>NC_091168.1:19142680-19332680 GCF_040958095.1 Procambarus clarkii | reverse complement strand
TATGGGGGGTGGGAGGAGGGGGGTGGAGGGGGGAGGGGGTGGAGGGGGGAGGGGGTGGAGGGAAGAGAGATGAGGAAGGAGGAAAAGGAAGAGGAGAAACAAGAGGTTTAGAAGAACTAAAAGTGAAGACAAAAGTCAAAGAGGAATAGTATCGAGGAGGATAGTAGGAAGCAAGGGAGAGAGGAGGAGACAGGTGGGAGGGGGAGAGGAGCACAGGAGGAAGAGATAGTGTATATCAGCTACGTTTCATTCACTATAAACTTTTCTCTCTCACAAATTGGACATCCCCCTTGATACGTATTGGTCCAGGGCGCTGTCTCTCTCTCTCTCTCTCTCTCTCTCTCTCTCTCTCAGGGAGAGGTCAGGAAGTGATCAGTGTACTAGAAGTATCAACAACAGGTAAAGCTAATTACCACCGCCGGTGATGGTCACACCTGAGTGACTCAAGGAAGGGGAATCAGAGAATAAAGACTAACCTAAAATTAAGATCTTCTCACCAACAGACTGCCTTTAACAGAGACTGATATATATATACCGTCAAGATAGTGAAGTCGCTTGGTAGTTCCTCAGAGCCTCGACTCTGGCTCTTCTAACTCTGTGATCAGCTACCTAGGAATGTCTAGGTCATAATGGTTCTAGGAGCATTACTGCGTTCTGCACCCCAAGTTGCCTCAGATGTTGCGTGTTGAGCATGTTGAAAATATTGGTTAATTGACCTAAATCTCTGATGGGGTGATCATGCAGGGGAGCGAGGGACGTCAGGGGCAGGGGAGGGAGAGATGTCAAGGGGCAGGGAATAAACTCGGGTAAACTGCCTCAAATTTTACGATTGTCAAATCGTGGGAACCAGCCAGAGAGGCTCCACTTGAGAGTGAGTGAAGGGTGTAGGGTGAGGGAGAGTGGTAGAGAAGGTGGGAGAGATGGAAGAGGGAAGGCATGGGAGGGAAGACATGTAGACAGTTCTACAATACTTAGGCATCTAACTCACTAATCTTGGGCAGGCCTCCTAGCCCATGTTAGTCTCACATTTCCATAGACGGGTAAAAAATATGTCGTTTTAACCGACAAAATGTTCGACCTTCAGAAAAGCTTAATTGCCAATTAAGTTTAATTTGAAGATGTTGATCGTTGTGTTGACACTTTTCGAGGACTGATTGGTGCTTGACAGGTGGTTGACGGATCATCGCCTGTTGACGGGTTGTTGACATCTACGTGGAAGGATTGACAGGAGACCATGTTGTAAAATGATTACTGAATTACTGTCCGAGTTACTGAAGTACGTCGTTGGCCTGGCTGATGACCCGTGGGGTCACCCAGGAGGTCAAACTACCACCGTAGATAAGATAGAGAGAGAGAGAGAGAGAGAGAGAGAGAGAGAGAGAGAGAGAGAGAGAGAGAGAGAGAGAGAGAGAGAGAGAGAGAGAGAGAGGGGAGGAAACGAGGCAGGGATATAGGGCGGATATTAGGTAGGAAACCACAATAGCAGATCCTTGTCAACACCAGGACGCCATGATGGGTCTAGGCGGAAGTAGGTAGGAAACCACAATACAGCCTGTCAACACAGGCACGCCATGATGGGTCTCCCTCTCACAGTACCAGCACTACCAGGACCATGATGGGTCTCCCTCTCACAGTACCAGCACTACCAGGACGCCATGATGGGTCTCCCCTCACAGTACCAGCACTACCAGGACGCCATGATGGGTCTCCCTCACAGTACCAGCACTACCAGGACGCCATGATGGGTCTCCCCCTCACAGTACCAGCACTACCAGGACGCCATGATGGGTCTCCCCCTCACAGTACCAGCACTACCAGGACGCCATGATGGGTCTCCCCCTCACAGTACCAGCACTACCAGGACGCCATGATGGGTCTCCCCCTCTCACTGTCAGCCTTCACTATATATCACCATTCAGTTTTTGTTGAGAATATAAATTCCCTGGAGGCAGTTGGGAATTGGGGCACTGATAAGAGTGTGCGTGTGTGTGTGTGTGTGTGTGTGTGTGTGTGTGTGTGTGTGTGTGTGTGTGTGTGTGTGTGTGTGTGTGTGTGTGTGTGTTTTGCAACACGATCAAGTGTGTGTAGCCGTGAGTGTATCCTCCATACGAGTGTATTAACAAACTTTAGTTGTACCCCCCCCCCCCCCACACACACACACACCAATCACCCATTTACAATGTAATGTTCAGTTCCCTGACTTCCCTTAATATTTTCGTTGCATAAAATACACCACAGTTCCCAATACACTCATACACTCATACAGTGAAGCATGATCGCATCCCCAGTGCAGGAAGATAACTGGTGGGGGGGGGATGTTGCAACTTATGCTATCATCTCTCGTATAATTAATAGAGAAGTGACTGGGAAGGTGTTTGACGCGAGAGATCCTGTTGCAAGCCTCTGTGCTTAATGCAGAGTGAGATGTCTTCTTATGATGTGAAGATGATTGTCCTCGTGGCTGCCTTAAGCGAGAGGCTGCCGCTTAAGTGTTGTTGTGGTAGAGGCTGCAAGTCCTGGATATGTGATACATTGTCCTTAATGCATTGCAATACAATAGGATGCAGCGGCGAGATGTTAATGGCCGCGTGGAGAGTGGTAGAGACCCGCCAACCCTGCCACCCTGTCAGCCAGCCAGCCAGCCAGCCAGCCACCCAGTCAGCTACCAACACACCCCCACCCCACCACCACACCCCCACACCCCCATTATGCAGCCCTCGTTGACAGCGGGATCACCACTGTTGGAGTCCTAAGCTCAGATTGAAGGAACTTACCTTAATTGCCTCCTGGTGGCTCCTGTGATGGGGGTGCTGTCTGGCTCTGTCTGGCTCTGTCCTCCGTGTCTGGCTCTGTCTGGCTCTGTCTGGCTCTGTCCTCCGTGGCTCTGTCGGCCATTCCCACTACCTACTTGTGTTTGTGAGGTGATACGGGATTATTCGGTTTACTGCTTGGTGAACAGAAGCATCAGGTGTAAGGTCCAAATGGGGTAACTTCTCAACCTGTTCTCCTACAAAGAACGTCGCTTTTCGCTCGTAGGCGTTACATAAAGGCAAACAATGTCGCACTAGAAAATGGTAGCAGCTCGCGAAAGTAACGTATTGTCCCGTTTTCTGTTCTGGGTCCTCTGGCAGGTTAGGATAAGAGCACTTTAGTACGACAATTTCTTGACGTTGGGGAACCTTAGGAATACTTACCTTTCCCAGGATGCAACCTACTACAGTTGAGTATACCTATTTACTGCTAGGTGAACAGAGGCATTAGGAGCAGCTGCATCATGAGGGAAGAAGAGGTACAAGGGGAAGGGGGTAGTCGAGGGGTGGGGGGGGGGACTTGGAGCCAGGGTGGGGGAGGGGGGGGGGTTGGGGAAGCCACCTCCACCCACAACTTTAAGATCAGATTCAACAAAGAATTTGACCGTCAGAATATTTAAGTTGTAGCCCAACAGGTACAACAAGGCTGTTAGGCGAGGGCTGGGGAGCTAGAGCTCGCTGCCCCCGTAGTCACTGTTAGGTAAGTACCACTACCACACCACCACCACAACCCCCACCACACCATCCCCACCACACCACCACCACCACAACCCCCACCATCAATAACACTATGCAAATCAACCAACCCACACACACACACACACACACACACACACACACACACACACACACACACACACACACACACACACACACACACATACACACACACACACACACACACACACACACACACACACACACACACACACACACACACATACACACACACACACATACACACACACACACACACACACACACACACACACACACACACACACACACATACACACACACACACACACACACACATACACACACAGTGGAGGCTGACTCCATTCACAGTTTCAAATGTAGATATGATAGAGCCCAATAGGCTCAGGAATCTGTACACCAGTTGATTGACGGTTGAGAGGCGGGACCAAAGAGCCAGAGCTCAACCCCCGCAAGCACAATTAGGTAATTAGGTAAGTACACACACACACACACACACACACACACACACACACACACACACACACATACACACACACACACACACACACACATACACACACACACACACACACACACACACACACACACACACACACACACACACACACACATACACACACACACACACACACACACACACACACACACACACACACATACACACACACACACACACATACACACACACACACACACATACACACACACACACACACACACACACACACACACACACACACACACACACACACACACACACATACACACACACACACACACACACACACACACACACACACATACACACACACACACACACACACACACACACACACACACATACACACACACACACACACACACACACACACACACACACACACACACACACATACACACACACACACACACACACACACACACACACACACACACACACACACACACATACACACACACACACACACACACACACATACACACACACACACACACACACACACACACACACACACATACACACACACACACACACACACACACACACACACACACACACACATACACACACACACACACACACACACACACACACACACACACACACACATACACACACACACACACACACACACACACACACACACACACATACACACACACACACACACACACACACACACACACACACACACACACACACACACATACACACACACACACACACACACACACACACACACACACACATACACACACACACACACACACACACACACACACACACACACACACACACACACACACACACACACACACACACACACACACACACACACACACACACACACAACTAGGCGACTACAACCATCAAAACATTTCCAACAATTAGGCAACAATTCCACTACAAATGATCAAGAGATGTCACATTTATTCGTGCATAACGACGTATTATCCGTAATCCCGACCAATTACCCCAACGTTGTTAGTTGTGAATGGCTCGTTACCAGTTGTAATCATGTCCCCCAAACTAACAATGTGGGTCCAGCTCCTGGCCAGAACACAATAATAATATATTTATCTCTAAAAAGTAATGAATTGCTGTCCAAGGATGGAGACCAGATGGTTAGTCACCGGGGACTTTGCAGGGTGACTGGTGAGGTGTATGTGACTAAATTGAAACAGTCAGGGGTCGGCCCCATTGCTGCCATTAAAAGGGGATCGGATCCCATAGCAACGCTCACAAAATCGGTGGAAAGTGGACTGGCCAGTCCCCCTCCCCCCCAAAAAATCCTCTATAACACCCAACGATCTCAATATATAGGCAAGACAACACGCTCTGTTGCCAGGCGTATGACACAACAGCCGGGCTCTATCAAGGAACATTCAGAGTCTCCACACACACACAGGGACCTCCGCCAGAGATGTCCTGGCCCCCCAACACCGAAATAATTAATCAGCAGTTGACAGAGATGGAGAGAGAGGACGATAGATGGAGAGAAAGAGGACGATAGATGGAGAGACGGGAGGATAAAAATGGAGCGCTCGGAGGTAAAAGATGAGAGAATAAAAATTGAAAAATTAAAATGTCTTTAATCAATGCAATTCTGAAATGTAAAAATAGAAGCGGAAATAGATGAAAAAGATAGATAGGCAGCAAAACTTGTGATAGATGATGAGATAACACACGACAGGAAATCGATTATGGGAAGGCAAAGAAAACGTAGTATGAGGAAAATTTAGTAAGAAGATATTTTAAAAAGGAAAATGGATAAAGAAATGTGGAGGATAACTCACTTAAATTGCTACGATGCGAATGAACACCCGTAAACATCTCTGAAATCAGCAAAATATAATTACGAAGACAAAAGGAATTACATGAGGAGGAACTGAAAAAAGCAAGCAAGTACAACAGCAACAAAAATAATGGTAGTATTATGGTACATAAAAGCAAGGAACTTTCACGCCCAAACAGCTACGAAAACATTTATTTTCATTCAAGAGGATTAACCAATGTAAAAGAGAACTCTGTAGGGTTATTAAGGTATATCAACCTCTGGAGAGTTGTCAAGTTCCTCGCAGCTGCACCATCTTAGCTCTGGCACTGATCTTGGTACAAACCTCCACACTTTTCAGTTTCATGCTTCAGACAGTGTGCATTCCAGGCCGGTGCTGCATATTCCAGTGTTGGTCTAACAAAATCTGAGTAGATTGACTTCAAGACGCTGTGGTTCATGTTTCTATACGACCTTCTACTGTTTGTCAGCATCACATATGCTGCCGATGCTACCCAGCCTGTGTGTGGCGCTGGTGTCAGTGATGGGATTATATCCACTCCCAAATCTCTTTCTCTTTCCGTTTCCTGTAGTTGCCTTCCATTGATGGTGTAGACACCTTCTGGTCTTTTTTCTCCCTGCCTCATCTGCATTGCCTTACATTTATTGGGATTGAAGTCCAGCAACCACTTGTTTGCCCATTTGTGGATTTTGTCAAGATCTTCCTGTAACATTCTGCAGTCGTCCTCTATTTTTACATTCATCATTAGCTTTGCATCGTCTGCAAATATTGACATGTACGAGCTGGGACGCAAGTTCGATCCCACCTCATAGCCATTATATTTTCTCATAGCAAGACTGCTTTACTGAGGTGTCATTGTGTAAATTATTTCAGTGTTTCCAGTGTTGATAATTTAGTTGAATTTGAATAATTTTGTAGTTGAATACGTTCTGAAGTGAGGTCCATCTGGATTTGTTTCGAGCGCCGATATATTGCAATTTTTGGACACGTCTGCAACATAAATCTGGCCAAATGCGCTAAAATTAAGTCCCCGCTGGTCCAGGACAGCCAAACTTTCCCGCGGACAAAGTGACCGCTTGTGGAGACTATAAAGTGGCGTGGTGGGTCCTGTTTACACTTGGGAGCGAGGCACTTGGCGCCAGGCACTCACAGTCTGCCACTTGCCCAGCACAGTGGCGGGTGTCTGCCAGGGAGCACGCTGACGCCGCCCTCACACAGCCTCTCTATAACACCCAACGGCTTCTGTAAGATGTTCAACGTTGCCGCTAGGGGCGCCACGTGCCTCTTCACCCCTGTCCTCACACTTAAAGCAATGTTATTGTGAAACAGTTGACCACAAGCGTCAAAAATTCTGATGCATTATGACAATTTAAGCCATGAGCCTCGGTCGGTGAGATTATGCTGGTGGATCAGTAGGCTTCTGGAGGGGTAAAACTACTTGAGACACGACGCTTGTGGTGGGAACCGCCTCATGCAACTCCATGTAAAGTGATGGGGTGTTTCTTGTAGTTGTTTCTGATGGGCAGAATGAGTCTGGGTCTGTTCCCCTTCTTCCCTTCTCCCTATCTCCCCCTATATCATCTCTCTTTGTCTATCCCTCCCCCCTTTCTTCTCCTCTCCCCCTCCTCTGGCCCACCATCTCACCCCTCCACCTTCTCTCAATATCTTCCTCCCTCGCTCCCCTGTGTCCCCTTCTCTCTACCCCCTTCTCTCCTTCCCTCTCTCCAAACATCCCCCCCACACACACCAACCACCTGGGCTGGACGGTAGATGCTTCGTTAAAAGTACCGTTGCACAAACACTTCGGTCCTGCTGCTGGGATTGAACCCGGGGTTTCGATTGCGATCCTCCAGCGCTTCCCACTGCGCCACAGAGGCCATAATAGGCATTATAGCCAGAATATGACAGAATCACCACTGTCGTGTCGCGGTTATTATCCAATAAAGACAAGCCTATTACCCTTCCCTGTAATATGAGCCGATATAAGCGTAATAGTTTTATCAATTAAAACAAATTAATGAATATGTCATTGTTGGTGTAATTATGTTTGTAATGAGATCTTTTTTTATGTGCTCCGGAGCATGGGGGCCTCAGTAATAACGCCTGGTCCATATATTGTTTCAAGCGTAGGTTAGACATGTGTGGTTCTGTGGATAGGAGCTGCCTCACATGGACCAACAGGCCTTCTGCAGTTCCCACGTCTTCATAATTACCCCCAAACACACGCCTTACACCACTACACCACGACATGATCAATAGCAATGTAACCTGGGAATCAACTGAATCCTCTAGGGTCTCTGAGGTTCCCACTGAAGCCCAGTCAGGGGGTTTCTCTCATTTCCCCCCTGAACTCTGACTCGGGTCCATGAGTTCTGCCTCCAAGGCTCCTCTTCTCATGCACACTGAAGTCACTAACGTTGTCAGCAGTTCATTGTACATTATTTCTGCCCAAATGGTTACAGTAACGGCTGAACTAAACAGGTGAACATCAGTCTAAATGAAACTTTACATTTTGACTTAGAGTAACATTTAGCTTACAAATTCAAAGTATAGATTATAGAAGGGGATCTATTGGAGAATTGTTCTCATATTTACACTTGTTATTGATAGATTTAAGTACACCTTTGGTAAGTGATGAGTTGTTTATTCTTTTGGTGTTTAGCTTGTTTGGTTAACATTGGCCAGTGAGTAGTAGAGAGGCTCAGGTTTGTGAAGGAATGTTTGTACTCCTGGGCTGATGCTTGCCACATTACCGAGTTCAGTCCCCCCAGGTTGTGTTACCAGCAGCGGCAGCAAGTGGATCCAATACCTGTAGGTGATTCAGTAATACTGGTTCCAATACCTGAAGGTGGTTCAGTAATACTGGTTCCAATACCTGAAGGTGGTTCAGTAATACTGGTTCCAATACCTGAAGGTGGTTCAGTAATACTGGTTGTAATAAATGTTTGTGTAATGGTCTGAGGTGCCATCACTGACTACACCTGAGGTTGGTGGAGAGGTTATGTGTGTCCAGATGTGGTGATGAGTAGAGGCAGTCGTTGGAGTCATTCTGGTGGGTTAAGTGATCAAGGGAATGAGCATGCAGTAGTTCATACAGTTGAGCACACTAACAACTATTTTTTTCACACACACACAGGAAGCAGCCCGTAACAGCTGTCTAACTCCCAGGTACCTATGTACTGCTAGGTAGCCGGTGCATCAGGGAGAAAGAAACTCTACCTATTGTTTCTCGCCGGCGCCGGGAATCGAACCTCGGACCACAGGATTACGTTTCCAACGTGCTGTCCACTCAGCCACCGGAACCCTCGTATACCGGTCCCCGTGTTAAGTGTTGTGAAACACGGCGGACGTCTGCCTCATAGGAGTCATGAGTTTGGTAATATTTAAGAATGTTAAGTCCGTAAATTGGGTGTAGAGGAGATTAAATGGGTGGGTGTAAATAGGTGTAGGAGACTTCCCTCCCTGTCCCCTTTGTTCCTCCTTTTCTTCCCTCCCTCCCTCCTTCCTTCCCTCCTTCTTTACTCCCTCTCTCCCTCCCTCCAGACCGGCCCTCCCTCCCTATTCCAGACTCTAATAAATCAACACAAGGAAATTTAGGTCTTGACCCCATTAGGAATTTCTTTGTATCCGGCCACAGTTTTCTCCTAATATAAACTTTCTCTGGCATCTGAGCGTCTCAGGAGCTCCAGCGAGGCTTTTGCCAAGATTACCAGAATGTTGCCATCCTTAAATATCAGCCGGAAATTGCCATAAAGAATCGAGTTCTTCTTTTCCTTAGTTGCGAGAGGTTCATAAGGTTAATTGTTCAGCCGGCCGCCAGGTGGCAGGCCGGGGAGGTAAACAAAAGATGGGCCGTGTTTGCTAAAGTCTTTCCACCAGTTTGTATTTGTTTGTTTTTCCTATTTGTGTTGCTGGTTTGCTTTGTTTTCCATCTACCAAATGTTCAACCCATCCTCAAGTGATTAGATGGTTCGTCTGTAACTATGCGGACAATCTTGCAAATATAGAGATGATCGACACATAGAAAATGGGGTTTGGTGGGATTTGATGTCGGTCGTACAGTTGGGTTCACTCTCGACTCACACTCGGGAATTCCAGGTTCGAATCCCGGGCGGGGAAAGAAATGGTGCGAATGTTTCCTTTCAGCTAATGCCAATGTTCACCTAACAGTAAATAGGTACCCGGGAGGTAGTCAACTATTGTGGGTTGCACCTTGGTGAGGGCCAAGGTATGAAGCTAAAGTATACATATACACACACGTATTAACAGCGACAAGTCAGTATACATAAACATACGACAATTGCCCCCCAAAAGAGTGTATTATAAATTATCCCCTACCTGCTGTTAACCTTCGCCAACTGTCTCTCCATTTATATTGAGTATAAGGAATTTTGTATACTCTGTAAGTCTTCATAGAGACAGGTTTAATTGGACGTATGGGCTTGAGTTGGATAGTCCCAGCTTAACTACTTTCCCTTAGCACACGAGCCTGGCTAGGAGCCCTGGCCCCCTAGGTGACACACACACACACACACACACACACACACACACACACACACACACACACACACACACACACACACACACACACACACACACATATATATATATACGTGAGTGGATAAGACAATATTGACTTGTCTGGGCCCCGGATTCGTACGAGTAGGTGGAAGAAAGAGAATACGAAACGGTCTCAAAAAAGAGAAGAGAGAGTGAAGAAGAGAGGTACAGAGAGAGAGAGTGAAGCAGGGAAGTATAGAGGGAGAGAGTGAAGAAGGGACGTACAGAGGGAGAGAGTGAAGAAAGGAGGTACAGAAAGAATAAAGAATAACTTGTGTACGAAGCAGAATGAGGAGGTCAGAAGGGAGATGGGTGCCAAAGTCACTGGCACTCACAGACCAGGAGAAAAGACCACATCATAAAGAGCAGTGACACAGCCAAGACCCACTACGTAACACCACAGAACATCCCCCAGACAGTGAGACACTGTAATTGTCAGGGTTAGCCCGGGAGATCGTTACCTATAGCCCGTAACAGCAGGTAGTTCCTCCCACCACAACATACCTCTCCAACTGTGTACGATGTCACCAAGAGGAAACACTTGACTTCTCTATATCCAAGATAACATTTATATATGTTATCATATATAAACCTGTGCTCTTTAACCCCCTGATGTAGCACCCCTGGTGTAGCACCCCTGGTGTAGCACCCCTGATGTAGCACCCCTGGTGTAGCACCCCTGGTGTAGCACTCCTGGTGTAGCACCCCTGATGTAGCACCCCTGGTGTAGCACCCCTGGTGTAGCACCCCTGGTGTAGCACCCCTGGTGTAGCACCCCTGGTGTAGCACCCCTGATGTAGCACCCCTGGTGTAGCACCCCTGGTGTAGCACCCCTGATGTAGCACCCCTGATGTAGCACCCCTGGTGTAGCACCCCTGGTGTAGCACCCCTGATGTAGCACCCCTGATGTAGCACCCCTGGTGTAGCACCCCTGGTGTAGCACTCCTGGTGTAGCACCCCTGATGTAGCACTCCTGGTGTAGCACCCCTGGTGTAGCACCCCTGGTGTAGCACCCCTGGTGTAGCACCCCTGATGTAGCACCCCTGGTGTAGCACCCCTGGTGTAGCACCCCTGGTGTAGCACCCCTGGTGTAGCACCCCTGGTGTAGCACCCCTGGTGTAGCACCCCTGATGTAGCACTCCTGGTGTAGCACCCCTGATGTAGCACCCCTGGTGTAGCACCCCTGGTGTAGCACCCCTGATGTAGCACCCCTGGTGTAGCACCCCTGGTGTAGCACCCCTGATGTAGCACCCCTGGTGTAGCACCCCTGGTGTAGCACCCCTGGTGTAGCACCCCTGGTGTAGCACCCCTGGTGTAGCACCCCTGGTGTAGCACCCCTGGTGTAGCACCCCTGATGTAGCACCCCTGGTGTAGCACCCCTGGTGTAGCACCCCTGATGTAGCACCCCTGGTGTAGCACCCCTGGTGTAGCACCCCTGGTGTAGCACCCCTGATGTAGCACCCCTGGTGTAGCACCCCTGATGTAGCGAAACATTCCTATACACCAAAGTGTGTAAATGTAAACAAACATTTTACACTTTGCAAGAGCATCACTCTCATGCTAAAATATATTTGTTGAACTTTGGCGCTCAAATGATCTTTCTTTAATATATTTATATTTGTATACAAGAAAGTTCACTACTACCAGCCCCTCTCACGCTTCTTGTGTAAATAACTAATATTAAATAAAATCCAGTTCGGTAAAAACTATTATACAATTATGTAAATAATAACGAATCAAGCCGAAAATAAGGTAGCTGTTAGGAGGTTAGTTGTGAGGTAGGAGAGAGGTCGGTGGTGTGGAGCCCAGGGAGCTCTAAGGAGCCCGGGGGAGCTTTAAGGAGCCCGGGGGAGCTCTAAGGAGCCCGGGGGAGCTCTAAGGAGCCCGGGGAGCTCTAAGGAGCCCGGGGAGCTTTAAGGAGCCCGGGGGAGCTCTAAGGAGCCCGGGGGAGCTCTAAGGAGCCCGGGGAGCTCTAAGGAGCCCAGGGGAGCTCTAAGGAGCCCAAGGGTGCCCGGGGGAGTGTCATATTGGGAAGGGGATCTGCCGCCTCGCTTACTCACACTCGCTTGTCTCACTCTGGCCTTTATTAACACTTTCACCACCACTTTATTAATAAGGAGGTCAAATGAATCTTGTGTTCTCTCCCTCTCTCTCTCTCTCTCTCTCTCTCTCTCTCTCTCTCTCTCTCTCTCTCTCTCTCTCTCTCTCTCTCTCTCTCTCTCTCTCTCTCTCTCTATTTTTTTTTGGCTAAGACTAGGGTTCATTAGAGTTGTCAATTAAAGTACTTAGTGAAACTGCAAGCAAGAGCTGCTATCCTACCTCGGCTCATCTGAAACCTGCTCCTAGATTTTTTGTTTTACTAGTAAAGATCTTTATTTAAATCTAAGTAACAATCATATAAGGAAGCGGATGAGCCCGTAGCCAACTGTGTGCCAGAGCCTTCATGTGATCAGTTGACCTGATCTCCCGTGTGTCAACCTGTTGAGTGAACAAGTTCCAGATGTGAGTCAGTCTACGAATCAATGATCGCTGATGAAGTGATGTTCTTGAAAAAGACACTTCCAGCTTGAGTCTGTTGAAGGTTGAGAGCCTAGTGCTACGGATGGCAACTACTGGTAGTCCACGGAGTTGGGCCAGGTGCGGAACTTTGAGGATGTTAGCCTTGTAAGACCACCAACGTCACGACGATGTTGTTCAAACCATTCCCACCAGACTTGGTCAAGTCTGGTGGGACTGGCCCAACCTTGTCCAACTTTCCACTTTGGACTTGGTCCAAAATTCTGATGAATGATGGGAGGGGGGGGGCAGGCAATCCAGTAGAGGGGTGCATATTAAGATGAGAGCAAACTTGTGCTTCATATAAGGTTTTGCAGCCCCTGCTGTCAAGAAGGTGAGATAAGCCGTTGGGATGTACATTTTCTGGTTGCCTTTTGGGCTAGGCTAATCATGTAGCTCTTCATTGTCCTTGAAGAGTCAAACTTCATGCCCAACATGTCAGTTTCTGAACCCTTTCTCTCTCTCTCTCTCTCTCTCTCTCTCTCTCTCTCTCTCTCTCTCTCTCTCTCTCTCTCTCTCTCTCTCTCTCTCTTTCTCTCTCTCTCTCTCTCTCTCTCTCTCTCTCTCTCTCTCTCTCTCTCTTCTCTCTCTCTCTCTCTCTCTCTCTCTCTCTCTCTCTCTCTCTCTCTCTCTCTCTCTCTCTCTCTCTCTCTCTCTCTCTCTCTCTCTCTCTCCCTCTCTCCACTATGGACGCCTTTGCAAACAAACTAATGCCTTCAAGAACTCCAGAATAGCGAGTAGGGGAAAATGGGACAAAATATACGAGACACCGCCACAAAAGATTCTTAAATTCATGAGCAGAGATTGTGCTGTGTCGCCCAGACCTGTGGTCTGAGGGGCTGTATAGCGGACCTCGACCCGCGACCCGGGTATCAAGATGGCTCCCGTTCTACCCTCACCAACACAACGGTATCATCTTTAAAGAGGCTTATGTTTTAATTATTAAGACACACGGAGCGAGTCTCCCTAATCTTATTATATTAATAAATATGCGAAAAGAACATTGTGGAATCAGCTTACTCTTTACAGCATTTTAAGGGGGAATATAAATGCTAAGGATTAAGGCATTTTTTTGGACTAGGTCAAAATGTTGACTCGTAGCTTTAGAAGACTTAAATCTTAGCTGTAAAGGAGCCTCTCCTTGCCCATTCTTTGTCGTATATTTAATGGAAACTGTGTTTTCTCTGGGCGTCTCCTAGATCAAAGGCTTTCACCAAAATTAGTAGTAAAACACACAATGGTTAAAGTTCACAGGAAATGCAGGGATAGACATGGAAGGCGGTATGGATACTGGGACAAAGTTAGCGCAAGTTTAGCGGAGTTAGCGGACGGTGAGACGGCAGAAGTCACCCACCTCATCCATTGTGTCGGCAACACTCACATAATAATAATAATAATAATAATAATAATAATAATAATAATAATAATAATAATAATTTACAATTTATATTGTAATGTGTTTTTACACATATATGTGCACAATGAAATAAAAATAATGTGATATACCTGTGAGAAAATACAATGGAAATGGAGAGTCCAGAGACGCAAGTTCGATCCCAACCATTCCCCTAATAATATAATGTAATATAGTAATATATTACATTATAAAATATAATGTAATTACACAGTGCACTAAAGATACTGTGTAACCCTCTGACTTACAATTTATAAAGTGAGAAAATACAGAGACATACGATGGGCTCAAACCCTCGTCTCTGGACCCCCAGGTGTACGCGCCAGGTGTGAGGGGGGGGGGTCGCCCCGGACACCTGGTCCACGCAGGGTTCACAAAGCACACTTACGACAGTTGTTCTGCCTTCAGGAAACAGGTTACGAGCCCCAGCGCCGTACGAGGTGGTCCTCAAGCCGAGGTAACTACCGTCGCGGAGGAACGATCAGTGGTTCAGAGTCCTGTTGGTGGAACTACATGCTCAGGGAACTGCCACCAGCCCTTCTCTGGCCCCTTAAGTGTCAAGCAAGTTTGGCAGCTATTGTTTAAGTTCGAGAGATGTGTAGTTTGGGCTTCCTGGCCTCTGAGGGAGGGAGGCACTAGGGGAGGGAGGCACTAGGGGAGGGAGGGAGGCACTAGGGGAGGGAGGGAGGCACTAGGGGAGGGAGGTACTAGGAGAGGGAGGCACTAGGGGAGGGAGGCACTAGGAGAGGGAGGCACTAGGGGAGGGAGGCACTAGGAGAGGGAGGCACTAGGGGAGGGAGGGAGGCACTAGGGGAGAGAGGCACTAGGGGAGGGAGGCACTAGGGGAGGGAGGCACTAGGGGAGGGAGACACTAGGGGAGGGAGGGAGGCACTAGGGGAGGGAGGCACTAGGGGAGGGAGACACTAGGGGAGGGAGGGAGGCACTAGGGGAGGGAGGGGAGACACTAAGAGGAAGGGTGAACCAGACTCCTGTCAAACACCGAGTGATGGAATTTCAACCCACAAATCGGATTGAATGGTGAAGACGATAACAGGAAAGTGTCTGACCTGTGTGAGAGAGAAGGGACGGGAGACCGTCGTGGGAGGGAGGAGGGAAGGAGTGGGGGAGGGGGAGGGGAACAGGTGAGGGGAGAGACAGGAAAGAAATGGGGCAAGTTGAAGGGTAATGGGATCCTATTAATAATAGTATTTTCCACGTCACCTCACAATCGCTGCGTCATCACAGCCAGCTCCGGACGCTGGGGTCATCTGCGTCTAGTCGCAGATGCTCATTTGTTTCACGCATCAGACTTTGTACCATGACTGGTTTGGGGTATGGGACAGACATAGGCCGGTCAGGGTCAGTCCTGTTGATGGACTGGGGAATATTAAGCCACCCAAGAGGTGGCACGGGCCTGAATAGCCCGTAGAGGTCTTATTAAGAGGGGGGGTGTCGGGTTTAACAGTGACTGTCTACACCTGATGGGTGATAGGCAGGCAGGAAACTCACCCCGCTCCCCTGGTCAATGGTCTGCCTTCCATTGCAATTTGCAACAATTACTTAACTCCCGACTATCTGTTTACCGCTAGGCGAACAGAAGCATCAGGTGAAAGAAAACGTACCCACTGCGTAAAACGTAGACTACTGCGCTGTAGAATCCTATAGTCATCCTCGACCCTAGAATATATAATTAAAAAATCCAGAGGATGAGCAACATCATCCTGTATACAATATAATACATCCTATATGCCATATAATACATCCTGGATGCCATATAATACATCCTGGATGCCATATAATACATCCTGGATGCCATATAATACATCCTGGATGCCATATAATACATCCTGGATGCCATATAATACATCCTGGATGCCATATAATACATCCTGGATGCCATATAATACATCCTGGATGCCATATAATACATCCTGGATGCCATATAATATATCCTGGATGCCATATAATACATCCTATATGCCATATAATACATCCTTGACGGCATAAATGAGAATAGTTATTAAGGCGTAAGGCAGAAGTGGTGGAGAGCGCGGGAGACGACCTGCCTCCTTGCCTGCCAGCGACACACTGGCCACCTGCTCAACAGTCGCACATTTACATATAGATTTAACTCTCCATGAATATTGGTGAAGGAATTTAGAAGTGGAGGCGCGAGGAGGGTGTATAGAAGTGGGTGTGTGGTCCACCACCCTGCTGGTAGGGTGTGGGTGTGGGTCCAGCACCCTGGTGGTAGGGTGTGGGTCCACCACCCTGGTGGTAGGGTGTGGGTCCACCACCCTGGTGGTAGGGTGTGGGTCCACCACCCTGGTGGTAGGGTGTGGGTCCACCACCCTGGTGGTAGGGTGTGGGTCCACCACCCTGGTGGTAGGGTGTGGGTCCACCACCCTGGTGGTAGGGTGTGGGTCCACCACCCTGGTGGTAGGGTGTGGGTCCAGCACCCTGGTGGTAGGGTGTGGGTCCACCACCCTGGTGGTAGGGTGTGGGTCCACCACCCTGGTGGTAGGGTGTGGGTAGTACAGAACAACACCAGTTTCTCAAGGTACATTACCCACAATTAATACGACTATTGCACCATGCGGGTGTAGTGTCAACGCCTCCTAAGTGTTGAGCTTACTAGGCTCTAATAGAGAAGGTCTCTCGAATGGCGTACCTGGTGAAACTGCAAGCAAGAGCTGTTATCCTACCTGAGCTGAGTTGAAGCCTCCTCCTAGAGACCTACTTATTTCATGAGCCTATTAGCCTATTATATGTACCATTAGGAATGAACTTTATTAAGTAACGATGAGCCAGTAGCCAGCTGTGTGCCAGAGCGTTCATGTGATCAGTTGACCTGATCTCCCGTGAATCAGCCTGTTGAGTGAACAAGTTCCAGATGCCAGTCAGCCGAGGAGTGAATGATGGCTGATGGAGTGATCTTTTTGAGATAGGCAATACGGCTCTCTCTCTCTCTCTCTCTCTCTCTCTCTCTCTCTCTCTCTCTCTCTCTCTCTCTCTCTCTCTCTCTCTCTCTCTCTCTCTCTCTCTCTCTCTCTCTCTCTCTCTCACTCTCTCTCTCTCTCTCTCTCTCTCTCTCTCTCTCTCTCTCTCTCTCTCTCTCTCTCTCTCTCTCTCTCTCTCTCTCTCTCTCTCTCTCTCTCTCTCCTGCTGGCATCAACAAGCCTGGTAATATCCTGGCTGGTGGACCAGATGACTGGGCGTGATGAGGGAGCAGGAAATGGTTGCACCATGATTTATCCGCTCCCGCCAAAATCTGTTTTTGCTTCTTCATATTTGTAACCGACTTGGCGCCTGATATGTGAGGGATATGCTGAGGATATATTGTGATATTGTTACAAAATGTCCTCTAGTCCTTCACCCACTTCCCCACCCCCTTCCTCACCCCCTTCCCCACCCCCTTCCCCGCCCTCTCCCGTTCTCTCAGAAAATGTGTTATTGTAAAGCACTGATACAGCTGTATGGGCGTTTCTGAAATTTGCATTCTTTTCTTTGTTTTCTCTTTATTTTCTATTTTTATTTTATTTTCCCCTTGTATCGTGCCTCCCCTCGTTCTTCCTCTCTTCTTCCTCTCTGCTTCCCGCCTCCGCTTCTCATAACAGGTATTATTAAGAAGCACTGGAGCACCTATATGGATATCCCAGATTATATATTCTTACGATCACGAAAAATTCCAGGGATATCACACCATATATATCACACTTTGACTATTAAAGCCGCATGTTTAAGACTCATTCCCTGCTATAAAGCCATGGAACCTCCTACCCGCCAAAGCCGTACCTGCCAAGACATTAATGCACTTCAAAATCCACTTGAAAAAATCTTCTGACGCAATGGGTGTAGATCTTTGACAAGCCGCCGACATCCTGTTCCTATCGCTGCTAGTAAAAAGAGATGGTGGCCCTCAGGTAAATTCAGGTACTTGAAACAGGTCACCAACCATTGTTTTCCAATATATCATCACATTCCAAGCTAACCCAAATGTTGAAAATTGAGGTTTACGATAATAATGAGATTATTATGCCTTTGGATTTAGATTTACGATTTAAATCATCTTCGTATTCCAGGGAATAGAGAGAAAATCCCAAGGGGGAGTCAGGTGAGGCCAGCTGGCGTGTGTGTATATTTTCCTGGGGACTAATTAACATGCTGATGAACCCAACGGAAAATATACGGCATTTGCTCCTGGCAGATAATTGGTATCCCAGCAAGAATATTATGTCGGGGTGAAGAGTACGTGTTATATGGTGGTGGTAAGAGAGCCGGCCCACCACCACTAGCTGGGTCTACAAAAGTACCACCACCAGCTGGGTCTACAAAAGTACCACTAACAGCTGGGTCTACAAAAGTACCACTAACAGCTGGGTCTACAAAAGTACCACTAACAGCTGGGTCTACAAAAGTACCACTAACAGCTGGGTCTACAAAAGTACCACTAACAGCTGGGTCAACAAAAGTACCACTAACAGCTGGGTCTACAAAAGTACCACTAACAGCTGGGTCTACAAAAGTACCACTAACAGCTGGGTCTACAAAAGTACCACTAACAGCTGGGTCTACAAAAGTACCACTAACAGCTGGGTCTACAAAAGTACCACTAACAGCTGGGTCTACAAAAGTACCACTAACAGCTGGGTCAACAAAAGTACCACTAACAGCTGGGTCAACAAAAGTACCACTAACAGCTGGGTCTACAAAAGTACCACTAACAGCTGGGTCTACAAAAGTACCACTAACAGCTGGGTCAACAAAAGTACCACTAACAGCTGGGTCAACAAAAGTACCACTAACAGCTGGGTCAACAAAAGTACCACTAACAGCTGGGTCAACAAAAGTACCACTAACAGCTAGGTCAACAAAAGTACCACTAACAGCTGGGTCAACAAAAGTACCACCACCAGCTGGGTCAACAAAAGTACCACCACCAGCTGGGTCAACAAAAGTACCGCTAACAGCTGGGTCAACAAAAGTACCACCACCAGCTGGGTCAACAAAAGTACCACTAACAGCTGGGTCTACAAGAGCACCACCACCAGCTGGGTCTACAAGAGCACCACCACCAGCTGGGTCAACAAAAGTACCACCACCAGCTGGGTCAACAAAAGTACCACTAACAGCTGGGTCTACAAGAGCACCACCACCAGCTGGGTCTACAAGAGCACCACCACCAGCTGGGTCTACAAGAGCACCACCACCAGCTGGGTCAACAAAAGTACCACCACCAGCTGGGTCAACAAAAGCATGAAGAATGAATTTCTGACCCTATGCAAAAGTTTAGAGAGTGCTTATTAAAATACAATTCGACTTTAAGATCTATAAAAAAAACAAGAAAAGAAAATTCCATTAAATAAATATAAATAATTCCATAAAATAAACTTGCTGCCTTTGTTTCATGGGGATAAACTCCACGGAGCATCTGATAACGTTAACTCGACTGTCTTTTGTCTTTTGTCGTCTTGGATGATGTTTTGGAACTCTTGAATAGCCTTCAGGAGACGGTGCTGTGTGGCCTCCAGGCGCCTTCATTCTTTTGATAAAGACTTTCTTTTCCTGAATTTACCTGAAAGGTCAGACAGGACAAGTCGGCGGCTGGTCAAATGTCTCCCATATTCCTAATGATTTTTTTCTAGCTGGATTTTGAAATGCAGTCCTCTCGAAAAATATATTACGGTTTGACTTCAGCATCCCCAACGGACAAAACATGATGTACTATAAATCATAATGGCTGACAGATAATAACGTTTTCTATCCGTGGATCCGTCGATTAGGTTAGGTGAGGTTCGGACAATGTAATACATAATTGTTTTGTGACGTGACAACTTGAGAGGAAAGGTCTTCTGCTCTCTGTCCTACATTGTCCTACTACTTTAGGCATTGTATGTACTAGCTCTATCTATATATCAATCCTTTAATGTAACATCACTTGAATGTATATACCTTACCTGAATAAACATCTGAATCTGAATCTGAATCTGAATCTTGTGGTTTGTTGAGCTGGAAACCGTTGCACCTTGGTTGTTACATCTGACCTTTTGAAGACATTGTCTGGATCATCATCCTCCAAATTGGTCAGTATATTAAATGTTTCATTGTGATCCGTCCTGTCATGGCTGGTGTGCAGTGTTCTTGGCCCCGAGGCCCTCGACCTTCCCCGGTGTGAGAATTGACTTAGATCTGGGAGGATTTTTGTTGGCAGGTGTTGAACTTTCTCCAGCAGCTATGTCCTGAAGACGAGGTCTCCATGCTTGGCTCCAGTAATCGAAGTGGGGGGAGGGCGCACTAGAGATTTATACAGTTGAATCACCACCTTGTTTTCCTTAAAGTCAAAGGTACGCTGGATTATTCCGAGGGTTTGGTTAGCTTTTTGTACTGCTGCTCCCACCTGTTGTGACACTTTGAGTGAATGATGGATTCACCTGACTCCAAGGTCCTTTTTCTTCGTCAATCTGCTGCAAGGTAATGTTGTTGATGTGGTAGTCGTGATGGGTTGTTATGCCACACCTGCAAGCTCTTGTATGTGTAATACATGTACTTCAAAGTAACAGAACAGAATAAAGGGATTAGGACTTATAAAAAAAAAGGCAAAACCCCCAAAACGCTGTTAAATTTAGAAATCCAACTGGAAACGATCATTAGGGCAAATGGGGGCACCTTTGACAAGCCACCAGGCTTCCTGTCCTCATCGATGCCACTAGTGTTAGGTAATTTGCCCTCTGGTAATTTCAGGTAAATTCAGGCAATGGCAAGCAGTTTTATTCAAGTAGGCCTACTCCATTTTGCACTCGGTGCAAAATGAGCTTCTGAGCGCCTACATTATCTATTCATTAGTAAATAATGGATCTAAAATTAGGTCTCCGGAAGACCCTCGTTAATGAGGCTGTTCCATTCCGCGTTCCTCCTCACCTTTGTTCCGTTCCCTTACCTGTACACCCGCATCCCAATCCGACACAGTAATAAAAATGAATCAACATAAATCGATTAAAAACAGTACATTTATAATCAATTTATATAATATAATAATTTAAATAACAACAACTTTCGATACGGTTATTAAATAAACGTATAATTTTTTTCATTTAGTTGTGAAGAAATGAGAAGGTCAGTAAAGTGAGGGATTCGGAGGAGTTTGTTTTCAAAACACAGGTGATCAAGGTGTGGCGACTCAGGGCCACCTCTGTGAGTCTCTCATTGTTCCTTTACCTCATTGTAACACTATCTTAGCTAGTTGAGTTATATAGATGACTTAGGAGTGAGTGGTGCAGTATATGGCGGCGGCGACACGGTAGGATAGAGAGGTAGTAGTGAGGAGTGGTATTCATCTCACGTCCTGATAGAACTCCATAGTGACGTCCCATGATGGTTCCTAAAGTTAAAACTATAACGCAACACTTCTCGTACACTATAGCTACAATAATTATTTATTTCCGTTAGGTTAGGATAGGATAGAATGAAATAGAATAGGTTAGAATAATGTTAAAATACAGTATATTAGGTTAGGATAGAATAAGTTGTTTAAAGATTAGCAATGACATTGGATGGTAAAACTGTTTGCACGTTTTTGTATCCTACTTGACTGTACAAATACAATATATTTGTACTGTATTTGTACTGAGTACGGCATTGGGGCAGAAAGCCTGCTAAGCATGTCCAGGTCCTCTTAGACCAACTCCTGTACTAATCTTCCCCAGAAAACAACCCGCAATAGTTACCTAACTTCTAGATACCTGTTTTCTGCTAAGTAAATATAAATACCAAGCTAATGGAAATGTGAATGTCTCTGTCCTGCCGCGCAAATCATACTTTGGACCTTTCAGTTGTGAACCGATTGTGGATATATTAAAAACATTAATTTATCAAATTTTGTTGGGATAGGTTAGGTTTTTAAGGAGTAGCAATTATGAAGCACAACTTCTCTTGGTTTTTTATTATTCTGTTTAAGGTTAGGAACATCTACCACTCTTCTCAGAAATGTTTTCTTTTTCTTTACAAAGAATTATCCATTAGCATTTTGTTTCTCTTGTAATTTATCTGCACATGATCAATATACTTGCTGTGGAGCAAGAGTTTTTAGTATTGAGAGCTGTGTGACAAGATGCTCTAGCCAGCTGGGAAGAGGGGAAGATTCTCACTCGGTCAGTAAATAAGGTTAAGAACTGATGAAACTTACAGGGAAGATCCTTAGCATGTAGGGTGTGGGAATGATTTCAATGGTTAGCTCTAGTAGGGATAAGATGCATGTTGCTATAATTCATACTGGACACACTTCACATGATACACATTGAGAATGAGTGAGGCATGTTGTATATATAGTGTTGGTTTACAAAAGTAATAAAATGCAAAATAAATTATATTTTAAAGATTCTTTTTACTGAGAAAAAGATAAATTACCCTTGCCTGAAGCATCTGGTCAAGGTCAATCCTTTAAATAATGAACCCTTACCTAGCCAAATACAAGTAGTCTGAACAAGTAGCCAAATACAATGCCTAGAAATTTAGCTGTAAATATTTTGTATATTATAAAGCAGCATAATTTTAAATTTGCATGATTTTCACGGATCACAATATGGTAAAGTACTCTAAATTTCTGAATTTGCCTTGTCTGACCAGTAACTGTTACAGCTAAAAGTTCTTTCCACAGTTTTTTTATTTTTTTTAGTTTTCCAATTCATTTTAATGCTTATCTTTTACATGTACAGGTATACATAACCTGTTCAACTTTGAAGAGGTGTAAAATGACTGGCACTCGTATATAGGTTATCTTCTACACTTGAGTGATAAGGTGTTATCAAAACATTAACCTTCATAAGAATTGTAGGCATCAAGGATGTCATTCATTGGTAAAAAGATTACTGAAGTGTGCCACTGATTTTTCATGCAGAGTAAATAGTAGCTTTCTCAAAGTATGACTGTGGGTCCTGCTGCAGGATGGAACATATCAATATTTGTTAAGCACGATGTGTGTATAGTATAGCTACTGTACAGTATTTCATAAGCTTTTACTATGAACACTTTTTTTTGGGGGGGGGAGGAGGGTTAGCACATAACCTAAGAATATTAGGTAAATAATTTTATTTACATTGGTGTTCTTACATTCTTGCAAAGCTACTAACATGAATAGTGTTTTGGGCAGGTAGAGATTGCTATTTAAAAGGATGTTATATATAAGAAATTTGTTTGTAATGTAACATATTACTCATATGGTTTATATATTAAGGATAATAAATAAGATTAACTTGTTACAGTACCATGCTGTTAAGAGTGGTTGTGAGCCTTTGGGCCGTGAGTACAATAGTCGGGCAGAGCTTCAACACGCTCTTGAAGGATCCTTTATTGGAGGAAAAGGAAGATAAGAAATGTCCCACAAACTGGTTCACTCACAGGACCTCGTGCTATAAATTTATTCGTTCACCAGTGAAAACAAGAGAACAGGCAAGAGCACAGTGCAAGGCAAGTCACTACCTTAACAGATCTCTTTTTTTTTTTTTCCTGCTTACATGTTTAATATCCATAGATTTACTGGATACATAATGGAGCACATCCATATTTATCCTCACTCCTGGGATTTTCTGTGGTTTATGATGTCCAAACTACACATCAAAAAATGAAGAAACGATGATGTACTGGCCCATCCTGGACCATTATCAAGTCAACTTGATAATGTATTTACCTTTACTGTATTCAGTCAACTTGATAATGGTCGAGGACGGACCATAATGTCATAGATTCTTCATTTTCTGATGTGTAGCTTGGACATACCTTCAGCCACGTTATTGTGACTCACCAGCTGCTGTTGTGGTTTATATTAGGGGTGGAATATTATTACTTTAGTGTAATAATATAGTTGGAGTAATATACTTTTATTATTCCAACTTGGTCTCTACTGACCCCCAAGTCATTCATCAGGTCCCCCCAGGAGTATAAAAGCACAAATCTATGAAACTTTGTTCTGACTAGTTTTCATTGCATATATTGCAATACTTTAGTTGTAGGAATAATTAGTACAACAAATAATAATGATAATTATAATATGATAATATACAGTACTGTACTTTATAATAACAACTTTACTGGAATATAATACTATATTGTAGTCAAAGTATGACAGAATTCTAATCATATTACATCATACGGTACTAAAGATGCAACAGCATGTTTTAAAATGCTAGTGTCAACATGTAGCATACATGTGATGTTAGGGTTTTAACGTGTGACCAAACATTCATGTATTTTTAGGCATATGGTGACGGTTCGGACTTGGTGAGTGTGAGCAATAAAGAAGAGCATGGGTTCCTCACACGTCACCTGCACGAGAATGACCCCCTCCAGCGAGAATGGTACACTTCAGGCTTCCAGAAGACCCCAAACTTTTGGGAAAATGCAGGTGATGGCACTTCATTTCAAGATATGATGGAAGCATTTCTGCCAAACCAAGGCTCGGGCCCTACTAAAAATTTCCTTGCTTACAGGTTAGTGTGAAAAACAGAATCGTTCAACTGTTTGCGACTTGATCCTTCTGCCAGCTGATTAACCTATGTATGCATTTTTCAACATTGTCTTCAGTTTCTGTGTTAATAATGCTTGTTAGTGTACATTACAGGCAGTATCTAGTCTTATTAAACTGTACCATCTTTTAAGATAATTAATCTTATAAAAGTATTGGCTGTGCACATTGTTTCAGTATCGGTAGTATTGGCTTATTTTTTCAGTACTGTATTGGTATTGGTCAAATTTCACATGATGGATGATTTGTTTTTTCTCAGTTGGGTACAGTTCTCATTTCTGACAAAGAAAGTTAACCATCTGTATCTGTATTTTTTTCATAATTGAATAACATTTAGTTTACAATATGAATGGTAATGTATATTGGTAAAACAATGTATAGTTTACCATTAGAGTGGTGAGACAGATATTGGCAGAGCATGTATCATAAAATTGGCATGATGAGAAATTGCACTGCTGACATAGTTGCCATATTGAGGTGACACTCCTCCCTGTCAAGTCTGGATAAAATAAGTTGTACTACACTATAGAATGTAGTAGAGATGAAATTAAGGATAGGGTAGACAGCATGGTGAAAGACAAGATAATTATCAGGAGAGAGCACCAAGCCATTGGAAAGACATGGAGACAAGGAACAGTGCCCAACCACTTGAACCATCGGGAATCAAATGCTGACCTGCAAGGCCATTGCTCTACAGATCAGTCCAAGAGGATGGAGCATGTTGAGAGAAGATTGGGAATGCAAGGTGTGGATAAGTGAAAACATTGGTTAAAAAGTATGTGGAAAGAGAGTAGATGCAACAAATGGTTAAGAATTTTTTTGTGTAAAGAATTTTTTTGTGTAACACTGTAACAATTTTTCTTTGTTATCCCTGGAAAGTGGGTGTTATTGTCTAATTGTTTATGCCTCCAAGATATAGAAAATGACTGTTATGCCCCTCAAACTTTGCACTGACCTTTTGTCTTAGACAGCTTAGGGAAGATGTCTTAAAGGTTACTTGAAGGCTGCAGACTACTTATCTAGACCTGTGACATCACAAACGCCTTATGTAGAGCTGTGGCATATCACAGCTCTAAATAAGGAGTGTGCAGCCTTCAAGTAACCTTCAAGACGTCTTCGCTAAGTTGTCTGAGGCAAAGGTTAGTGCAAAGTTTGAGAGGAATAAGTCATTTTCTATACTTTGGAGGCATAAACAATAAGAAAATAACACTTGCTATCCAGGGACAAAAGTTGTTACATGATGTAATTAAGAAATTAAGAACAAAAGTTAAAAAGGAGAGAGAATCCCCAGAACAGAGTTGTGATCCTAAAGATAAATGTGAAACACTACACGTGCATAGTGTTTACCTTTTGTGAGATGACATTTGCAGATGGTGGTATATCCTGCGATATAGTAGGTAGCACTCTAATGTGACTTTTTGTTTTTTTATATATACAGTATATACAAAATGGATTAAATCACAGTGCATCATCAAATACAAAAATTGTCTGATAGAGAACTGTCATATTTAAATACCATTTATTATTGTACATTTTTTCTCACAGCTATTCATATCGACACAAAGAGTGGGGTTTGTTGATGGTTGATGGTGAGGAACCCCTCCTTTACATCTGTGAGATACCTCAAGCTAACATCGACATGTTGATTGATGAGTCGACCGAGCGAGATCACGAGTATGGTTTCCTCGTTAAAGACCCCACCAAGATACCACGAGCTCCCATTATTGTTAAACAACCTACAAATGCCATGTTTGATCTTGTGCGGAGAGAAGTGATTAACTATGTGTCGGTAATGTGCATTGGTACGTAATTTAACCTTTGACTTTTAAAGTGTGATGCTGCAGTTATGAATCTTTTATCCCTATATCCCAACATCAGGACAGGATTCAAACCATACAAACACCATGCAGGATTTATCTTCTTCTATCTTCATATTTCTTACTCTCTTTGTGAACTGTGATAGGCTTCTGTACTTGGGCTGCATTATTTTGTATTTTCATTCATAAATCAAATATTTGCAAGAGCAGGAGAGTGTAATGCTGTTGCTGGATTTGGTGTGATGTTTGATGTCAAGGTGTTTGAACAGTGGAAAGGTTCCTGTGTTCAGATTACTAATTTTAGGACAATACACTACAGTATTTTTATTCAGTTTTTGCTGTAACTTTATCCATATACTGTATTACCATTCTTCACTTATACAGTGTGAAGATCAGGGAAGTGTGTGGCCAGAAGACCTTTAACATATCTTTTATTCATGATGTAATATGTGATGTCTGTAGAGAAAATTCTACATATGATTACCTTCTTAACGAGGGAGTTCCCAGAGGGGTCAGATAGACAAGAGATGCTTTTTTCATAGCAAAATTATTATGCTGCAGAATTTTTCATTACCATTTTTTAGCATTTATGTTTTATTTCTGGTACATGTTATGGATTATAATTTAAACAGATCCCTCAGTCATTTATAGGTGTTGAAAATTTGTTTTACATTTTACTTAATAAATCTTAATCATTTTACTATGAATATATATTTCTAATCTTTAATTTTGACATTTCATAATTTATTTTTCCCCCAAGCTGATGGTTACCCTCACCCAACTTATGATTGGTACAAAGAGAGCTATGAAAATGAAGCCATTGTATCCAAACGTATCAATCCTTTGGAAGACAGACGCTTCACTGTGTCTGGAGGAACACTCATTATTAATGATCCTAAACAGGTGAGTTCAATTCAGTGTGAGTGGTTACCTCAATATTTGTGTTTACAAGCAATATAAAATGTGAGTAAAGTAGGTATTGAAGACATAAGAGAAACTGTTATGATGTATACATATGTGCATTAAAATTGGGCCAGCAGAGAAAACTTAAGTTGATTAAATTTGATACCTTTAAGCTGTACTTGCCTAGTTGTGCTTGTGTGTTGAGCTTCAGCCCTTTGGTCCCACTTCTCAACCTTCAAATAACTGGTATATAGATCCTAGAGCCAATTGTGCTCTTTCATATTTACATTTGAAACTGTTTATGAACTGCCTCCAATACCTCATTTCTTAGTGCATTACCTATATTCACTGTTGGGACACTGAAAAATTATAAATATAATGTGTGTTGTTCATTTGGATATTTAGTTTCCATCTATGTCCCTTTTGTTTATATTCTGTACCATCCATGCTAAATAGTCTGTCCTTGTCTGCCATGTTTATTCCCCCTGATGATTTTATATGTGGTGATCATGTCTTCCCTGATGTTTTGGCCTAATCTCACACGGGCACTTGTTGGAATGGCATTGAACGTTAGTAGTTTGGTTCCTCTTTCCATATAGTGTTTGTTTGGGAGAGTCTGGTTTTGGTTCATTGGCTGATATTAACAGTCAGCCCATCATCATTCCTGGTGGCCAGTGTGGTCTGATTTGCACTTTTAATTAGAAGATTGTATTTGTTTCTCTTCTTGACACCTGGACCTTGTTTTCCAGGCTGGATGGCACATATCTCCAGGTTGTGGGAGTTTGTCTCGCTATGAGTATGTGGTATCTTCCTGCCCCGCATAAAGTGCTGTTTATTTTGCCTCTTATTGGGAAGTTATTCTGTTCACGAGATTTCTCGATCTCGCTTTTGTGCTGCTCAGGCTGGATGACATCTGTTTATAGTATTACATCACATGATCCATACTTCTAAAAAAGACTGCTCATTTTGAAATTATGTTTACATTTACTTGTGGCTGTAGTACCAGGCATTCATCAACTCTCTTTGAACTTAACTTCAGTAAAAATGATGGAAAACTGTTTTTCCATCAGTTATAGTAAAAATTATAGTAAAACATTTAGTTGTACAGAATTAATTATTCTAATACCAGAGACCAAAGAACAGCATTTTTGTCATGTTATTGGAAAGAAGGCATTTATATTTGGTTAAGCTTACATGTGCTGTTATTGCAACTTTACAGGTTGAAGATCGAGGCAAATACCATTGCCGAGCAAAGAATGAGTATGGGTCTGTCACATCAGAGAGCATCCAGTTGTCCTTTGCCTATGTTGCCGAGTTCAACCTCAAGCGTTCAAATGAAGAAGGCAATCAATTCTGGGGCAAAGCCATCTACTGCGATCCACCACAACATTTCCCAGGTTTGATAGCATATGTGCAGCCTCTTTTAAAATTAGTTGAATAGTTGTTTGGGAAATTGTACAGTTGTACAGACTGGCAAAATGTCTTCAAAATGTTTAGTTATGATTTAAGATATGATCTCATAGGATGTATTTACATAGAATGTCATTATTGTACACATCATTGGCTAAGAATGAATAGATAAGTTCTGATATATGAGAGGTAACTTATTTTTTCATTGTTTAATTTAAAAGGAAACACTTTGTTCCATTAGATGTTCGCTACTACTGGGCAAGGGACTACTTCCCTAATTTCGTGGAAGAGGACAGGAGAACTATGGTCTCCTATGATGGAAACTTGTATTTTTCCTATTTGGACTTTATTGACATTGGCAAATACAGTTGCAATGTTCAGAGTACTGTCTCCGGTATTGGCAAGAATGGTCCCTTCTTCAATCTAAGAGTTACTGCACATCGTAAGTAAATTTTCATGTTATTCTATTTCTCAGATTGTGGTATTTTTTAACAAGAATTACAATTATTTGTGTGTTGTTTATTCCTAACCATGTGGATTTGTTGGTACTGTGATGTCTTTGCTTCTTCGATGGTCTGTTTGATCTGGTTCAAGGAGATCAAACACAGGAGATCCATTCCATCATGTTCCAGCTCTTAATCTGTCTCATATCCACCCTACCCTTCCATGTGCTTGGCATTTTCTCCTGAAAATTGTCTTACCTTAATTAATTATTTATTACTTTACATTATAATTGTAACATTCATCTGCTATGCAGCAACAGATATATAGCATGTTACTGGGTCATGTTGCACTATGTAACAAAATTTTTGTCCCAGAAGAGCAAGTGTTATGTTCTAATTGCAAAGTATAGAAAATGACTAATTCCCTCAAACTTTACTTTGACCTTTTCCTTAGACAGCTTGAAGGTTACTTGAAGACTACCGACTTTTATCTAGTTGTGACAATTTGTCACAGAAAAGTTTGAGGGGAAATAATAATAGTTTTCTATAATTTGAAGGCATATGCAATTAGAAAATAACACTTGCTTCCCAGGGACAAAAAAGTTACACAGTATTATTGATATTACTTTGAATATAAGGTTGTGTGTGGAGTGAGTATAGGAAGATATTGAAGTAAAGTTTTCTCCCTGTGGAGAGAAAACTTAAATGTAGCTTAAATTGTCTTGGATGACTACCTTGTTTACTCCTAATACCATTGATTTCTTCCCACAGCTAATTACCAGCAGCTCAAGTTTGCAAACAATTTTCCCAAGGCATTTCCTGAGGCACCAATAAGAGGAGAAGATGTCAGACTTGAGTGTATTGCTTTTGGATAGTAAGTGCTGTGATATTTTGTCTTCCCTACTGTTTCATATTTTTTATATTATTACATCAAACTAGAAAGGTAATGGCAACAAAGCCCCTCTGGCTCCAGGAAACCAGTCTTACCATACCTTAGGGTAACAGAAACCCCTAGGATGAAGAAACTGGTCTAACCATTTCCTCGGACACCTGAAGCCTTGAACTAATTAGACTAATTGCAAGAGGCAAGTGCTCCAAACCCTGAAACAACGACAGGGAAGAGCATGAGCTGCCACCTACTACAAAAATGGAAAATAAAACTACAACAAATTACTTTACCACCTCAAACAAAAACCTAGTCCTTGAGAACCAACACCCGAACTTGCAACCAAACGAATGTGAGTGGTCTAGGAACAGTGTGTGTAAACAACCATTGACTCTTGAGGCCTGGGCTTGAAACAGTCTTACAAACAGTCTAGCTCTTCTAGACAGCTTCAAAAGCGATAACTCACTTAGTTGACGGTCTTCAAATATTAACATCTGGAAAATTTGAAGGGAAAGGGTGGGAGACAAAGGAGGGGGGGGGGGGAAATCGAAATACAATATTACAGCTCCTTGACATACTCGTATACATGCATGATACAGCCATTCAGTATACCACAATCTCTTGCATATCTGCCTCTTTTTGTAAAAGATATTTACTCAGGATTAACAGTGGTAAAAAAGATGCTTTGGTATTACTGTATATTTAATTTTTTAAAACAAGTTTTATATCACTGATTATTGTGTTTTTTTTTTTGTTTTTTTTTAGCCCAGTGCCATTATACAACTGGACTCGAAAAGATGGGCAGCTTCCCCGGGGCGCCCAGATGCTGAACTACAATAGGGTCTTGGTGCTGCCTAAAGTGGAGCCTTCAGATATCGGAGATTATGTGTGTCGTGCTCAGAATGCTCGGCTTTCCATTCAAAACACTATTTCTCTTAGTATCCAAGGTATGTTTTTACTGTGTGGAAAATTGGTGTTGGTAAGTGATGAATCTTGTTATAAAAGATTCCAATTTATTTAATTTTTAGAAAAATGAAAGGTTTACTTATTTCCTATTACACTGTACTGTATTTATATTTTTAATTGGCAAATAATGTATATATTTTCTTTGTTCTAGCAAAGCCAAGTTTCACCATTCGTCTGCATGACCAGTTCATTGCTAAAGGTGCTGATTTGATGTGGGAATGTGAGGCTTTCGGAATACCTGACGTGGACTATGAGTGGCTGAGGAACTCGGAACGACTGATATTTGAGAAACTATCAGCAGGAGAACAAAACCGTTATGATATTGTTGTAAGTATCTTGTACCTTTAGTGTGTAGTAAATGGCTATCCTTAATTCCACTTACAAATCTTGGTGCTTTTCAGATAAAAGATTGTAAGATAGAATATACATTTATTATTTCAGTTTGCTCTGTGATCCCTGATTTTCTAGCCCATTCTCATGACGTGTTAACTGTAAAGTGTGAAGTGCTGTTGTCTAACTACAAGCTTCAGACAACCCACCTCACCTATCAAGACCGATGCTCATTAGTCCCGGGAAGTGTAAATTTTGAGGCTTTTTAATTTGACCACAATTTTTACTTTGGTGTCGGTAGTGCACAAGTGGCATATTAAATGTGGATTGGTTGCACATTCAGCTACTCCATTATGTAAGATCTCACTGCTGGATGAATCTTTGGTAAACTGCATCATCAATTCTTTTTGCTAAGAAGGTTTAAATATTTGTTACTTCTATTACTTGCTAACACATTGTATTTTCTTTTACAATACTGAATAACTATACTGTACAATACTAAATAAATGGTAAAGCTACTAACATATAAACTGTGGGTATGAATTTGTGTGTCGTGCACTCTATTTTATGGAAGTAGGATTTAGCTGGGTTCTTACCCGAGTGAAACTGTGTAATAACACACATGACAACAGTAAAGCAGTCTCGTATACGTGGTATAGTGGATCTTAGAATTTTGCCAGGGAGGTTCGGTTGATCATCATATTTCTTGAAAGTATCTACTGTAAGCTTGACAATTACTGTGTTTATTTCCAGTTTTCTCTTAATAGTTTACTTGTGTATTTATTTCTGTTAATTGGTTACTCAGCAACTCTCCAGACAGATTTCTTGTCTTCATTATTTCAAGATGGCTATAAACAACATTGTCATTTTATTTACTAATATTGTGACGATGTATAGCCTCATTACTAAAGAGAGACACAGTATTAATGGAAAAAATACACAAATAGATATCAGATACAATGCTTTATTATAAAAAGCTGCAGCTCAGCCCTCAAAGACACAGGTAGGTGATAGGCTGTGTTGATGGGAATCCCGTAACTTCCCTGATTGGCTCCTGCATAGTGTGGCATGACATGTTCTGCAAAAGAGGCAGAGCAGACCTGCCGCCACTTAAACTCACTCTTTTTTTCCCTGGCAATGCTTTTTTTTTTTTTGGTCTAACATTATAAAATAGATTTTTCTTTTCACTAAACTGTCAAAATAGCACATCCATTTTACTATTGTTGAGATGGGTGTGTTATGCATTTATTATCCTCAACTGTTGCAACAAATACTCAAAGTTATTTTGGAAACTTGGGCAAACAAATGTGGCACAGGTGTATTATTATAATTGTTTAACATTATATGTTTTCTCTAAGGAAAAATTGCTATAAATATTTTATTTCTTATTTTTAGGATAGTGTGCTGAAGATAAAGGAGGTAACAGAGTCAGATGAAGCAACGTATCAGTGTAAAGCCACCAATCAACTTGGATCCTCTTTCTCTTCTGCCCAACTGAAAGTCTTGAGTAAGCCTCTCTAATATTCTGTATTTTAGATTTATAGAATATTAAAAAAATGTAGGTGTGATCATGATTTAAGTCTGTACAATTCCTTTTCATTATTAGCTTTTATTAGTAGATTTCAATAAACTTACTTGCCCATCGTTAATATATACGAGTGTCGGAATATCTTGAGCATTTTCTGTTCTCAATTATGTTTTTTAGGAGGAATTTTTCAAATGGTTCTTTCAATGTTAGTGAAGGTACCATTGATAATGAACTCTTATCAATCATGGATTGGATTGAGGTGATGAACTTAATCCAGTCTGGAATGACTTGGCAGATACACTCGATGACACTTCAAGTCATGAAAGAGTTCCTCATTGTAATTATACATAATTACAAATGACCCACTAACTGCCTGGCAGCCTAGTACCCCCAACTGCCACCAGATAGCAATTCTGTTGTCATATGATTTCTTATGCCAGTATAGTGCTTCTTGTAATTCCCCAAGTGTAAAAACCTAAGTGCAGTACAGGATGAGAGCTACACGACTCATTTAGTTTAGATTTAAGATATAATTTCTAGCTTGTTTCTTAGTCTTCCTGTCTTCATTTTCATGGGTCAAGCTTTTCTCAGTAATTCTTCCATTTGCTTAGTACCTATATGTTTAAATGTGTTAGTGTACCCAGAAGGAATTCTGGGAGTTCTCCCCAAGCCCGGCCCAGAGCCAGGCTTGACTTAAGAGCTTAGTCCAACAGGCTGTTGCTTGGCGCGGCTTGCAGCCGCACGTGTCAACTACAATCCAAGTTATTTTTATGCTTTTTGACTGATATGTTTTCTTCTTTCAGAGCTAGCGCCCTCATTCCGTAAGAAGCCTGTCGAGACTGAGATGTATGCCTCGGAGGGTAAGAACGTCACTATAGCTTGTAACCCCGAGGCGGCCCCTAGACCGTCCTTTGTTTGGCGGCAGAATGGATTAGTTCTTGGAAATGGTAATGTATTTTTTTTGTGGGGGGGGTGGATGGGTGATAAACGATTGGATAAATTTGCAGACTATATTGTACTATATGCACATTGGTCAAAGATATAGAATATAGAATTTTGAGAATATAATGACGTGCCAAGTGTGGCACAGTCAGGCTGCAGTGACTTGCCCCAGGTCTAAATTTCACTGCATAATAATGATGTACGTACAATGGTCTTGCATTCATCTCATTTAATTAAATTCTTTAGTGACAACATTTTGAAATTGTAGTGATCAATTCCATGCTCCTCAGGTGGTCGTCGTCGCATTCTGCGCAATGGGAACCTCATCATAGATCCAGTGTCTCGGGAAGATGAAGGCAACTACACTTGTACTGCAGAGAATGTGTACGGGTCAGATACAAGCTCAGGGCGGCTCATTGTATTGCGTATGTATAACATTTTGTTCTAAACTATGTATTATTAGACTAAAATAATGGGTCAGTTTAAGGAGTGAATAGGATAACTGAATGGCTCTAATGTAATCAAAGCATTTCTAATCTTGTCTACTGTGAGATGGTCAGTAGACCCCACAGATAGAGATGTATTTTTAAGGATATTTCATAATGATATTTGTATTGTGAGAAATGCCTTGTGCAGGGAGCTAGGGTACTGTTATTATTTGGTGAAAACTTTGATACATTTTTTTTATGATGCAGGTAACTAACATTTGCAAATACTCCTGTGGTTATAACTGGTGTCCTCTGAAGATGCTCTTAATGATTAGCTCTCCGAGAGGAGTAGCTCCTGTGTCTGCCAGTGGCATGAATCATTGTATTGTGTTTGGTAAGGCATCTGTTTTGATAAGGTAATCCTAGCTTAAAAGTTCCTAATGTTTGATGTATAAATGGAAAGGATTACCTGCATGCTGTCCTGTGTTACAAAATATAATATTAAGTTTCTCTGAACAGGTAAGCCAGAATTCTACCGCAGTCCTCCCGAACTAATAACCAGTTCCAAGGGCGAGACCATTAATCTGGAGTGTGAAGCATACACCGACACCCTGTTAGACACAACCTACACCTGGAGGCACAATGGCTTACGCATTGAGTTAGATGATACTGAATATCTTCGTCGCCTGGCTTATGAGCAGGTAAATTTGTTATTTGTATGTTTGCAATATCTAATCACACTCGGATGTAGTTTTGTAATGAAGCCGTGTCTCTTCTTGGTAAATGTCTTGTAACTTTTTGTATGCTCGTTATTTGTTTCTAGACCCCGCCCCCCCACCTCCAGCAAAATACCCTCTTTTCTTTTCTTTTCTTTTTTTCTTTTCTTTTCTTTTTTTCTTTTCTTTTTTTTTAAGCCTTACCCATTAGTTTTTCTCCTGTGGCATGACCAATCGGATAACAATGAGGTACCCAAATACTGCTGAGTGAACAGAGACAACCAATTAAGGATCGATGCCTAGACAATCTTCCCTGGCCAGGACTCAAACCTAGACAAATCGTTCGTGAGGCACAGGTTGTGTGTCGCCATTGCACCACCAGATACTAATTTTAACACTGTGCCAGCTTTAACTCTCTCTCTCTCCTCTTATCATGTCAGCTTTAATTTATTCTCTTCTCATCTTGCCAGCTTTAGTCAGTTTATCCCATTTGTTGCTGGTGTAATGCCAGAAGGTGGAAGATCAACTTGTCTCAGGAGACAGTCTTATTCTTTTTTGGTTGGCACCGCGTGAAGATAGCAAGGTGCCAGGAGACCATGGGTGTAATCCTGCCAAGTAACCTCATTTTTGCTTGCATGTACCCTGGGTACGTGCAAGCAAAAATGTTCCGCCACCAGTGCGCAAGTCCATAGTCTCCTGAAACTGATGGATGCCTACTACTACTACCCTGGGTATATAAGACACCTCTTCATGCTGTTTTGAACAGAGGTGTTGGAGTTGAAAGCATGACACTTTATTGCAAGCCGAAAACAACTGAAGCCGTTTGTGTCTTCAAATGGAGTTCCTCAAGTATGTCTGCTTGGTTGTTGGGATATGCTGGCATAAGAGATGGGTGGTACCCTCCTTGGTTGTTTTCATGCTATCAAATCTTATCTAGTTTTATTTTTATTTTAAGTTGTTGCTTCTTATTACTTTTATTTGCATTACAGTACTTTTTATTTTGTTTTGCTTGATTTTACAGGGTTATGTGTATGACTACCAGAGGAAGCTGTATAATTTGTATGTGAGTATTATACTTGTTCGGTTCTTGTGTTGTTTCTACTAATACCACACACACTTATTGAACAATACTTGTGCATTTTTTATTCTGATTCACTGCCAGAAGGCTGACCATGTCGTTTTTGTTTTCCTAGGACAACCCGTATGAAACCTCATTGTTTTTGAAGCAGAGAGAACAGGAAGTGTATGTGAGCAAACGGGATCCACCGTATGAAAAGGTAAGTAGGCTTTTGTAATGCAATAAACTTTATGATAAATATATTGAGAATAAATTAGGACTCGAGTTATTGAGAAGCTCCTTTTCGAGCAAGAAGCTCTGATGCTTCATAAGGCAATATCACCGAAGATCAAATTACATCACATTATGAATGCATTGCAGCAATGAGGATTTTACAAAATATCTGTTCTTGGCAATGGTGGCATTAAGGAGGCTCTGGAGAAATGCTCAGTCCAGTTCGTGGTGACTACATAAAATGCACTTGCAGGCTTATCCCAGCTGCTTTGACAAAATGGTACCGGTTGACATATCGCAGGTATGCTGCAGGATCTAACCTGCACATATGAAAGATATGTGATGTTTTGGTCTCTCCTGGACCCTCATTAAGTAGAGTCCAGGTTGGACCGAAAAATTTTCACTTTCATATCGTTTCATGTGTGTGGGGGTTGGGTTATTGTTTTCGGCCACATTATTGTGACTTACTCTCTGCATCAGATAGAACATTCATCAAAATATGATCAATTGAACTTGAGGTGATCCTGGTTGTTTTTATAATTACAGCAGAGAGTCCCTGTCACACTCTGTGGCAAATGAAGCAAAGACCTAAGGCATTGTGAGTGTAGTTTGAACTGTAAGAGGTGACTCCTACAACCAAATCACAAACTGAAACAGACAAGGAGACACTGGGTCACTGACCAGTTAAGTCACGAGATGCACAAATGACTTGTTGATCACCCACGAGAAGTATTTCAAATATATATACTGTATACTGTACAGCATTAGCTAATACTGTATGTGCGTTGAAACCATTGCACAGTGTACAGCCTTAACAAGTACACAGTGAAACGTGAAACCCAGTTTTTTTTTTTTTTTTTTTTAGTTTAAACAAGACATTATGTGAAGGTGTTTTTGAGCCTTGCCAAACCGTCACAAGAATTAGTCAAGAAGAAACATGATGGGGCTCGATGATTGGGACCTGAAGGAGGCATCTGTGCTGCCTGCTGAGGGAAGGGAACTATCAAGAGAAAGCACCAAGCCATTATAACTATATAGCACTCGGAAGGGATCAGGAAAAGGATTTGGGATGGGATGGGGGGAAAGCCTGCTGATGGAGCTCATGTAATTGGCAATTTGTGAGTGATGCTGGATGGTCCATGATGCTAAATAAGGGTTGGAAATGCCTTGGTCGTTAATGAGTGTTGTTTTGTAGTCACTTTGGGCTGGATTGAAGTTTTCTGCCATATCTCCCTAGCACCAGCATATGACAGTCATGTTTGGAAACATTTCTTGTGTTTGGTGTAAAAAGCCTTTCTGACGAGATTACCAAGATCATCTCCACTGCGACCATCGGTAATCTTGCTTGAGGAAACATCTGAGTGGAATAGCTCGGGAACAATGTTTTTAAATGTATCTTGAGATGTATGGTGTTAAAAGCATTACTGACCACAGCATATCCTGTGTATCAAGAAGCCATAGATAATTTTATAACTTCATTATTAATTAGTAGCAACTATTTTCACATGTGTCATAGACTTGGACTACTCAGTATATTTAATTCTATTGTTCTTATGAGCCTGATTTTCCATTGAAGGCACAAAATTATTTAGCTGTTCTCCAAACTTAATAACTTGGGTAGCAAAATAAGGTTTCTCTACTGCTGTCTTATATATCTTGTATATCTTATAATGTACATTCATATAGACAGGTGAGTTAACTTAAACAAGAGTGATAACACTTAATTCATTAGGAATAAAAAAAATTATATATAACGTTTCAATTATTTCAGGGTTATCAAGCCGGCCACCTTCGCATCGTGAACTTGACCCTTGCAGATGCAGGTGTTTATGAATGTGTTGCCATGACTCCAGTGGCGAAGATTGCCATCTCCACTACCCTCGTTGTTCACGGCCCACCAGGACCTCCTGGTTAGTTCTTGTAACTATGTCAGTCATTCTTAAATTCCCAGATCACTTTCCTTCCTCAGCGGTCTCAGGCTCTTGCAAATACTCCTGACCATAAATCAGGAAATATCAATTTATAATTTGCAGTATAAACATAATCCTTCCCAATTCTCCAGTTCCATCCCTGGTCAAATTTCCCTCCCCATAGACTTGAAATTCCTTCCTTGGGGGGGCCATTTGGACCCCATTTGATAAACACTGTGTTAGATAATATTTAATTTGATTTTCCTTTTAAATAATAGTGTATTTTCTTCAACCATTCAACTCTTATTTATGATGGTAAAAGGCATGCTCAGATTTCTACACATAGGCTCTGATACATGGTAGCTGTCTCTCTTCTTTGGTGCTGGAGAAAGGGTTCCTGTCTGCTGGATGGTGAGGTCATCGTGAATTGTTAACCATTTGGTCTTTCTTTGGATGTTGATTAGTAAATTGATAAAAATTGTCTCTGGGTTGAGGCATTTTCTCTTTGGCTTTCCTATTTCAGGTTTGTTTTCTACATGGCTACTATCTCAGAGATGCCTTTTCTAGTTCCTTAGAAGAGAGGCAACATTCCCATTATATAGGTGATTCAGCAATACCATCTGTCTTCTTGCTAGTTAGATGGGACTTACTTTCTCCTTCATTGGTGAAGGGCCCATGTATCAGTATGGGCATCTTGTTCCTTTTATGTATGGCTCCTAACATCCTATCATTCTGTATGGGTATGTCATCGAGGCCAGGTATCTTGCCTTAGATGTAAAAAAAGCACTATTTTATACTATATTTTATTAATCAGGTGGAATAGCGGCTGTAGACCTAACAAGCACAAGTGCACGCGTTCAATGGACAGACGGGGCAAGCAATGGACAACCCATTGTGAGCTACACTATACAGACACGCACACAGTGGACAAGGAAGTGGAAGACTATAGCTGAGAATGTTACTGCCAAGGTAAACAAAACAGAATGAGATCATTTACTTGTATGTAGACTAGAATGAATATGTGTATGAATATTTGTTTCTTGTTTTGCAAGAAAAGTGTTTACTCTATATACAAATCCATCATTAACTTGTTGATAATTTTGTTTTAATTCTTGCTACCGAGTAGAAAATAAATTCAGTGTAGCCTAAAGGTACATGGAATAGCCTGTAAAATATTAGTGCACAGCTGTTCTAATGGTTTGGAAGTGGGCTACTGTATTTATAGGTTGGTTTCATAATCCTCATTTTCTTCCTACAGCTGATCGATCCCAATAATGGACGTAGAGAATATCAGCTGGGTGATGTCCTCTCGCCCTGGGCATCGCATGAATTTAGAGTGCTAGGTGTTAACAGTCTTGGCAGTGGACAGTTCTCTGCACCATCACCCCAGGTAGGCAAGACTTTTGTACAGTAGTGCAGGGAGAGTCTTGGTATTATTGGGGGCCATATAGCAACTTGGTGGCAGATTTTAGAACCATTTTTCCTGTGGTTGAGGCGTGACATTCCCTGATGATACCATATACAGTTCGCAGTGACTTATAAAGTCCATTTACTGACCATTGGATAGGACACATACTGTGTTCTGAACAAATCCACAAGGGCCGTGATGAGGGTTCGAACCTACGTCCGAGAGGATCCCAGACGCACCTTAATCGACTGTGCTACAACATGGAAAAGAATTGCAACCGGGAGTTCAACTGACCTTACATGGTTGCAAATGTAGGTTCGAACCCCTCATCACGGCCCTTGTGGATTTGTTCATTTGATGCATCTTGCTATTGTGATTTCTGTGTGTACTGTACTGTGTTCTGTTCACTAGAGCCCTATAGTTCTGTTGGGCCACTGAATGTTCTCTCCCATTAATTCTCCTGTTGGAACACCAGGTAGTGCTGAAAACCAATACAGATTTAGAAATAGTGTACAGTGTAGTGATCATGATGTGCCAATCACCTCATTGTTTGGCACTGGAGTAATTTAGTAGTTATTATTCCTAGGAGATTTTGGTTTGTTATTAAAGAATACTCTTATGTATACTGTATTTGAGAGAGAGAAATGGTAACATATAAGGGGGAAATTGTATTTGTTGAGAATATTAATATTTCCTTGTTTTTTGAAAAGCAAGTTAAACCAGTATTGGAGAAACTTTGCTCACTCTTTTACGATTGAACAATTGTTTGAAGAGTGATTGAGAAAATCATATGTCTAACAACAAATAAATTCTTCCCCACAGGCCAACACCAAACAGGATCGTCCCTTCACCACACCAACCAATTTGGGAGGTGGAGGCGGAAAGACTGGAGATCTTACCATTACCTGGGACGTAAGTTGAATCATCACCAGCAGAAGTCTTCTTGAAGATCAATCCAAGCTACAGTATTCTGATAGTTCTGATATTTATTAACATCATAATGGAAATTGTCTCCAGTTCACTGAATATTTGTCCATGGTGTCTGTCATTCCTATAAGCAATAAAGCCATAATTACTTTACTAGTTACCAGCTACATGCATGGTATAGCAAAGTTCACCTTAACTATCTCGCTCGTGGATTGATCCCTGACTGCAGTGATTATAAAAACTGCAATATTTATACAACACAAGCTGGATATAAAGGGGACACGACACAAGCTGGATATAAAGGGGACACGACACAAGCTGGATATAAAGGGGACACGACACAAGCTGGATATAAAGGGGACACGACACAAGCTGGATATAAAGGGGACACGACACAAGCTGGATATAAAGGGGACACGACACAAGCTGGATATAAAGGGGACGCGACACAAGCTGGTAATAAAGGGGACACGACACTAGCAGGTTATAAAGGGGACATGACACAAGCTGGATATAAAGGGGACACAACACTAGCTGGTTATAAAGGGGACGCAACACAAGCTGGATATAAAGGGGACGCAACACAAGCTGGATATAAAGTAGGGGAGGGGACATGCTGAATTTAAAGAGGATACAACACAAGTTTTGTATAAAGAGTCTCCAACTAAGAGCAGCATGCGAGATCACTCCCTCCACCAACGTAGCATACTGGTGGAGGGAGGACGGTACCAGTTTGGTTGTCCAAATAGATTACAGTTAGTATTTGTGTATCTATCTTAGCAAGGTTGAAGTCACCGTTGATATTATATATTCTTTGAATGATGTGTTGTTGCATGACAGCAGCGTTCATTTCTTATCATTGGTTGACTTGGTTGTGCCCATTTCCATCCTTCCATTCACTGTCTTCAGTAGACTTGGTTAGCACTGCTCCCACCCTGCCGTATATGTATATTATTATATGTACGGCATACAGAATTATATATATATATATATAGTCTAATGGCTTGGCACTTTCTCCTGATAGTTCCCTTCCCACCTTGCCGTTCTGTATTTCCCTTGTGCTCAGTGGTAGTTTTCTTACGCCTTAAGCTCAGGCAGAATTGGGAGAGATGCCGTGTTATTGTTGGCCTTGCCACCTAATGGCCAGTGTAAGTAGTGGCCAAGTGGGATGTTTGGTAGTTAGCAAGGGTGCTGCTGATGGTCTGTTTGATGCTTTAAATTTTATGTAAATAATATTGTTATCTACATTTTACTTGATTATTGTCTCCCTGGCTCCATTATGACCCAGCAGGAATAATTTAAAAAGTTACCTGATGCAGTCACCAACTGAGTTTACTGCACAGAAAATGGCTTTTCATACCCACTCAAAGCCTCATTTTTTACTACTGTAATGTTTGCATCATGATACTTACATTGCAAGTAATTGGGTGTCCCATTACTAACACCTTGATGCCTTCCTGCAGCCACTCCCTGGAGAATATCAGAATTCACCTGGGGTGTATTACAAGCTGTTCTGGAGGCGCACAGTCATCGACCCCGAGACTGATTTCCAGTCCATTGTCTTGAAGAACCGAGGCAATATTGGCATGCACGTTGTTGATGTGAATCCCTCCAAGTACTTTTATACTCAGCATGAAGTCAAAATTCAGGTAAGTTATATATTATTTGATAAGCTAATACATATACTGTATATAATGTATGTGTACATTATTATATATATATATATATATATATATATATATATATATATATATATATATATATATATATATATATATATAAATATATTATATATATATAATATATTATATATATAAATAATATATATGTATGTGTGTGTATATAATATATTATATATATGACAGTGTCAGACCACAGAGGAAGAATTGAAACAGGAATTTCCTTAAGTACTTTCGTATATTAATACAACTTCAGAAGGAATCATTCCTTCTGAAGATGTATTAATATACGAAAGTACTTAAGGAAATTCCTGTTTCAATTCTTCCTCCTTGGTCTGACACTGTCACATTTTTCATCACGTGTAAATTTTCATGATTTATACACATAATATATATATATATATATATGTATTTATTTATTATAATTTACACAAAGTTTCAAATCTACAAGGTTCATTCTCAAGTGAGGAATGACAAGACATGAGGAAACATCTGATTTCTAATACTGGGAAGTCAGTTGTCAAGTGAACAGCCAGAGAAGTAAGAGTAGAGCAAAAGTGAGGCGATGGTCCAATAAACTAAGCATACAAAGTTATGTCAGGTGATCGAGTAATGAGAACTCGGGTGACTGTAGTGGGTATGGCATTTTGGCCAGTCACCCGAGTTCTCATTACCTTATCACCTGACATAACTTTGTATACATAGTTTATTGGCTCATCACCTCATTTTCCCTTTACTCCTATTTCTTTGTGCTATTCATTATAAAAAGAAATTATTTTGATTTGCCACTTTTAGGTCAGTTACGAAAATATGAGGTGACTATTAGATACTTTTTGAAATTCTTGGAAACTTGAACTCTTTGACATGCATGCAGCATGAGCCTTGTGATATTTATATGTTCACTATTGTTCTCCTTCATATGTGTACTGCATGGTACATGGAATGATGGTACTGTACTGCAATTGACTTATTAAATGTCACTTTCAGATTCAGATTCAGATGTTTATTCAGGTAAGGTATATACATACAAGTGATGTTACATTAATGGATTGATATATAGATAGAGCTAGTACATACAATGCCTAAAGCCACTATTACGCAATGCGTTTCGGGCAAGGCAATGCGTTTCGGGCAATGCATGTGACTTAGTCACATGCAGGCAGTATCAGTTGTTCTGCTGAAGTGACTGCATACAAATTTATTACATTTTGATTTGACTTCTGTATTGGGTGTAAAAGTAATGTAATAATCCAAATACAGAACAATTGGCACTTTACAACATTTCCTAAAAAATAATTAAAAATTTGTAGTTGTGCTCTGCTTGTGATAAATGTACTAATTTAGTTGACTAGTACAATACTTTATGAAAATTACTGGTGCATAACTGTAGCTTTGAAGTGCCTTGTGGAATCCAACAACGATTATTTTTTCAGGCATGGAATAGCCAAGGCCCTGGACCAATTAGCGACCCTGTTGAGATATTCTCGGCTGAAGACATGCCCCAGGTGCAGCCCACGGAGGTGTCTGCCTACGCTCACAATGCTACATCTCTCAATGTTACTTGGCAGCCGATTGAACCCACCCGCGACAACATCCGTGGAAAACTCATCGGTTACAGGGTTAGTGTCTTGAAGTATTCACTATAAGAGGAAGAACTAGTATGATGATGATGATCGTTCTTCAGTCAAAGATGACCATGACTTCACTATCAGGTCGAAGATTGGTGGCTGTGTCAGAAAATAATTGATGAGAACAATCTGGGTCCAGAAGGCTCGTCTACACATGGAGCATATGTGCGTGGTTGCTGCTGTAGTCGCGGTTGCTCATGCTTTGCGTGCAGCGCGTTAATTCTGGGCCTCTGCAGTTCGTTTATTCTCTGCTTCGCCAAGTTGGGCGGTGCTGAGCAAGCAATTCCTAAGTGCTGGGGTTGATGGCCAGGTCTTTGAAAGTCACCTTGAGGCAGTCGAATCTGTTCTTCTACCCCCCCCCCCCCCTTCCCGAGCCTTAAATTTGACTTCAATTACAGACCAACCTCCAAGAAAACTTTGCAATTATCTCATAGATGGCTTGCATTAACTTTTTGAAGGTAATCTACTATTTTCACATTTTGGTCTTCAAAAACCCCTTGGACAAGTTCTTCATCCAGCATGGTTATGTATGACTTCTTATCTAAATCCCAATGTTTTTTGAACTTACAAAAGTGACAGATGTGTTCAGCCACTAAATATTATTAAATCTGTCGAAAATTTGCCATACGGGTCATTCAAATAAATAGAACGGGGGGGGGGGGGGGGGGGTGAGCAAAGTGATGTAAAAATAGGAACTTTGATAAAATGTAACACCCTTTTGGGTATTATTGCATTCCAATTGCATCATGCAGGGATTGTTGAGAGAATTGATCCCTCTTCTGTCTTATTGCAAGCCGACCCTTGGTGGTGGCTTCAAATGGACTCTCCATTGCCTTCCTAAATTATATGCCATCACCTTTTTGAGTAGTTCCTTGGAGGAGAGTGTTGACGGAAGCCTGGCAGGTGACACGAGTTGTAGGTTCATGTAAACTATGGCTTGGGTAGCATCTTAAAAACAACAGCTCTGACAGTTTCAAATTATCATACATTGGTAACCTTTAGTCAGGCTGTCAATAATTTCTCCAAATGATCATTGCAGTGTTTTAAAGAACTTTTTTTTCCAATGTGTGGCACAATGTGTGTGTTTCCAAACATACAGTATATGTTTTATATTTTGGGTACAAAGTGTTAGTTTTAAAGTCTGACTATTGAAGGGTTCACTGAAGTGGTATTGTAAACTTTGAAACAGATGAAATACTGGAGACGGCAGAGTGAGGAGACTGACCATATCATCAAGTTGCAGAGGGGCACGGAATCTCATGGTCTTATCCTTGGTCTGATCCCCAACACGTTCTACTGGGTGCGTGTCATGGCATACAATCAGGCAGGATCAGGACCAGAAAGTGAAAGGTTTCTTGGTAAGAATAAATTGTTCATGATTTTACCATATTGATGTACAGTACGAGGCAATGTTTAGTTACGTCACTTGCTATAATCGAACACAGAAACATGTTATTAGATTTATTAAGAGCTAACTGAACATTAATGTAAATTTTCACATAATGTTAACTGTGGCAACGTAAAGTGTTTTTCATATTGCTAGAATAATTTCCGTCTATTAATTTTGCATGCTAAATTAACCTTTTAGGAATATTCATTATCAACATTTTATTGTAATTTGTTAGAAAGTTTAGTAAAGATGTTTAACATGAGTGTTATATACTGTTATGATGGCTATATAAATACTGTATGAGTGAATGAGTGTGCACAGTAACCTGATATATATATGCATGAGAAAGTGTTCTAGGCAGTGGTTGGGGTTGAATGTTTCTGAGGGAGGGGAGTGGTGTTCCTTGCGAGTTTTTGAGAAGTATTTCGGGGGAGAGTTTCTGGGGGCAGTTTTCAAGCGAGATTCTTGGGAGGGTTTTGGGGGGGAGTTTCTGGGGAGTCGGTTCCACACTTTATCATAATATTCTCTTATGTGAATGTGTTTGTGGATGATACAACAAATTCTGTGAAGAATAAAAATAATTGCAACATGTATTAATAATTCTCCAGGCTAAGCAAGTTTTTGAAGTAAGATCCTTCAGGTTTTGCATTTCTTTTACCTTTCCAAGTGTAAACAGCCTTATGTAAATTGTAAATACTATGCTATTTAAACAGCAGTGTCTCTTTTCCCATAACCACCTCTTATTTTTCCATAGAACGAACATGGCGTCATCCTCCTCTCATGCCTCCCAATGCCGTCAGGGTGTATCCCATCAATCCCAGCACCATTCGTGTCACTTGGAGAGGTGTTACGCCAACGACTATGGAAGAACCACTTATTGGCTACAAAGTAAGTGCTTTACCATACAGTTGGTACTCGTAATTTGATTCTGTATTCATAAATACATATGCAAAGGCTGGAAACCTAGTCTTATTATGGAATTAAAATTGTTGGATGATAGAGTTTATCTGTTATTGTTTGTGGAGTGAAATCTAGCTCACCTTGAGCCCACCTCCTACCATGTTGCAGCTGGTTGGTTTTAAATCACTGGACATTCTATTTCTTCACTATATTTTTTCCTTGACTCTGTCAATGGATGTGACTTCTACAACTCTTTCTTTCCATTTATTCAACTCTTGTTTTTCTAAAAGTTTTTATTCATTTTTAAATACTGATGTGTATGAGCTCATTCTTTTCGGTTGGTAAATATAAATTAGGAATAGCATCAGATCCAGTACTGAGCCTTGGGGAAGGGGAACTGCTGGCTACATCTCTACATCTCAAGTTTAGTGTCTTTCCAGTTATCACAGTCTGCCTCAACTTATACACTAGCCTTTATGTGTTGAACTGTATCAAATACTTTTAGTCAGTCTAGGAATATACTGTACAATCTACCCAACCTTCTCTCCTGTCGTATCTTGGTGACCTTGTCGTAGAGCTGTATCAAGTTTGTCAGATTCGACTTTCTCCCTCTAAATGCACATTGTCTCTCATGTTAAGAATTTTACCCTTTCCAGATTCCCTACCAATTGCTCCTTATGTCGGTTCCTAAATCTCTCTTGTTCAGATACATGTAGTTGTCAACCTTGTAGCATAGCTTCCTTCTGGGCTCTGCTCAAATCTTATATACTTACTGGGGTTGAAGTTGTACTTATTTTACCTGAATGGCAGTTTCACTGCTGTTGTATCCCTCAGGTTATGCAAGTGTTTAAGTCATAAGCTGAAATATTGAGAGTAGTCTGAGAGAGAGTAGAAGACTAGGTCACATCTTGATGTGTTCTAGCCCATTAAATTTGACAGTACAGTAATGATAGTCACTGTACACAGAGGGATTACCAGTAGGTTAAGTTCATTTGCATAACGATTTACCACTATATAATAATAATACTGTAATAATAATAATAATATTGATAATATTTTATTTATGAAATATACAAAGCAACAGGGTTTTATTAGTTACTTAGTAGGTAAAGTAATTGTATATTTTATAAAGCCACTAATTACATAGAGAGCTTCAGGAGAAATTCTGACATTCCTAAAGATGTGCTTTAGATATCTTTTTCCCAGTACAGTACAGTACTAGTGTCATGGTATCACTGTGTTCATGTATTTACAGATCAAAGTCTGGGAAGCTGATCAAGACTTCACAAAGGCAAATGATACATTTGTATACATTGGCTCTCCCCTGGAGGCTTACATACATGATCTGACTCCTGGCAAATCTTACAATCTGCGAGTATTGGCATTCTCTCGGGGCGGTGATGGTAAGAAGTCTTCACCTCCATGGAGATTCCAGATGGGTAAGTAGCTTGACCAGGAATTACAAACAAGTTGGCATTTATTGCATTTTTTTTACACTCTTCCTCTAAATATAAGAGGCATAATTTGCCAGCCCCTCTCCACGTTCAAGAGGAAACTCGGCAAAAGCCTCCAACAGGTGCCTAATCAACCGGGCTGTGATTCTTACATCAGCATCCAAACGGCCCAGTTGATCAGACTGTCGACCAAAAGGTCTGGTTAAGGACTGGGTAACCGGGATTTTGATCCTTGGAACCATTTCAAGGTGATCTCCTCAAGGTAACTTGTAGCAAAATATTCATATTTAATTTGTCTTGGTGGCTTGTATGCTTCATATAACATATATCTATTTGATTTTAAAATATTCTAATAGCAATAAAACAGTTTGAGTTCTTACAGAAAACGTATTACTGTATATGGTACAAGTCATTATTTAATAAATCTAACAAAATTTCATTCAATTCAACCTCTGGTTGAATTATTGAGGACCATTAACCTTGGAGAAGTCAATAATAAGCATTCATGGGAATCTTGTAGATTCTCCAGAAATATATGTCGATATATTTCGATATTTTACTACCATGTTAATAAGTTTTTTCTTGGTACTTCATTAGATGAAATAAATTTTGTTACAAATAAAGTAAATTTACTTTTAATGATCTGAGGTTGGGCATCTCTTCACGCTACATGGATGCTGGAGGGTGGGTAAGATTACAAAAGCTGTTTACCCCCTGGATTACCCATCTTGCATTTACATTTAGCACCAATGTATATCCATATACACTTCACTTTAAATTAGTTCATTATTATTGATGTGACATTTTAGGAGACACTGATCTTCTGCGAGGAGAGGCCCCTGCTCCATCCCCCGACTACCGCCTTGGCTCCAGCATCCTCTTTACGTTCCTGGTCGCCTTCTTCACCCCACTCGTGCGATCCAGGTTTTGTATTTCCCACTTCACTCCTAATGTCAATTAATTCCTTTGACCAAGTACTCGAGAGCTAGGTTATAACGAATTTCTTTGAGGCTCCGGCTGTGTTCGCAGACTTCACGTGTAAAGAATCCCATCCAGTATTATCGTCCACATTATAATTCTTGAAACTTTCTTTGTAAAAGTGATAGTAAATGTTTTTTAGAGGGAGATGAAGTGGTAAAATACTTAATAAGAATAATTGTATGCCTTGTTAAATCATAAACAAGGATGTATTGTATATTTGTATTGACAGAATATTACTTTTCCAAATTGATAAATAATTAGTTGCCTACAAATGTAATGGTATAGATAGTAAATTAACAGTTATAATATAATATAATATAATCTATTTTTTGCAAGACATTTAAAGGGATTAACATTTTCTTTCTAAAATTCAGGCTATAGTTTACATTGTGGCTGTACATGTTGTTGGACCCCACACACCATGTCTTGGTTATTGCCACAGTCCTTGTCAGAAATGTTTTGTTTATTGTTTTCCGGTGTAAGCTTGCTGAGGCAACTCAAGTAATAATAGATATAAGCTCATAAAACATGCACAACCAGCTACCACTGAGATCATGTAGAATTTGGCAGTTATTGATTAGTATGTCAAGTATTGCATTCATCTTGTGCATTGTGCACTTCTAGCATCTTGCTGTATTTCTCTGCACTTACTCCAGTATCTTTGCTATATCTCTGCTAGTATTTCAGTACAGTTCTTTTAAAATTTCAGATTGTCTCAGCAATTTCTATAATGTCATCATTATCATTACTATAATATATTCAGTTCTCACTCATGAAGAGGGAAGGCATCTGCCTGGAGGAAAAGGTAATCAATACTGCCTAGGGAAACAAAGTTATAAATATTAAATTTCTTTAAGTAGCTTTATATTGCTAGCTCTTATCACGCAGAAGTGACGAGTCAACTCTTGTAAACTATTTCAAGTAAAGTTCTCTATAGCTTTATTGAGATACTGTAATGTCCATAAGGGTAAATACTAATGCACTTACAAGTACATTACAATATAGATGAAAATTGCAAAACAATAAAAAATAAAATAAAAAATATATAAATAAATTTAAGCACATTACTTTTTAACAGGTTGTGAAGATAGCATTGTCATTACAAATTATATATATATATATATATGCCTATAAGTTTATCTGTTCAGTATCATTAGAAAGAATGCATTAAATTTGTCTCCTTTTCATATTTTTATCTAATATGACAGTCTTAAGTAAATAGTGGATACTTTCTTCTACCTGTATGGTATACATGGTTTCCTACCTTAGTCCTGCATCAAAGACTCGATTTTCATCTTGCCTCTGTGTCCTTGCATACTTTGCTTTACAGAATGAAATATTGTGCAGAGTCTTTGCAATGCAGGGTTTCATGCTTTACAGAATGTGCATGACTGCTAAAGTTTATCTTTAACACTAGTAAGTACTTAGCATTTTCAGAAACATTTATGAATTTGAAACTGCTCTGAGTTTATATTTATCTATAAAATGACAACTTGATCAAATCTAGATCAGTTTCTGATTGCAATATTAGATCAGCTACCTCAATATCAGCTGTTGGTCATGTTCTGTACCATTGTTATATCACCCATTCTCAAGAGGTTCACAAATATAAACATATGCAATATATTATGTTCATATTTTATAGGCAAGTCATTTATTAATAATGACATTATTTAAAAATAAAATAGTCGGACAGGCGTGAAGAAAAACGAGGTGACAGTTGATTACTTTAGCTGTCATCCCCACCTATCCTCATACCTGGAGAGAGGTGACAGGTCTGCTGATTGCTTTAGCTCATAGCTAGGAATGTGTGTGTGTAGAAGGAGCTACTGGCAAGTGGCTGGCTGGCTATGACTGGGTGAGTTTGTGGTGAGTGCATCTTCAATTGTAGCTATAATTTGTATATTGGTGGTGTTTAACAGAGTATGGCCATAATTCTTTATAATGAGCATAATGAAAATTGCCAGACATTTGCCTGACTTCTCATTGTTCTCATTAACCATACTGCATTAAATATACAACAGCATGAAGTGCTTTAAGGAAATCAGGCAAGTGACGAATTGGTTACCTCTGTGAATGCCCATGGTATACTGTATAACAAATACTGCACCTGTTAGCTCAGCAACTATTGTGTGTGTCTGACAAGTAAACTTTATAAACATAACACAAAATAAATTTCCTGTTATGATTTTCAATGTTGAAAATGCAGTTTTGAATTGCCAAGATAATTTAATTAGCTAGTACTGTACATTCATAATTTTCTGCATTTAGTGTGCTTTTTACAGTATATCAAAGATAAATGAAAACTAATGTTTAAAACATTCTTTGTATTAGTTCATAATTAACAATTTATATAGAACTTAAAACAGTGGAACCTCGGTTTATGAATGCCCCGGATTACGAATTTAGGTGGATATTTACGAGTTACTGCTGGGTGAACATAGACATCAGATGTAAGGTTTCCTTAGATGAATGACTAACCTTTCCCAGGAGGCAACCCACAATATTCACCAAACTCCAAGCTGCCTATTTACTGCTAGGTGAAGAAAGGCATCAGGTGTATGGAAACATGCCCAAACGTCTTGTCCTGCCTTTAAATCAGACCCGGAACCATTCTGTTGTTGGCTATTTTTGCCTGCTGACATTATTAAAGAAAGTTTGGTTGATCATTGGTAGCTTTTTAGTCTTTGAAGGATAATGTGTTACCTAGTAGGCCTACACTTGTTTTATTCCTTCTTTATCTAAGTTTTATTATTAATCTAACATTATCAATCAGGTTACATAGTGTGAGTCATTCTTCTGTGGGGGGGAAAACAGAATTTACTGTAAGAGTAGAAAAAGATTAATAGTTTCATGATTTTGTGTACTGTAACAGAAAATAAAGTTGTAAATCACTGCTGTATTAGTTATGCAGAGAATAGTAAGGTTGAGAGCAGTCTTTATTGAGAGATGTCCTCCTGCAAGGGTTCGAAAAGGCCCTTATAGGTGAAATGTTTTCCCAGGTATAGTCGTCTACTCTCGGCTTCATGTTTCTCTACAACTTTGTCAGGACTTTCAACCAGCAGCTATTAGTAATGTAAAATATCTTCTTATTTAAATTTAATGTTAAATATTATAGTAATTATCCATTATTTTGGTTTCCTAGATTAAAAATAAGAACATTTTTTAAGATTAAGATTTGTTAGAAATATTGCTGTGCCTTTAATCTGTTCATATATTAAGTTTTGATTGTGTACTTTACTAAATTACCTTTTCATATGAGCATTCATATTTTAAGTTGCACACAGTATACATAGTTACTGTATAGTGATATGTACCAAGATACATCATGGAAACAACTTCAGAAATTATAAATACAAAAGTAATATTACACAAGTGAAGGTAATTTTGATAAGAACTACTCTCATGATTTGCATGATTATTCTATAGTGTAGCTGCTTCATTTAGGAAATTTGCCTTATGTCGGAGCTACTTTGTTATAACTAAAACATTCCATTCTGAGATTCTCGCCCAAAATGTGTTATTCTTATCTCGCACAGTTTCTTCCTAAGGTACATTATCACTGTCTCAACAGGAACTGCAATGTTCAGCCAGGTGGGTCTATATTCTGGTACAGAAATTGGAATTGGGCTGAGAAAGCCCAATTCCTATTAATTCAAAGCCCTTGCAAGCCCTCCTTGGCATCACAAAGCATGCTAAGGAGTGCTCTAACAATGACTTGGCCTGCCTGATCACTGTCATGTGTCTTGTATACAAGTCTGTGTCCTGATTGTTAGTCATCTGTTTACCTAGTGTGGCAATGGTGGCAGCTTGGTGAGTTGACATGCTTTTCTAAAAGGTCATTTGGTGTGTTGGCCTGACATGTGTGATTAATGATGTGCACTGGGATTATAGCCATTTCCTCACCTTGAGTGAGAAGCATTCAGAGTATTTTGTGTCCCTCCAATTCACACTGTTAGTTAGCAAGAATGTATTTGTTTTTAGGTGTTTTGCAGTGGGCTCTCACTTTGTCAGCTGGTAAACTCTTAAGTCGGCAACAATTCTCATCTTGCCTGGCTTCAATCGGGGGCAGACCAGGTGACCCAGAGTTTTGTGGTCATGTAGAGTGCTACTAGGTGGTATCTGTGGTGTCGAGGGGTGCATGGAAGGACTTTGACTTGATAGTTTTTTTAAATTTTCCAAAGCCTAAAGCATCAGAAGGTTGACCCACCTTACTGCACATCAGTTCCGTATGTAAACTTACCTTGGGGGAGCAACCAAGTGACACATTCAGAAAGGCAATCTTCGTGTAGTGCAACCTTGATAGAATGGAAAGGTGAGATCAAACCAGTTATGGGTTTTTAAAGATATCATTGTATCCAGATTTTTACTATTGCCAATTTGTTTGTTTCTTAACACAGATGCATCTATGTTCAGAATTACTCTTAATATATAAACAATGCATTCTAAATATACTGCAAGATAAAAGTACAAAAATAAAATAATTATTTTTCATGTAATGGAAGAGCAGCCTTATCCTTGTTACCATCTGAAGGCATAATAGTAATACAGTACTGTACTGTATGGTAGGACTGTGTAAAACGAAAATACACCAGTTAATTGAAGGTCGAGATGTGTGACCCAAGAACTGAATCTTGACACCATTTAGGCACAAGTGTACAAAATTCCTCGCACTACACTGCTGCCATAACCATTTGTATATAGTCTTATGGTTTTCCAGAGTTGGAGAGAGGAAACATGTTAGGCTTAGCATGGTTCCTCTAGACTGGCAACTGACCTTTCCTAGGATGCAACCCACAACACTAGACTAACTCCTGGGTACCTCTTACCTGCTACTTGAACAGAGGCATCAGGCAAAAGTAAACGTTGCCCAATCACGTCTGTCTTGGCACGGGAATACAAACTGGAACCTTTCAGGTGTGACGTGGTTTCACTGACCACTGATTTCTTGCATAATTTTATTATTCTAACCCTTTGTGGTTCAATGCCAAGACTGTTGGCAATGTTTCCACTTCCTTATGAGCAACAGTACTGGTAGTGATGCTAAACTCCACCTCTAGTGTCTCACTCTGCCACTGGTTTCCCCTGGTCACGGTTATTTTCTCAATACATTTCTTCTGTATTTAGGAACTTCCACTGGTCCCTATTTACTCTAACCTCACTACTACTATCTGTAGACATCGATTCTCCTCGCATACAAAATGGATGAAAATTCTTGAGTAATGAGAGGTCAGGAGAACCACAAAGGCTGAACACTAAAGTTGAGCTACAACAACCACAGAAAACTTTAAACACACTAAGTGCATTACACAATACAATTACTACAAATTACATAAAACCATATTTTGATATATTTTACTTATTACAATACAGTAACAGTATACTGTAATTGTATATTTTATAAAGGCACTAATTATGTACAGTGTTTCAGGCATTAACTTAATAAAGGCATAAGAATAAAAAACAACAATTATAAGTAAGAAATGTGAGAATATTTAGGCAGAGTCAGACCACTGTAACGGCATGCCTTGGTTTTATCCACATGCCATATTCCATTATATCAAGGTTTGTTCCGCGAGCCAGTCTTTCCACTCCACCAAGGGTTCCATTCTATCAACGTTGCACTTGCACTTCAATCCCATTTTTTCTATGAATGTTTATTTTACAAGGATATCCGTCCAGGTGTATGAAATTACGGTTCGTGTATATATTTTTTTAACTACAGTAGTGATACAGTAAGTTGTTTAACTACAGTAGTGACACAGCAACTTGTTTAACTACAGTAGTACAACAAATTGTTACATTAAATATTAGTCAGTTTTGCAGCATTGATTTACTCTCGAAATTATAAGATTTAAAAAGTTATAAATTTAGGTAAGTTATTGTACATTTAATGACTATAGAACTTGTGGTTCAGTATATAACATTAGTGCTGTTTTTATGAAACTGGTACAGCAAAGAGGTAAAAAAAAATTGGTTTATACCACACTTGGGTATACAATATATGAAAACCAACCAGTTTTCACTCGTGTCCAAAATTAATACTGTATTTATGAAAGTTCATACAATAAACACCACAGTACAGTATGTACATGTAATTTTAACTTTTATAAGTGCTGCATTTATAAATTTTTAATCTATTAAGCTATGTTTTTATTAACCTCCATGAGATAAGTGCATACTGTATTCTCTTGGTCATGTGTTAAGGTTTGGTTAATATTAGACCAGGTAAGTTAAGGGTAGAACATGAGTACTCTATAGAGGAAACTAGAGAAGGGTCATTGTCCATTGTTCATTGATAAAGTCCATTGCAGGTCTTATTCCTATGACATCTCTCGTCTAATGTCTTTTACTCTCATATTTGCAATCTGAATAGGTAAAAAGAAAATTTTGTTATTCTGTGCTACATTGCTAAATAATCTTATGGATTTGTTTGTTTGTTTGATGATAATTGTTTGATCCTGGTGAGGTCAGGGTTAGACAAACAACAAAATGTGCATCTACGATGAATAAGTTAATCATCAGCATTACCACCATTCAAAGAACAGATTATAACTTAAAAACAGGTTTTCTTTAGTACATCTGGAATTTAACACAACAGCATTATTACAATTTTTAATTTTCTTATGGATATGTTCCATTCTATGTAGATGTCTTCTAGCAACAATGGGGTGAAGAGCTAGTTCACTTAGTTTTTCCCATTTTACTTCAACATTATCAACAACAGGAAGTCTTCAGTGATATCCCTGAAGACATCAGGAATATCATACCATACTGTACATAGTATGGGGAACACAAGTAAAACATTTGGCAAACCAACAAATATATATATTTATAGCTGAAGGTTCAGCAATGAAGGTCATGTCACTTGTACATGGGTAAGGCCCCCCCCCCCCCTACTCCCAGTATTATTCTGACCATCAAACTACCACGACATATGAAGTGGGTAACAAAATTCATGTGTGTTTTTAACTAACTATCCTTATCAAATCAAGTCTACATTGTTTGACTATGGAAACATGGATGAGAACAAAAGTGACCTAAAAGGTTGGGATTTCTGTTAACTGAGGTACAGTATATATATTTTTTCTTGCCCTTATTGTCAAGTGTGGAAATACGAGTAAAAATTCAACATAATCTACAGGACTAAACCACACGCCAAAAGATGAGATGACCGACGTTTTGGTCCGTCCTGGATCATTATCAAGTAGATTGTGGGCAATCTATTTGATAATGGTCCAGGACAGACCGAAACGTTGTCGTCTCCTCATCTTGAGGTGTGTAGTCCGGTATTCATATCTTCAGCCATGTTATTGTGACTCATCGTCTGTATAATCTACAAGGTCAGGATTCAAGCTAACTGAAGTAGTTTTTTCATTCTCACCCGTGTTTCCAGTCAAGCAGCACGATTCTTTGAGTCAGTTGTTCCTCAATGTCCTTGAAGAGACTGCTTCCCTTTGATACTGCTCAGCTTGTATCTTTCTGCTCTGGTATTGGCATGATGAATGGTATCTAGAAAACTTGAATATTATGTCAGTGCTATATAGCCTTCCAGACTTGGTGCTTTCATTTTATAATTACAGTATTTATCTCCTCTCCCATAATTTATAAAATATTGTCCATTTTCAAACCATAGTTTATTTTCCAATTACCAAAAAATTCTAATTACTGTAAAAAGTGCATTACAAATTAAGTATGCATTATTTTTTTATATGAATGTTGTCCTACACAAAATGCTTCTCAATCTTTGTAATCTCTCTCCGTTTTAACAAGTGTTTCAAGTCAGAATTTAGGCAGAAAAATATAACACTCATCAATATCATTACAATAAACTCATTCTTAATACCAAATTAAACATTTTTAAATATATCATAAATCATAAAATGATATAAGGTATTAACTAACAAGTCTAAGGGGGGTACCAACTAACCTACTGGATGTTTCTAAAAATAAATCATACATTGGCCATATTTTAATTAAAAAAAAATGAATAACCTACCTTTATGTAATGGCTGCTTTTTTGCAGCTGTTACATAAAGTAAGATAACCTATCTTACTTGGTTTTGATCCCACTTTCCTACCGAGAGGGATAATAGCAGCACCTGGTCCATCAGCCGATGCAAAGTGGTAATCTTAATATATATATAATATATATATATAGGGGACATGATGGTTTGCTTCTTTCATCATTCCATCTACATCGCACTTTATTGTCATATGAATACTGCAGTATTCATTGTCATGATGCACAATTAGTGTACTGGAAAGAACTCTCAACATTTTGCTACTGCTTTATGGGCTATCCATCGGCATGGAAATTCTGGAATAGCTGGAACTGCTGATATTTCTAATGATGTGCCTAGGAAAAATAAAACATTATTAGAGTTAGAACTTGAAAAGTTCTCCTCCACAGAAAATGTCAACTCTGGTGTTGACATTGTCATATTTATACTCTCAGTTGCATATAATCAAAATTAACAATACAGTTGCATATAATTGACATAGTTACATATAATTGTGAGCTTCAGTTTTATGCACATGAAAGCATGGGAAAAAATTTGGACAATGATAATGTACTGAAGTAAAAAGGGTTTTGTCAATTTCTTAGTGAGAGGGGTTTATGTAAACTGAATTCGGGTACCAGATGTGTTTTTTACCATGGTAAAACTAAGTTCTTTAATACTAAACAGTATAATTGGCCCTGTCAACAGTACCATACTGTGCCCCAATTTCAAAGTAGGCAAAAGGCCGGCATAAAGTCCCTACATGTGGAGATGCCAAGGATAGTGCCTGCATGGGAGGGGAACCAAGGACAGTGCCTGCATGGGGGGAAGCCAAGGATAGTGCCTGCATGGGAGGGAGGGGGAAGCAAAGGACGGTGCCTGCATGGGGGGAAGCCAAGGATTGGTGCCTGAAGGGGACAGAGAAGCCAAGGATGGTCCCTGCATGGGGGGGGGAGCCAAGGATGGTGCCCCTGCATGGAGGGGGGGGGAGCCAAGGATGGTGCCCCTGCATGGGGGGGGGGGAGCCAAGGATGGTTCCCCTGCATGGGGGGGGGGAGCCAAGGATGGTGCCCCTGCATGGGGAAAAAGTAAAAACTGTGCCAGCATGGGAGTAGGGACAGTGCATACTGGGCAAGGATAGTGCCTACACACTTGGTGAGGATGACACCTAACCTGGATGGATTGCATGGGGGTAGTATGATGCCAAGCTCCTGCACCCTGGCACCTGCAATGGGGATCAAAAGCACTGGTAGGCCCCTGCACAGATGCCCAAGAAATGATGCCAGACCCTTAATGAGTGGTCCAAGCTTGGTGCCAAGCTCCTGCACCCATGAACCTTCAGAGACACCCAGAGGATGGACTGAACTCCTGCACCCAGGTGCCAGGTCCCTGCACAGGTACTCCCAAGAGTATGGTGCCAGACCCCTGTGGGGAAGGGGGGGGGGGCAAGTTTATGTGATAACTTGGTCCAACAGGCTGTCGCTTGCAGTAACCTACAGGCCAACATATCTACTTCAACCCAGTTGGTCTGGCACTTCTTGCAGAAACTTATCTAATTACTTCTTTAAGAAGTTTTCCTGACACTATTTCTTATGCTTGCTGGGAGAATATTGAACAGTCATGGGCCTCTCATGTTCATGCTGGGCTCTCTGATTGTGGCACCTCTACTCCTAACTGGTCCTGTTCAACATTTTCTTCCATATCTTTCATTCCAATACGTTATTTTACTGTGCAAATTTGGGAACTGGACTGCCAGTAACTTCCATGTATATACTATTTGACAATTCTCTCATATCCTTTCCAGAGAGTACATTTTGAGAGTTTTGAGACAGTCCCAATAATTTAGGTGCTTTATCGTGTTTATGTGTACCGTATATGTTCTCTGTATTCCCTCTATTTTAACTCTCTCCTGCTCTAAAGGAAAAAGTGAGTACCAAACCGTACTCAAGGCAGGGCAGCACCAGTGATTTAAATAGCATTAACATATGGTTGGATCCCTGTATTTGAACACTCATAATCCATCCAATCATTTTCCTTGCCGACCCTATATTTGCTGGTCATGTTCACAAAATGTCAGGTTGCCAGACATAATTCTCAGATCTTTTACATGTTTCCCTTTTATGGCAGATCTGATTACATTTTATACGCTATATTTCATCCAAGATCTTTATTAATGCTGTTAAACATCATATTTTCTGTTGCCCAAAGATTTTTTTGATGTTGGGTTACAGTTTATCAGTGTCTTCTACGTAAGTAATTTTCATCTTGATTTTTGTATCTGCAAAGGATGATATGAAGCTGTGACTTGTATTTTAATCTATATCAGATATGAGAATGAGAAAACACTGTGGTACTTTGCTTCGTTCAATGTGTAGTGGAGCTATATCTGCCAATTTAAATGCTTCTAGCCCTAGACCCTGGTCACAGGCTAGGATGGTGCCAGTATCCTGCTCACGGACTGAGGATGGGGCCAGACCCCTGCTCACAAGCTAAGGATAGCACCAGACTCCTGCTCATGTGCCGAGGATGCCAGACTTTGGTAAATGAAAATGTACTTTAGGGAAGAAAGGTTTGCTTAATTGTAACAAAGCTCACAATACTGTAGTTGTACCGACCTTCTGAGTAAGATTCCTGGATATCAAAGCTGCTTAGTGACACACTGTCAAGATAAGAATTCTTTCGATGAAAAAAAACTGTTTCCCAAGTGTTGCGGTGTATCATCCACAAAGCTATGCCACATTCCTCATTGAAGAGTTTTAAAACGGTGCCTTTTCCCTTTCGAATATTGCTGTTTACTTCAAAGGCCTGCAAGAGAAAGCAATATATATTTCATTCTTTTATGACTGAGTAAGAGGAGTACTAGACAACATGTAGAGAGGGTTGAACAAATAAAGAATGCTGTACTGTACATAAATATCCTATCATTACTCACTAGCTCCATTGCTAACCTATACCTTTCCCACTGCAAATTTTCCCATTGCTTTCTAAATAAGTACAGTAATGGCACAGTCACAGATCTTTTCCAATAATCTCACACTGTGCTGCTATCACACATCTGGTAAATTCTCCACACCATCTTTGTTCCTTTCTCTCAACTGCATACAATAATACTATCATTTTATAAATTTTGCCAGAAATTACCTACTTAAAATTATCTGTTAGATTAAGGACCTGCCAGAAACACTATGCGCACTAGTGTATTTACAAGAATGTAGAAACCTCAATGCTATGTTCCCTCATAAACCCAATGTACCTTTTTTGTATATTATATTATATTTTAATAGATAAAAATACTTCTTGCCTCTGTCAAATGTTCACTTCTGTTACCACACTTGCCCATCAGTACTCTTCCCCTCCTCCTTCTAAAGTGCTTCTTCTAGAGTTATCACTCTTCCATGTTTACCTTTATTTTGTCACATATCCTTTTCCACCTATCACAATTATTCTAACTCTGGTACTCTACTGATCTTGTTCTCTAGACTATACCAAAATACATATTTTTCATTCTCACTTCTGACATTCCAAGTAGCATATGTGAGCACACATGTACACCTTCAAAAATATACCAAAGCATAGGTCTCACATGCAAATATGCTCCAGGTGCTTCCAGAGTAGCATGCTGGACTTAATAAGAAAACATGTCCCAACTGTACGAGTAGCTGGATGTGTAGAAATGGGCAACACGAACTCGGTGGTTCTCAACTGTTGAACGATGATTCAGTGGTGCTTTCACTAGTAAATGTTCCAAGACAGCTCAAATGACTCGAGAGACCCTGACAATCACACATCAGTGTGTACCACCTGCCCATGGACTACCAGCTGAGAACCACTGTACTACATGCTCCCACTGGAAATGGATGCTGTATAGAAAGAATTAGAGAGAGAGAGAGAGAGAGAGAGAGAGAGAGAGGGAGGGAGGGAGGGGGGGGGGGAGAAATTTTTGTTTACCGTGTAGCCTTGTTTGTTGGTTAATCCTGGAGGTAGACCAAGAGAGGGAAACTCGTCAGCACCAGGAACCTCTCTATTGATACCACCAACATTGCTGATGCTGTCATCAGCCGTCACATCATCACCAGTCATCATAGTGGTATGTGCAATGCTACCACTTACTGAAAAGTAAGCTATTATGTAGTTCAATATTTTCTACAAGAGTGATTAACAGTAATATAGACTAATTTACATCCATCTAAAGCATATTAAAGCATCATTCCTATAACTAAAAAGATGAAATATTTTGCATAATAATATACTGTACCAGTATTTTACTTGGCACCACCAGGGCCTAATTAAATATATATACATATTAGATCCGTAATTTTCTTGGTTTCTTATTTTCTTTATTTCAACATAACAATCTATGCACACTGTCGACAGCAATCCACTATAATTAGGTATTAAATAAATCATCGGTAACAATGTAAAACACCACCTATTGACCCTATGCCATCATCACCTATTAACCAAAGTATCGCATGTTACTGAACAATTTTAAACCGTCTGGTCAATTAACATTCTTTCGAGGTGGCATCTAGTCTGTGTATTCAAAAAACTATATTGTGAAAAAGATAACATCAGCAACATACAATAAGTTAGCAAACATATGAACATCACTTAAGCCTCAAAACAAGAAGGCTTTCAAGTCCATAAAAACTGCCTAAGTGAGACCATTACTACATATACAGCATCAGCGTGGAACCCATATCTTGTGAAGGATATACAAAAATCGAGAATGTTTAGAGGTTTGCAACTAGATTAATATCAGAATTGAGAGCCCTCAGCTATGTGGACAAGCTAAGAAACCCTCACAACCTTAGAGGAGAAAATAAACAGTAGAATTATGATAATTACATACAAGATTGATGAGAATAGACAAAGTGGAAAAGGGGACATCAGTAGAAGCTTGACACGCAATTGAAAAATGCCAATTTTGAGAGAGGTAATTGGCACATCGGATAGAAATAGCCAAATCTCATAACCCCCCATAGTCACTGATAGGTAAGCATTGTAGAATCCCTTCTAGCTGGAGTTTACTAACTGGTTGGAGTCTAGTTGGAGAGGGTTCTGGCAGGTCTTACTCCCCAAACCCAGCCTGGGACCAGGCTGGGTTTGGGGTTTCGAAATCAACCCCAAAACTGTGGTAAAATCTACCAGAGCAAACTGGAATAATAGTTAAAGATAAGCGTGTTTTCTCAAGAGCCCAGGTGATCTGCCCTGCAACTGGCATAAAAAATATACATACCTAAAGGCTTCTTGCCTTTCCAGACAACCGAGGCAAACCATGTGCAGTTGAAGTTTTCCTCGTTAGCTTCACACATCTCGGCATCAAACTGGAGGGGGTCATTTTCACTGAGAAACTCCTTGAGACTTCGCTTACTTGCTGGTCGCTTACCAAAATGGTAAAACTTGGACCTCAAGAAGAACACTCTCTGCTCCTAGTAAACAAAATCATATTTAATTGATTTGCTTAACAGTGATCTATTTAATATATAACACTGTCTTACTGTGATAAGATAACTAAAGTTACACAACTGTTATAGATAAATAACAGTGGATATGTTGAAGTAATTGTGCACAATATTAAATGTCAGACAACATACCATAAGGGTGAGGTGCCAGACAATTACACAAAGACCAATGTGGTTCACATATACCGTACAGTGCTAACCTATAAGTGACTACAGTGGAGCAAGATTTAACTTTTTATGCCCAGCCTTTTAACCATTCATACCTGAAGTGGAAATTACCCCTCTCAATATTAACGTTTTAATTGTGCAGAAGACGAGTCACAATAATGTAGTTGAAGAGTTTTCATCACATTTCTTTTTAAAGTTGTGGATGGAATTGGCATTGACAACCTCTTACTGCAATGCAGTCCACTTTCTTACCACCTACACTAGGAACAAGAATTTTCTTACAACTCTCCGACTCATTTGCATATCTCGCTGCCACCGATGTCCTCTTGCCCAGGTTATTATATAATGATTCCTGGGCCAATGCAGTTGTCATATGCTAATTTCAGTAATTATTACCCAGCTCTTAAATAAATGATGTCATTACTGTACAGATATACTGTATATCTATATAAATACAATGGATCTAACCAAGACCAATGAAATTATGTAATTATCACCAAACCCCATACTGGTTTTTCCTGCTAGTGTTGGGATCTAATGCTAAACAATGTTCCCAAACAGAACAGTAACAAAGGAGTGGGTTGCAAGACAATTCATTTGGGCTGTACCAAGAATAGATTTACATGCTATACAGGTGTACATTGTAGGCCTATATACAATATTCAACCACTGTTTTTGTCAATTGTGTGTACATAAATTAGGTTACTCCACATGCTGTGTAAATTATATTGAAAAGGCAAACGAAAAAAAAACATCTACACATCCCTGCCCTTTTGTACACACCATCCATTGCTACTAGCAATTTTTCACAAACCTAGTACAGTACATCAAACCTACCTTTCACCTTGGCTTTACATAAACCTAGCACACCAAACCTACCCTCCAACGTGGCTTCACATAAAACTAACGTCAAACCTACCCTCCCAAATGACTTCCCCACATTCTTCCCATTTTGTACATCATTCACTATCCTTCCATTCCACACAGCAATACGTTCACTTACCTCATCATAAAAATCGAAGAGAATAACTCCTTTTCCTGGATCCAGTTCCGATATATATCCATTCTGGTTCATGACCCGTGGAACTGGCGTCTTTGAACTTGATTTTTGTGGTGGTTCCTTTGATGCTGTAGCTGCATACCACTGGCAGTTATCACTTGATGCCTGGTTCACAGATATACAAACAAAAGTACTGTACAATGGATACTTGTATAACACTAATTACATTCCTTGAAAATCGAGCATCATGAGAACTTAAGTAATGGAGAAAATAGGATTACATGCCCCCAAACATGGCAATGTTATACATTACAAAAATACGTTAATTTAAAATAGGTGCGTGTGTGTGGGGTGTGTGTGTGTGTGTGTGTGTGTGTGTGTGTGTGTGTGTGTGTGTGTGTGTGTGTGTGTGTGTGTGTGTGTGTGTGTGTGCGCGCACGAGTATGTGTCAGGGTTCGTGGGGTTGTGAGGGTTCGTGGGGTTATGAGAGTTTGTTAGCGAGTTTGAAGAGGGAGTCAAATCCTTGTTACACTCCAGCAAAGAGAAACAGGTGAGATGGCAGTAAACGTGCTTCATGTGAAAATAGTGTGTAATTAAATGTAAGTCAAATACAGTCTTTTCAATAACACTGATAACAATTCATGTTAAAAACATTTATTTATAATTAAAATAATATGTAGCAACATTTATAATAATGAAGTATTAAGAAAATTTAAACAGAACCACAAAACACGCCTATTGACACGCTCCGTCACTGCACCAGGTATGGTGGTCCTGCTATGTAAACTGAAGAGGGGAGGCAGAGGAGAATTCTTTATCCACCACCAAGAAACCAGCTATCAGATGAAGAAAATCAAACCTCTCAACTCCTGCAAGTGAAACCCCCTGGATTCAATAGGAAAACTCCTAATCACTTTGATAATTACTGAATAAAGTGGTACCCCGAACAGCGACCAAAGAGCAATACTCTACACATAAACAACATCATGAAAGCATCCAATCCTCCACTACCTTAACTTTACTAAACAGGAATGCGGACAAATGTACAGTTCAGTACAGTACTTTTGTCTCCCGTATCAATAAAACTTTCAAGTTGTCTAAATAAATCTCTTGCCATTCTCTGTTCAAATGCATCTGCATATATTAAATTTGACACCTGGTATTCCAATTACTCTTATTATACATCAGGTATTCCAATTACTCCTATTATACACCAATATAATAGTAGTAGTAATATGCACTAGTATATGTAGCTTTGTCTACATATACACATTACCCTAATGCACACCCCCATATTAATATCAAACCAAGTCAGTCACATTCAACAAAACATGTCTAAAATAATGCAATTGCACATTTTAACTCCATACAGTATAAAGCAATAATTGGAGAAAATTACTGTATAAAAGACAAATATAAAGAAAAAATAACAATATTTCTGAACCATTTAATTTTAGGAACAGGAAAAATTTGCACATGAAATGTGATTTAATTAAACTTAAGTCTCTTACCTTATCATAAACATGACAGTCAAAATTCAGGAAATCTCCAACACTGAGTTTTCCTACAAATGAATCTGTCTTCTCCAGATTCTTTCCCTGGAAAAGATAAAATACAATAGTATATTAATTGTAGACATACAGAAAAAAAGTGTTCCAACACAATGTGAATACACAAGTGGAATACTGTACACCCAAGAAGGAAACGTCACATTCACCCACACTATCACGAGCAAATGTGACCAAGAACTAGAATGTAAAAAAATTTAAATGCACTAAAACCAATGTCTAGGTGGGCAGGGCTCAAAAGAGTCCTGCCCACCTAGACATTGGTTTTAGTGCATTTAAATCTATTCGTTCACTACACGAAAATGGTAGGTCCATTTTGGGACCTACCCTTTTTGTCATATACTGTACATTAATGACATAGATGAGAATATTACAAACCACATCAACAAATTTGCAGATGACACAAAGATTTATGGTAAAGTGGGAAATTATAATGATATTGCAGCCTTACAAAGACATTTACATGAATTCCACAAATTATCAGGGGACTGGCAAATGCTTTTTAATATCAACAAATGCAAGACCATGCATGTGGGGCATAACAACCCATGCCACAACTACTAAATTAATAGCATTACATTACAGCAGATTGATGAAGAAAAGGATCTTGGAGTCAAAATCCACCACTCATTAAAAGTTGCACAACAGGTGGGTGTAGCAGTCAGAAAAGCTAGCCAAACTCATGGGATAATCAAGTGTACTTTTGACTATAAGGAAAAGGTAATGGTTCAACTGAATAAATCTCTGTTGTGCCCCCATTTGAATTACTGTATCCAAGCATGGAGACCTCATTTTCAGGATATAGCTGCTCTGGAGAAGGTGCAACACCGGACAACAAAAGTCATTCCAGAGCCAAGTCATCTCTCGTATCAGGAACGCTTGAAGGCAACAGGGCTAACAACACTGCAAACCAGGCAAACCTTTGACAAGCTGCCGGATTCTTGTCCTTGTCGAGACCATTAGGGTTGGTGGCCCTCAGGTAAATCAGGGAAAAAACGATTTACCAGAAGAAATACAGAATATATGAACATGTTTGCTGATGATAAGCTACTAGGAAGATAGGAGACTTAGATGATTGTTATGCCCTTCAAGATTACCAAACCAAAATAAGAATATGGAGCAACACTTATTGATGAAGTGTTTTATAAGCACTACATTATTGATATCATTACAGTACATGACTTTGGTGTAGTTAACTAATTGTTCATTCTACATAGAGGCATTATCTAGTGCACACACTTTTGTTACATTATAATTTCTTTTTGTGCGTGTTTTAGGCTACTCCCTCCTAGTTCCTCATAATTTTGGCTGTCATATTAGCCTTCAAGAGCTCTCACGTCTGACAGTGCTGGTAATAGCAATACATATCTATTCTTAGCTTAAATTCGGTAAGAGTGATGTTAAAGACACACCTGATGAACAAAGCACTTGACCCACAGAAGCACCCGCTGTTCTACATTATGTAAAGCGAATGTCAGGATTGCTTTTCCAGGCCAAATAATCTCTTCCACAGTCCCAGTTTGGTTGAAAAGATATTTTTCTGTCATCATTCCAAGCAGTACAAAAAGATGGCAAACTGAAAAAGAAACACCTTTGCGAGTCAATTTGTATTAATAAAAATATTTTTGTAAACATAATATCACCATTTTGAGAAAGAACCTAAGGGAATATTATTTTTATTGTATCAGCCACAACAGTATTACAAAATACAATGACTGATCCATTTAATGAGTTAGCTATTAGAGTTCAAATTCATGCCCCAGGAGCAGTATGGATAATGTGCCAGATAAATACATAGGATCCTGGTAGTACAGTCGGGTTCGTTCTTAACACACAATCGAGAATTCCAGGTTCGAATCCCAGGCGGGACAGAAATGGTTGGGCTCATTTCTTTTCACCTAATGCCTCATTCACCTAGCAGTAAGTAGGTACTTAGGAGTAAGTCAGTTTGTTGTGGGGGTTTCATCCTAGGTGGGATCAGTAATTCAGCCTTGTTCCTTGATATAAGCTTAATGTATATGAATACACTCTGACTTCCTGTCCCCCGACACAAATTGTATATGTACTATACTAGGCCTAGAAATATTTAAGTGTTTTTAATTTTATTATTTTACACTATAAAGTGAATAGTATCAAATTCTACCAACTGTCCATTATGTAAATACATGTAGAATTCCACATGTTACAAAAATTACAATCTAAACCATGAGGATTGGAATTAGATGGAATTATAATCTTATCTGTGCTTCAAAGTGTACAGGTCAAAAGATCTTTGGCAGTCAAATAATTAGGATGTTTTACCAAGTAGATCTTGGCAGTAAAATTTATGTACACGTTATGGGGATCAGCAACACCACCACGACAGTACTTGCACCATCACAGACTGAAAACCAACACTACAAGAAGTCTTGCCTGGATCTTACCTGGAGAGGATTTTGGAAGTTCTTCTACTACCCGAGCCCTGCCTGGGGAAAGTGAGGCCGTCAATCAGTTCAAATGCAACTGATGTTGCAATTGTGTAAAAGATTTAATTAGTCTTTAACACGGTGAATGTTTGAAATTTTGGTAATATCGTGGTTTACGTCGTTCTCTCTACTTCTGACTGTCTCTTATTTCCTTATCATACCTCCATACTGAGCTTAAAGACATCTGATGATGTCGCCCGTGAGTGAGACAGTATCAAATATTACTTCTTCAATGTATGTGCAATTTACCTGAAGGTTTTCTCCTGCGATGAGTGTTGTTGTGAAGGGCAGGCAGACAGTGAGGGGTGTCCAGGTGTGTGACCTGGCAGGCAGGGAGGCAGCAGGTGTGTAGCCTGGCAGACAGTGAGGGGTGTCCAGGTGTGTGACCTGGCAGGCAGGGAGGCAGCAGGTGTGTAGCCTGGCAGACAGTGAGGGATGTCCAGGTGTGTGACCTGACAGGCAGTGGGGCAGCAGGTGTGTGGAAGCACATGAGTCTCTCTCCAGTGTTGACTCTGATGGTCGCTTCCCCTCCGGGCCGCGCCTTACGTTCTCTCAGTAATAATCTATTCACAAGAAGGTACAATGGGTTGGTGAAACCACACAAGATTGATATTTGTATGTATTTCCTGTAAAGCTACTAACACGCACAGCGTTTCGGGAAGGAACTTAGTCAAATGTCAGGTAAGATGAAAAGGTACATAGTAGAAAGGTTTTATATCAACAGATAACTACAATATAAATTGACATGTGATTACACTGGTAATATGTTATGTGTACAGTACTAATATTGGGGAAGTGGGTAGTTCAAAATACAATGCAAGTTTGAAGCACAATGTAGGAAACCGAGGATGAAATTAGGTACATTTTGGTTTTACTTTTCAATAGGGCATAATTTGGATTTATTTTTAATTCGTTAGGGAGCGAATTCCAAAGACAAACTTTTCAGCACGGGTGGAACACGAACTAGGGGACACAGGTGGAAACTTAGTACCCAGATGACCCATAGAGATGTTAGAAAGATTTTTTCAGTGTTCAGTGAATTGTGGGTTGATTCCATACACAGTTTCAAATATAGGTATGATAGAGCCCAGTAGGGTCAGAAATCTGTACACTAGTTGACTGACGGTTGAGAGGCAGGACCAGAGACAAAGCTCAACCGCTGCAAATACAACTAGGTGAGTGTTAATGGCCCTCAGATAAATTCAGGTAAATAAAAGAAAAATGTAGTATGGCATACATACCATAGAAAACGTAGCGTTACATCAGTAGAAAAAGTGATCATCCGACGCCATCAACACAACAGTCATTCCGTCATGGAAACCTGTGTAGAAAGACCGATTACTCACGTGATTAGACCTTCAACTCAAGTCTAAATTTATGAATCAGCACAATAGTGTTTCAGACTCCAGGAACCGTCCCGAGTGTTGCCAGAAGTGAAGACTACCGCGTTACCTCACAACACAACTTGCTCGTTCACGGTCAGCAAATCCTTTACACAAAGGAAGCTGGAGGAAAATATATAATTTTTTTTTTTATACTTTCTAACGGGTGTAATGTCAGTGATATAGTTGCCTTATTCTTCGGGGATTGTTTGGAGGCTACTGGGCTGAATGGTGCAAACTGGAGGTGTGGAGGAGCCTAGAGAACTGCAGCAGCGTTAGTCAAGTGTGGGCACCAGAGTGTGTAATGGAGCACATGATCACTTGATGGACAAGTCAGTAAAATAAATACAGTATAAACTTTTAGTTGCTTCCACTGTTCACTGCACAATAAATTTGAGAAATAATGCTAAAAAAACAGTTACATTAGACTCTGACAATGATGAATGGCAAGATACTACATATATGGCAGTTACTAACATGTCCTTACCTGTTTGGTGCCTTTTGATAATTGCTTACAACATATATATAATTATTTCCTTGCGCTTGAACAATGATAAGCAAATTTTTCTTCACAATTGGTGAGACATTAAAAATTTAATGAAATGTTTACGAACTTTTTAATTTTTTAATCTTTCTTAATTGAAATTTTAGCCACAGTAGTTTGTTGTCTTTATGATATATTTCCATACAGCACCTGGTGTGAGAGTAACTTTTCCTCTGTAAACTTCCACTAGTAAAATGTTTCCACATATTATTCTTGGCCAGGGCTTTAAAGAACAATGAAAATACCAGTAATATGTACAAGAATAATTAAATGTGCCATTCAAGTAATAAATGAATAGTTTCATGACAATTTAACTACTTTCCAACATAAGGCTGCCAAAAATATATGAAAAGTTTCCTACTCTCTTCATGTTTTTCTACCAACCCAAAACTGCTTTTCTTTTTGGAAGATATTTTGTTCTTAAGTTTCAACTGCACAGTACTTTAAAATTATCCATAGGCTATTAAACTAAAGTTACTAGTCTGTACAATACAATATATACAAAATATGTACTGTATTCCAATGTCGAGCCTAAATATGGCAGCTTACAACCGTAAATAGGTGTCTCTGAAATTGCTATCAAGCCACCAACATGCAGTGTTGCTATATTTCCATGCTTGCTCTGTAAGTTGCATGAACCATATGCAGTAAATAGGTTTTTAAAGTCAGAGAATTTAGTATCTCTAAAATTTATGTTATAGATGCTCGTTACTTCTAGATACAGTAGAGTAGAGTACTGTACAGTATATGAAAAATTAGGCTCTGTTTCTTTAAGTTTAGTTTGGACATATGAACTAGAATATATGCTGGTTATTAATTCCTAGCTACTCTAGTGTATAATTACATGTGCATTAAATAATTGTTCACTATAATGTTGTGAATCTTTTACAATAAAAGTAGTTATGGCAGTATCATTGTTTTCTTTAAATACTTTATGATTTTTGTATAACTTTAAAACATATGGCACCCTAGCTATAAGAACTCCTCTCCTGAGCTATTTACTGCAAAACAGTATTTGGAATGCAAATAAATAAGAATAATCATTAATAAGTTAATTAATTTTACTCCAAATGATGTTGATCTAACTTTGTTTTGGCGTAATATGCCTGCAGTCGATCAATATTTTTTTTTTTTTTTTTGCATTCAAGTGGTGGTTTCAGCTTTTGAAATATGCTTACAGTATTTTAATTCATTTCAATAACTTTACTTGTTCTAATCCTAGCAATGTTCAAACAATTTTATTGTCAGAATTACATGAAATGTACAGAGAATTATTTAAAACTATACCATATACAGTATATATACATTTTTTTTCACTATATTATGGTCTGACGCCTTGGGATTCATTTCGCAAGGCACTCCTTACATTTTCAAAGACAAATTTACCCATGCATTTGCAAAGGCTTATATTTTCCTGGGGTGAGGTGGTACAGGACGTGATTGAGACGAACACGTGGATGAAATAAAATGGATATTAATAGGCTATTACATGCACAAACATAAGCAGCTTATGTTCTTGCTGCTACTGCCTCTATATTGGTTTGTGGTCTTGAAGTGGGTAGAATGCAATTGTGTGTTAACTGGTTGTTGATTGCTGGTCTTGACTTTTTGATGTGTAGGGCCTCGCTCATGTCCAGTCTTCTGTTGTCATTATACCTGTCCATTATTTCAGTGTTGCTTGTTAATATGTCTCTGGTGATGGTCTGGTTGTGTGAGGAGATTTAATGTTCCTTGATGGAGCCCTGTTCCTTGTGCATTGTTACTCACCTAGAGAGAGACATTGTTGTCTTGCCTATATTATTATTTTTTTTTTTTTTTTTTTTTTTTTTTTTTTTTTTTGAGATATATACAAGAGTTGTTACATTCTTGTACAGCCACTAGTACGCGTAGCGTTTCGGGCAAGTCCTTAATCCTATGGTCCCTGGAATACGATCCCCTGCCGCGAAGAATCGTTTTTTCATCCTAAGTACACATTTTACTGTTGCATTAAACAGGCTACAGTTAAGGAATTGCGCCCAGTAAATCCTCCCCGGCCAGGATACGAACCCATGACATAGCGCTCGCGGGATGCCAGGCAAGTGTCTTACCACTACACCACGGAGACTGCAAAGCTCTTTGCTCTTTGGGGTTGACAGTCCCTAAGTGGGTATGTGAAGGCATAGACAACATTGGTCTCTTTTTAAGGCATTCTGTTTGGTGTCTGGAGAGTTCTTCATAAGTAGGTTGGCGGTCTTGTTTTTGTAGTAAATTATTAATTGTATCTTCTGATTGGTGTCTGTGGGGATAACGTTTCTATCAACAATATCTTTCAGAATTCTCCTCCGTTTTATAAGCCGGAGGAAATAAATGTTGGGGCAGTTCTTCTCTGGCCCTGATCACGATGGTCTCTGGGTTTGGAGCTCCTGTGCCTTCTTTTACCAATTTTGAGGTAAATTCTGGAGCTGGAGCCCCTAGGGCAGTTTGTTGTTGCCTTCAACCTTTTCCTGACAGTTTCTGCGATGGCACTGGAACCAATTTTATTAATGTTTACCTTTCCATTGGAGACTTTAAATACCGTGGAGAGGGGGGACCTGCTATATGAGGTGACAGCTTCTCCCTTGTATCAACCTACCCTGGCATTGCACCCTGGAGAGGCCACTCCAGACCGACAACCAGAGCACAACTCCATAGTCTCCCGAGACTGATGGATGCCTACTAAGGAAGTAGATGAGAGAAACAGCATGACTGAAAATGATAATGGAATTAAATGTGGAGTGAGTGAAGAGCAATATTTATTATTATTTATTTATTTATATTCAAGAGTTGTTACATTCTTGTACAGCCACTAGTATGCATTGCGTTTCCGGCCAGTCCTTAATCCTATGTTCCCTGGAATACGACCCGCTAAATCGTTTAACAACCAAGTACCAATTTTACTGTTGGGTTAGACAGAGGCTACAGTTAAGGATTTTCACGCAGTAAAGCCTCCCTGGCCAGGATACGAATTCAGGACAAAGCGCTCACGAAACGCCAGGTGAGCGCCTTAACCACTACACCACGGGGACTGCATACAGTACTTAAGAATGTGGGGAAATACAGGGAATATACAGTACTTAGTTGTTACGAACACGTTAGTAGAATGCCTGATAATTGTTTAGTGAGAAGGGTGTACAATTGTGAAATAAGGGGCTCATAAGGTAGAGGTATCATGGAAGGAAGAGTGGAAGGGAAGAGTGGAACAATGTATAAAAGAGTGGGGGAAGATTGAGAGATTAAGAGAGTAAAATGTTAATGTTGTGACAGACACCTCTGCAGTGGTTACACCTTGTAATGAATTGAAGCGAGTAAATAGTTGGGCTATTTACATAATAAGGGCATAGATACATAATTTTATATACTTAGATACTTATTATTTACATAATAAGGGCATAGATACATAATATTTTCTGTATATGTCTGGCACCTTATAAATTGTTTATACTTAATATCTTCATATAATGTGCCATTGTATTATTTGTAATGAAAATGTTATAATTAATTATAGAATATTTTCAGGTCTATGTCAAGATGGAGAATCCCTGGCTGAAGAACTTGATAGGAAGCTGTTCCTCAGTAGTGAAAGAGAAGGATGTACTTACAGTATATCAGATAAGAACAGAACTCATTCACAAGGATGAAGACAACAAAATACAAGTGATGGCCATTGGACCTGTGAATGAGGATCCCATTAAGTCAGTTCTGCTGCTGGGGCAGACGGGGGCTGGCAAGACCACAGTCATCAATGGCATGATTAACCATCTCTTTCGTGTCAACCTTGAGGATAATTTTAGGCTCCAGTTGAAAGATCATGTTAAACGAGACGATCTCCTTCCAGTAGAGAGTCGGACAGAATATATTACAGCCTACATTGTCTACTATCAAACAGGAATGCCTCTGAAGTGTAATTATATGTTGATAGATACACCTGGGCTTGTTGCCAACAGAGAAGTTCATAATCAAGTTTCCATTAAAAGACTGGCCATCTTCCTGGGAAACAAGTACAATATTGATAACCTTAATTGTGTTGCTTTAGTAGCCAAGGCAAATGAAAACGGGATTTTGACATACCAGTCGCAAATGCTAGAAGAGTTTACCTCAGTCCTGGGAAGTAATATTAGCAACATAACACAGCTTCTGGCTACATTTGCTTCAGATGACACTTGTGCAGTTGCAAATGTGGCGAGGCACGCCCAAGTCCAGTTTGTCAACGTGTACCAACTTGACAACTGGCCTCTGTATGTTCTACTTACTGATAATGCATCTCAAAAAGAAACACCCAAGTTTCTTCAAAATAGATGGGATAAGATGCAAGCAGAGTATTCCAGATTTTTTGAAGAGTTACTGAATTCTACTTCAGTAAGCCTTCAACAGACAAGAAACCTTTTGCAGGAGTATAGGCTCCTTGAGGAAACAAAAACTGCATTAAAACTCACTGTGAAACGAACTGCTGTGCTGATTGACACAATAAATTATCAGAAAAAATTACTAAGCAAAACTGCAGATGAAACAAAAAAAATCACATGTACGAAAATTGAAATGAATCCACAAAAAGAAAAGTCTTCGGTTATCGAGGGATTTCATGCCCATAACTGTGAGATCTGTCAAAAAACTTGCATCAATTTTTGTGAAGACCCAACCAATATAGCTGCTGCATTGGCTGGAACTGGCACTGGAGTTGGCACTGCAGCTTTTACAGGAGTTGGTGGTGCAGTAAGTGCCGGAGCACTGTTAGGAGCAGAGGTGGGTATTTTTGGTGGTCCAGTTGGACTTGCAATTGGTGGAGGCATTGGAACTGTTGTTGGTTTAACTGCTGGACTTACTGTTGGTCTTTTAAAAAGGAAAACAAGCACAAGATGCCCCATTTCATCCCGTGGTATATGCAAGAGTGATGGATGCTCCCATGATTTGGCACACCATAAGGTTGAGAAAGAAAAATATGTTGTTTTTGAAATACCAGAGGAAAGAATTGACAACAACCAGAAACTAAGGTATGATGACTTGAAGAGCCAAATAAAGGAGTTGGAAACAAAGATCATGATAAATAAGATGGCGGTGCATGACCTTGAAAACGAGCTGACTTCTGGAGCAATAGCTTTGGTGGAGCGCACACATAAAATAAATGAACTGAGTATGAGATCTAAAGCATTTTGCCCCTTATCACTAATAGATGAAATGATCTTGGGTGAGAGGGAGAATTCCCAGGTATGTTGCTCTTTTAAAGATGTTGAGGAGTGCAATAATATTGATGTCTGAATCTCAGGAGATGTGTAATGTTGGTGGTGAAATTAAAAGTGATGGTGATGCTGATGTTTGTGTGTGATGAGTTATTCTCCTGGTAGCATCTTGGAAACACATTATCATACAAGTGCAAGTTAGCTGTTAGCCGTTACTTATAACAGATAAAAACACAACATTAACATTGCAATATTAGTTTTATTATTACTTATTACTGTACCTGTATTTCTATTATTATCCAGTATAGCTTTAACGATTCCTATCTATGCAAGATTGCCTTCTTAAATATTTTGTTTACTGTTCTGTAAATTACTGTAAAACTAAAAATAGCAAAGGACTAGATTTGCACAGTGATCTGGGACCCCACCAGCTACCTGGATGGTACCAGCTTCCTCGGTGATCTCGGGTTGGTGGGACCCACCAGCTACCTGGATGGTACCAGCTTGCTCAGTGATCTCGGGTTGGTGGGACCCACCAATTACTTGGATGGGATTAGTTGTTCAGGGTCCTTGGACCTATCAGCTACTGGGATGGTGGTAGTTTGCTCAAGAATCCAAAGCCATCAAGTCTCGGATGGTGTAGTGGTAACACTCGCCCCACACCTTGCGAACGATATGGTCTGGGTTCGAGTCCTGGCCAGGGAGGATTGACTGGGTGCCAATCTTTAACAGTTTGCCCCCTGTTCACGCAGTAGTAATTGAGGACCAGGTTTTTAACCGATTAGTAGGTTGTGTTCTAGGGAAAACTTGTAAAGCTTACCATGAACTATGGGAAGGTAAAGCTCCCCAGCCTGTTAACAAACATATGAATTTAGCTACTCCTGTACCCATTCAAATTGCTTATTTGGCTTAGGGACTGCAACATTGTGATACATAAAGCTAGATGATAACCAGCTGTGCCTATTAAACTGTAGTTTTCCAGTAGACACACAGATAGGTATTATGACATTGTAGTGATAGTAAATGTCATTCATATGAAGATTATGTTAAGGATATTAAATGCATTTTAAAAACTAATGTAATGAAATGTAATTCCTAGATTTAAAAGATTATAGTATTAGTAAAACAATACTCAGAAAATATATAGAGTAAAACTGACGATAAAATAAATATAAAACAAATCAGTTAAAGTTGTTCTTGTTCAAACCCTGGGTATATGGTCGTCCCATCCACACAAAATGCCTCCTCCCTTTCCATGATAATCTGGTGCCTGGTCTAATGTTGGCACTCCCAGTTGTAATGTGGTGCTTGGACTAATGATCTGGTGCCTGGTCTAATGATCTGATGCCTGGTCTAATGATCTGATGCCTGGTCTAATGTAAGCTCTCCCCTAGTTATGAACTGGTGCCTGGTCTAACTTTAAGAGCTACTTAATGATGAGAGGCATGTATATAGCACTTTATTATAGAACCTGAAGCTTCAACACTACTTTAATACTGTATACACAATAATAGCACAACACGCATTAACTTGTTTAGGACGAATGAAATTTTTTTTATTTGTTACAGTACATATATGTATTTCTTAGTTTCTCTTAAACTGGTTGAGAGAAGTACAGTATAGCTTTAATCTCAATTGGGAGGTCATTCCACACCTTAGGATTATTACCATAGTATATGCATATTAAAAAAAAAAGCCACTAGTATACAAAGCATTTCTGGAATAACTAAAAATAATTAATAATTTTGAATGCTACAAGAATAAGCAACAGTTCAACTTTGAAGGTGAATGCCCAATTACTGACTCTTAGCTTCTTTCAATTGTGCTGATGTGATGTGATAATATATATACAAGTAAACTGTATATTTGTATGTGTATAATATATATACACATATTAGGGGTACAACCTCTGGTTGTTTGTAGAGACCCTCAAACCTCGAAGAAACCTCATGGAATGGAGACATCTCTATGGACATCCTTTTCTTTTTTTAAGCTGTCATGGTCAAGCAGTACATACGTGTCTAGTCATAGTCATACATAGGATATCACAGGATAGGTCTGAATCTCTCTGGGTACAATTGCAATTTCACATAACTGGAAAATGTCAAGCAGAAAAAATTACTTTCCTATTTCAAGAAACCTCGACTCACTCTAAATTAAAGTACAATAAAATAATTATACAATATGGTATGTGTGATACAATGAAGTAGTCTTTGTTAGACTAGCAAGGAGATATTTGTGATTTATGTTCATTATTATATTCATACAGTAAAGGCTCTTCAAATATTGTACTTTGTAACATAAAACAGAACAAACTAGGAAGGAGAACATGTGCATTAAAATGAAGAGGTGCATGCAATAATTCATATGCAATATACTGTACTGGTTTTAATTTATATATCTAGGAAGAAATAATAAAGTTAACAAATAGCACAGCCTTTATTGTTTTTGTATCTTAATTCTACTACACTACAAATCCTGGAAACTTTGCTTCATTTGGGTTTGTGAGGTCAACTAAGAAGTGAATGTTGCCTGCCAATCCCTCGAAGAGAGAGAATGGTCTGTCTGGTGTGCGACAGCCATGTTTGCCATATTCTTGACCCCAATTGCCAAACTGTGCAGCCTGATACAAGTACACTGCATCCCTTGTCACCTGGATCAGTATAAACAGTAGTTTTATTATAATCTCTTATTTTGTTCTACTTGCTCAACATAAAATGCAGACAGCCAAGGTGTGTACTCTACAGGACTAAGTCTACCGAGATGTCTGTGAATATGGTTGTGGTTGTGTACAGTAGTAGTGTACAGTACCTATGTTTACCGACATGTTTTGCCACATGTTCATTTCCTTCAAAATTATTTTATGTGCACTACACACACACACGCAACATGGTTTATTTTATGTAGTTTTACAGTGTAATATGCCAATCAAACTATATTTTACAGTGCAGCACAAAGTATTTTTATCTATAACCTAATTCATCATCTTGGAATGCATCTTAATTATATTTGTCAACAAAATACATAGCAGTACAGTATGGTACTATTGTACATGTGCTTTGCAGGAACACATGCCCACATATCATAATTTTATAACATATGATATAAGACGAATACTGTAAATGTTAAAATACACACAATGTACAGTAACAGTCAACTGTGCCTGCTAAACTTGAATGTTATTAAAATAAAAATATCAAGAATGATTATATAAGAATTAATGGTAATTTTTGTGCTGTATAATCACTAAATCTGTGCTAATTATCATACTATTTAAGCTCTAAAAATGCCAAGGTATCTAAAGAACAATATTCTGAGAACTAATTTTAAAGGAATATGCAGTATAACTAACACACTATCAGTTCTGAAATTAGTGAGCAATTCATGTGGAGTTCATGTCATATTAACCTCCAAATGCATGATTAGAGCCGATGAGTTAGCCAAAGAATCTGCCTTTAAAGGAGAAATTGAGTATAACCTTGGATTGCCTATAGAGCAAGATTGTCTTTTAGAGTAATAATACACCAAGAACTTCAACAAAATCTTGCAAATCTGAGGGAAAGTGAAATTGACATCAGTAATTCCATCTATCATCATACTATCACACAAGAAGGGCCACCCATCTATGGATCAGCCAATATAATCAGCAGACTCCTAGATGTTACTACTGCTCGGCTTAGACTCGGATATAAGTATCTCTGGGAATTTTCATTGCCTGCTGATGTTGACCTGACCAAATGTAATCCATGTCAACAAAATTATTCGCATGCCCTCCCCTCACTATGTGATGGAGTGGGAAAAAGACATGTGAATACAGACAATTCTTTAACAAAGGTTCAAGAAATGTGCAAATATTTAATTTAAAATGATCTACTACCATAAAATTTTGCCAAATATCCACAGTTTGCTGAATGTAGGTAGTAAATGTGAGAGATTGCAACCTTTCCATCACTGACCACTGGTTGGGGAAAGTGGTGTGCAGGATAAATGCATCATTTATGACACTAGCACTCCATATAGTTGCTTAACTTGGAGACTATACTTGTGGTCGGTCTCGAACCCATTGTTGATGTAACAATATACATTAATTTTGTAACTAGCCCACAAGACTTACTTTCTTAGCTATATAATTTTTGGGGTTCAGTCCCTGAGCCCATTATGTGCCTCTGCAACCCTTTTCACTACCACCCTCAGGATGGGTATAGGGTGCATAATAAATGTACTAAACTAATACAGGACATTAACACACAAACATAAGAAAATTAGTCGTACCTGATAAAGATAGAGTAAAGCATATCCATTGCCTGCAGAGCCATGACAAAGGCCATAACCTTTTTTCAACAGCCCACGCTCCCAAACACACTCGGCACATTTCTTCGCATGTTCCAAGTAACTCTTATTTCCAAAAACCTGAGAAAAGTAAATATATATGTGCCATATCTAAGGCTCTTCACAGTAAATGCTTATATTTGCAGTGTTGTATTCTTGTACTATAACAAACAGGAAAGCATTTTAAAGACAAGCATGGCATGTCACATATTTAAGCAAACAGTTTCTTGCATACTAATTACTATAGAAAACAGTATATACAGTACAATTGTTATAACAAAGTAATTTAATAGTACTAATTATCAAATGTTAACATTTTTCAAGCCTTACCTGGGTCATTTACATACATCTACAATAGTAATTTTAGCTCTATAATCCCATTCTGATTATAAAATGCTTACATGTCATTGTACAGAACCAAGCTAAACAACCAATTATACCTCCTCTACCATGTCTAGTGTAACAGGGAAAACTCCAATCCATGGGGTCATCATCCTCTAAATCAACAATAATACCAGGGATATCTTACAATAATTGAAAAATATAAATTAATTTTTAAAGAAAAATGTTATTTACCTTGACTATATCTGAAAATAAAGCAGCAATACATGACCTGGAAAATCGGGAAAAACCATTTTAAATACTTGTCCTATAAAACTACCTGGTATGCTTTAGCGAACAGGAATACCGCACCAGGAGCTCCATGACACCAGTGCACTAGTCGGTCTGTTGGGTTGCCCATCGACGATGGCATGTTACCAGAGCTAAACTGTAAGCTGCACAGGTAGTCAACTGTCGGCCGAATCAACTCGTGCAATTCTTCTGTAGAAAGATGTTCTTTTGCCTGTTGGAAATGACAAGTCACAAAATGTGATATATAGTCAAATTTAAACATGGCCATGTAAAGGAAACTTTTATTGTTGACTGCTGAAGTGACTGCTGAAGTGACTGCAAGAGGGATGTAAAAGAGAAAGAGGATCACATAAGGTTAGAATGAAGAGTAAAGGAAGAAAGCGCTAGTATGGTGGTGTCAGAAATTTCCGACAAATTAATATATTAATACAGTACTGTATATTAATAAAGTATTTATTAATACTTTAGTAAATAAATTGACTGTTTAATTATGGTAAGATTAAAATATAATAAAAAAAAATTTGAGTACAGGAAATTTATCAGTGATACAAATCAATGTCCACTCAGTAATAATAATAATAAGTGTTAATTTAAAATAAATTAAAATAAACACAGCTTAAATCAAATTAAATTTATAAATCATTGGTAAGTTTTCCCATAAGTGGGCCTGGAATATTAAACAAAAACTGAAAATTACTTTTACAGTTCAATGCTGTACTGTAATTTAAATCTTACCTGGAGGGGTTTCTGGGAATTCTTCTACTCCCAAAGCCTTGCCTGGGACTAAACCAGGCGACAAAATCATAACAGAAATAAGTCAACTCTCATACCAGGAATGGTTGAGGGGCCTCAGGGCTAACAAGACTGCAAATTAGGCATGACAGGGCAGATCTCATCGAAACTTTTAAAACACTGAACAATTTAGAGATAGAGGAAAGTTGGCATCGTGTGTTAACAGACGCCAGACCACATTGCCACCGCACAACCTTTCAGTGCCTCCACCCAGTAAAAAGGTAACTATTCACTAATGAGCAAATCCACAAAGGCCATGACGAGGGTTTAAACCTATGTTGGATGCTCTCGGACGTTGGTTCGAACCCTCGTCACAGCCCTGGTGGATTTGTTCATTTGATGCATCACACAATGGTGATTTCAGTGTGTAACTATTCACTAATGTTTTTTTCTGAAATTTTGCATACAAAATAATAATTCTTTAATGAACAATTATTTTGTATATTTTTATATTTTTTCTAGCTTAGGCGGGCTTGACCATTTTTCCATACCCACTGCTCAAGGATTAATGTCATATTGTACATAGGATGATTATGCATTTATAACCTATCATTCCACTCACAAACAAATAGTATTTAGATATAAAATCTGATCTTGTGAAAGATATTTACCAACCTGTAAAAGCATGAATAATATGCCAATAATACCATGTGCAGCTCCAATGTATCGCTTTTCATGCCACTGGTACATGAGCGGGGTAGCACACTTCTCCTTCAAAGATAGAGCACGTCCAGAGTCTAATATTGCCGTCACCACTGACCGTATCATGTTATCATCAACAGCCTCTTTCCCAATCTAAATAAATATGCAACAAAATAAAAAGAGGATACACATTAGGAAATCACAATATCATTACATGAAACTCAATGGAGCACTCCGGGGATTTGCACCCACTCAGTTTGGGAGATGCAGAACGCTGATCCCAATCCCTGGGGTGCTCCAATGATTTTTGTGAAGAGAGGATATTAAAATGTACAGTAATAACAGCAATACATTTGAACACCATAAGTATCAACTAATACTCTAATAACAATTTAGTGGTAAATCGTGTATTTCATATTTAATAGGCCAATGTAATGTGAAAGAAAACAGTAGACAGAGATGCAGACCTTTTGCTGAAGAAAGAGAAGTGCATATAGATAGCCAGCTCTTCCATAGAGAAGTTCATCAGGGAGCTCTGACTTTGTATTCAGTACCTCCCTTTTCAATTCTTTTATTCTGTAAAGTATATTATCATAAAAAACGTCATCTTTGAGCAAAACATTGTATGAAGATAGTTTTCGTAAATAACATCTAAATTAGAAACAGTAAATGATGTTGATATCTATATATGATACTACTGCAGTTATATGACATTTAAAAATTTAATACCGTAACCTTTTTATTTCATCTGTTTATGCTGTAAAATTAACATTCTGTTGCAATTTTTACTGTTCCAATCATGTAATAATTGTAATTTTATTTATATTCCTCTATTTTAATTCATTATTGTATTTGACCTCATTTAGTTTTGTTTTAGTTTTTTCCCCATTTTATGCCCAAAACTTCTGCATATTGGCTTTAGACATTGTATCTACCCTACCCATGACTCGTACAATTTTCTTATATCCTATTTACTTTTCTTTAAATAAAAATTAAATTATTATCATGAAAATATAATTAGATGTATTATATTTTACATATGCAATAGTGTGACATTTATTTGAGTCTAACAAATTATACTTGTGAAAGCAACTAATTTGTATCATTACAGTAAGTAAGCAAGTATCAAAAGAAGGTACCAAACCGGGGAGGCTATGTAGCACCGTAAAAATGCGGGATATTCAAAAGGTGTTAAATATCACTAAAATACCAGTCTCCGTGGTGTAGTGGTAAGACACTTGCCTGGCGTTCCGCGAGCGCTATGTCATGGGTTCGTATCCTGGCCGGGGAGGATTTACTGGGCGCAATTCCTTAACTGTAGCCTCTGTTTAACGCAACAGCTCAAAAGGACCCCTTCAACTGCAACCAACATTATGTTACATCCAAAATTTGCCATTTATAGCTATTTATACCAAAAATTATTATGCTCTTACTGCTTTAACAAATATTTTGTACTTAGCATTTATAAATTTTAAAGTATATTTTTAAGTACTGTATTAAAATTCTCTTAAGTTTCTTGACATCTAATTCCCCTCCAGCTAATGTATGGACTCTCTTCACCAGATGACTTTAATTATCTGCCACTGCACTGAAAATAATAATCACTCTACTAACCAAGATGCCTTCAACTCCATCCAGCTTGCCAGAATGCAGAGTTCTGTTCAAGCAGTAGTGCACTACTGAAGCTTACATCATTGTTTTCATGTCAACTTACCCACTGTATAATCATCACCGAATGATTACAATACCAGTCTATGTAGTAGTTAATTTAAATAAACTGCTAAAAGAGAAGACTTACTTTGTAATACAGTGTTTGACTTTATCTTCCAGCGAGCTGTTGTGATACACGAGAGCACCAAGCACTAGAGGACCGGTATCTCCACACAAAAATGAAGGTCTTCGACTCTTCAGCTTCTGAAGTACCTTATCTACCAGTACTCTAGCTTTCTGAAATACAATTTATTCACTCATGTTGCACACAAGAAAACAAGAATTACATTTTCAACTAAAAAAAATTTCACACACTATAGAAGTTTAACACAATTGACTTTGGTAACGGAGATAACATAGCTCCATAGGAAAGTCAAGCTTGGCAAACTTGATTGGGTTCTATGACCATCCCAAAAATACGTTTGAAGAAGGTTGAATAGGCAGCATCTTCCTAGTTACCTTGAATATCAAAATAGCTTTTGATATCTAACCTATTCAGCATGCCATTAGTTAGGCATGTCATTGTGCAATGTCTTCTTGATGTTCTAATATTTAGACCACACAAATAATTTAGAGATGTATTTCAGCACACACTGAGTCTTGAACTGATGATTTTCAAAAAAAGTTGGTGCACAAAATGGCTTTTGCCATTAACAAACACAATGTCACCCCATCTTTTGTTAGTCAACTGCAGTTGTATTATCCTTGGTACAGTAATATGAAATAAATACAGTATACAGTATATACATACATAATTAAACTATGTATTACACGCAGTTCCCCAATTATGAACGAGTTACGTTCTGAGACTGTCTGTAAAGCATTTGTTCAGAAAGTGAATCAAGATTTTCCACAGGTGCAATGCTATAAATAGAAGACGTGTTCCCAGGCCACCAAAGATCCTCACAAAACCAATATTTTTAGGACATAATATAAAAAATTACAACATTATTTACCTTGAATGATGGAATTACAGTATCCTGCCTGTCATAGCTGTTTTTGAAGAGTGTAGTGGTATAATTGCATTAATAAATGAAAATACATGTGCACTGTATTGGTGGTCCACCATTTTGTAATTGGCCTCACGCGTTAACACCTCCCCACCCGTCTATTTCCAGCCCAGGGCCCCACCCCACTAACACAGTAAACACAATCAAATCATGTGTGTGTGGATTATTGAGGGTCCCTGGGTAAGGGAGTATCTCACACATCAAGCCACCCACCCACACAAACCTACATCAGCATCAGCCACCATCCATACAATACTGTACTCCATGTGGCTGCAACACGGACATTCACGCTGACACGAAATTCAAAGGAACACTCCAGCGAGTTTGTACTGTACAATGATTTTATGCATGAGGGGGATACATAGGGACCTGGAAGAATGTTTATTTAGACAAATGTTTTTAAGGCAAATGTTCGTTAAGCGAGAACTTCTTGTATTATAAACCTTACCACTAACATTGTAGCTCACCTGTTGGTACTTATCATCGTTGAGAACCCGAGCCACATGAAGATACAGCAACACATGACCACTCATCCCGGTATACACTGAAGTGTCACTTGTTTCATGTTCCTTTGACAGTTCTACATCCAGAATATTCAACAACATCTTTATATTTTTCCATGTCTTACTTGTGTACTCTTCAGAGAGCTGAAAAATATTTATGTCATTCCTAAGATCCTCAGTATCACACATCTACTAGTAATTTGATCTTAGCAAAATTTAGTTGAGAATAAGAGCAACTTCATCTTATGAATATCATACTTAAAAAAATTAAACACATTTGAATATTTATGGACTTACAGAACATCCAACTAGAAATAAAATTGAAAGAATTTGTAATACTGTACTCTAAAGTCTTATTTAAAATTACATTAACAAAAAAGAACTGAATGTAATGAAAAGACTTTTACTGCGGGCATTTGTGGCCCCTTGAAACTATCTCACTGAGATTGTTACATACTAAAGAGTCACATAAGTTGTGAAGTTCTGTTTGGCCTACTGAGAACCAGAACCTCGCCCTCTCGTAAAGAGGCACAGGGAGCAGGTGACAACTTGCCACTCCAACGGACAAAGCCGACAAAGTCAGGCAACCTTTATAGACGACTGGAGGGTTCACAGAAAACAAAGCAGCAAAACGGTCAAACAAATCCTCAATTGATTCACACAGAACATACATTACATACATACATTATGCAATGAAATTTTATTTATGAAATTGTAATATTTCTACAACATTATGAAATTACCTTTTGTGTTGTGCAATCCAAAATATGCTCACCGTCTTCCCCACTTTCCCTAGGGTAGGGATTATTGAAGTGACGCACTTCACTCATGCCTGCACACACTAACACGTGTGCTACTGAAAAACACAAACTAAATAAATCTACAAGCATTTAAATAAAAAGACTGCTAAAGGCAATGATCACTTATTGATCCTTACTGTCAGGTGGAGCAATTTAGAACAGACTGATGTAATGAGAACACTTCGAGGTTTAATTAACAAGATATATTTATAATGCTTATGGAGTAGCCATTACCTTTGTTCACCTCTGGAGAGGGTGTTTTCAATTGCCTTAGTCAAGTCTCAATTGCCTAATCTGTTCTAAATTGCCCCATCTGATGGTACATTATTGAGTTTGAATCTCAGTAAGACCTCCAAATTGTGGGATCATAAAATGCAGAAGTGAAGCGGAAGATTTGGCAACTGTTAACCTTACAAATGGCAAATAATCTAGATAAAAAATTAGACACGTGTAAGTAATACATAATGAAGTTCCTTCTCCACTTTTTGCCTTTAACAGAGGCAAAAAATTTAACAACTTCTTAAGAGATAAATGTTATATTGCTATACAATTCATTTATTTGATTTAAAGCATTCTTGAGTTTTGCACTGTATAAAAAAAAGGCCATTTAAAAACCATAATCTACCTGGGAACCATCATCCCCAATGGCCTCAATAGGGACAGAAAGCCAGCGGCTTGCCAAAGGTTCCAGTAATTATTATTACTATTAATATTAATATTATTATAAATGTGCACACCTGTTTTGTCCCACTTGGGAATTAAACCCAGATGCCTCAATTGTGAGCCAATGATGTAGACCAGAGTGCTATTGGTGTCTACCAGTAAGCCTGCACTTTGGGGAATCTTACACCTGCTTGAAAGGAATAAAAAAAACAAAATTATCAACCCTAAACATCTATATTTTGACATCTATACTTTGGGAGGGAGCATAATCTTAAAATATACTAGTCATCACGATTCTCATACAGCACATGCATGTCAAACATTTGGCTGGCAAATATTCTCCTCGTCCCTTGTGGACATCTACCACTTCAACATTTCTTGGTTATACATCAAACAGATGCTCTCGTGATGACACCCAGATGCTCTGGGTGACACTTTACCACATAATGAAGAAAAATTATTTTTTTTAACTGTTGATGTTCTATATGGTATAATAAAGACTTTTTGTCTATTTTTTTACTATAAAACAGGTTTTATGATTTCCATGGCACATATTTGTGTAAGAAATGCTATTAAATTTCTATTTATATCCAGATCCATGGGGACTTTGGCTACATGGATCCAGACCCATGGGGAGCTGCGTTACACAAATGCAGACCTATTGGGTGCTGCAGGCTTTGGATGCAACACATTGTACCAGAAAGCCATAACATATTCTGTGAGAAAACAGGGCAAAATAAGGTGCGGTTATAGTGTTATGTCAGTGATATACTGTAGTCCATGATGAGCCAGGGTGTTCTCAGGGTAAAGCAATTCTAATGTTGTAGTTATTGTAGGATTAGGGGCAGCCATAGCATAGGGCCGTATGTAGAATCCCATCGTTCCTGTGAGACGGGAAGACACTCTTAAGCCGGTAGGCTATACGGTGTCACTTGGCAGAAAATAAAATTCGCTGGGCCTTAGGGCAGACAAATGTACCGCAGGGCTGGTGCTCGGTGACACAGGTATCCCCCTTGGGAGGTGTGCTGGCACCCACCCCACACACAGTCAATTGCAAGATTGCCTATCAACACCCAGTGACCCCAGATAATAATGTGTCAGGCATCCAGTGGGTAGCCAAATACAGTAAAGTCAAAGCAAACAGCTAAAGCACCAATGCCCCTTAATACTCATAACCCAAACAGGCAAAATAAACTGATGTCTTCCTTTGACCTCCAAATGAGCAGTTGCCAGCTGGCCACCACCCCCATGGGCACACCTGCAGCCACCCCACCAGCTCTAGGCACCTCGTAGCCAGGCTGGGGGAGGCCAGGCTGGGGGAGGGGCCACACACAAATTCCCAGCCAAAAGAACCAGCCAGAAAATAGGAACAAAACAAATCTATCAACGTTCCTGTGACCTGAGGAGACAAGAGCACTACTGACTGGTCAGCCGCCCTGGTCAAACACCTCCATAATTATCTAGATATTAGTGGTGGTCTGAAAATATTACAGTTCCAATAATAGTCTACTTGTAAACTGCCAAGTGAACCCTTGTTCCAGACAATATTCTAAAATTATAAATTTTATTGTACAGTAGTGTACTATATTATAAATAGTTGGTTTAAAATATAAAGTGTATAGTTTGTTAGTTTTCTTTGAAACGGCCCAAACAAATTTGGTTTTCTGTAAATCAAACTGTAGGGGATAAGCAAGTAATTATCAAAACAAGGCAGAAAGCCTTGACTATGAAGCAAAACAACTAGTGTAGGGGGAAATCAAACAGTTTTCGAACTTCATACTTCACATATTTGCCAATAACACATCGCATTAATGTAACGAAACCCAAGCTAACCTAACCATACATAGGGAGGTAGATAACACCACTAATTAAGTAGTAATGTTGAAGTGATAACCAGTAGGGTGTCTCTCCTGAGTGAGGCCCAGGGAACACCGTTCATAACAATAATCTTGGTAATACGGTAGTGTCAGTGTGTCACTCACCAGCTGCCACACGTCACAGGTAATATACTAGCCTTGTGAGGTATACACATAAGCCAGACACGCTTCAAGAGGCAACAGAGGCGGCCCACAACACTTACACACCACAGTGACGAGAGCAGCAGTGACCGTCATGGCGGCGCCCTACACTAGTATAGCACTCACAACTTTACCTTCAAACTAAACAAATATACTCTCCTTCTTCCGAGAAGGAGAGTATATATACTCTAAATTTTATATTATTATTATTATTATTATTATTATTATTATTTGTATTTATTTCATAATTCAGACGAATTGATGTCGTGTTTTGCAGTGACACTCAAAATGGCTTTCACATTAATTGTTATTTATTTATTTATTTATTTATTTATTTATATATTTATATATATACAAGAAGGTACATTGGGATTGTGAGGATACATCGCTTAGTATTAGACGGACCGGACACAGGTGGAAACTTAGTACCCAGATGAGCCACAGAGACGTTAGAAAGAATTTTTTCAGTGTCAGAGTAGTTAATAAATTGAATGCATTAGGAAGTGATGTGGTGGAGGCTGACTCCATACACAGTTTCCAATGTAGATATGATAGAGCCCAGTAGGCTCAGGAATCTGTACACCAGTTGATTGACAGTTGAGAGGCGGGACCAAAGAGCCAAAGCTCAACCCCCACCAGCACAATTAGGTGAGTACAAGCACTACTAGGTGAGTACAACTAGGGGAATACTAACAGATGTACTAGATCGTGCGTCTGGCACCATAGAAATGTTTGTCTTCGTGGAGGCAGAGTATCGTACAGCACATTTACTCCTCCGGGTAAGGTTCAGTTCATTTACCTGAGGGCCACAACACCTCTAACGGGGACAGCACGCCGGCGACTTGTCAAAGGTCCTATTTTGTTGCCTGTGTCATCCCTCTAGTTCTCTTTTCTTTCTCCTGTCACATATTTTTGAACAAGTTTGGTAATGACCTTTTACAAGTTTTCCCATGATAGTTCCATGCCTTGATCTTCTATTACCTTCCTTCAGGAGGTGTTTTGTAAGCCCTTTCCCACTCCTTGACAGTCTCCTCTAGGATAGTCTAGAGTCATCATCCAGGACCTTTACTAGAGTTTCTAAAATTGTAATCCATTTTATTATATTATGATGACATGAAAGGGTGAGTTTCTCGCCTACCTCTATGGTTATGGAACAGCGACAAAATATAGGCCTACCCTATTGGTGGAAAAGTTACACACACATAATAGGTTGAACCTCAACATTTGTTAAGCTGTACAAGTGACATCATTGATTAACAAGTTAAAATGTCTACCAAAGTTTTGATTGCCTATCGAATTCAACAAGAACTTTAGAAAACTTTATAAATGTTAGACATGGTGGAAAAACACACGGTCCATTATCATACTATATAAGAAGAGCCATATATACCTACAGTATTATAGTTCTCATTGGTAGGGACACGAAGCTTACCGAGGCCCCATGATCCCTTGGCCAACTACTGACCCTGCCCAGGATGAAACCCACAACAGTTCACTAAGTCCCTGGTACCTATTTTACTGCTGAGTAAACAGAGGCATCAGGTGAAAAAACATGCCAAACTGTTTATATCTTGCCTTGAATTTGAGCTTGATTACCTTGGCAGCGCTGTGCTACGTATCAATAAAATGTGAAAATGTTCATATTTCTTATTTTTAAGTTTCAATAGGTTGTATATATTTATCTATATAATACAGTATAGAATGTGTGTCTGAGGTTGGAGGCCAGGCATTTTGGGCTGGGCATAATGTTGTACTGTAAATATGCTAGTATAGTACAATATTGTATTGGAGACCATAATACCTTTTATAGTTACTCTTACTGTCATTGACAAATATCTAGTTTTAACCTTGAAGATGTAATTTTGGTAATTAAATAATCTGTACATTTGTTTGCAGGAATTATTTTGGTAGAGAATGCTATGGCGAGTGTTGCCCTTGTTTACTGCAGCTGGAAGGGTAGATGGGGCAGGGAGGCTGTACAGCATGAGTTACACAGCTCCAAGGTCACTTCTAGCCAAGTCAGATTTATGCATAGGACCACACAGGTTCTATAATACTAGGTAAGTTCTGCTATATAACAGTTTTTGGGGTTGGAGTTGGGGGCCACTCGGTGGCACCCTATTACTAGCCACCTGTGATAGCTCCATTCATACCATGTCACACCAATGTATGAATGGAGTGCAAGTCAATAAAATCCAGCCAGAGACCAAAATCTGGTCCTCTCATAGAGGTTCAAGAAGCAGGGAATTAAAGATCATTCTAACCAAAAACAGTCACTAGAAAGAGTAAATCAAAGCGGACAATAGCAAGGTAAATCTGAGCAACTTAGTAAATAAGGCACACTGTTATCTTAAGCAAAATGTTAAGTAATTCACCACCTAGTTGGACAAAAGTTCTGGGAAGGTTCTGTGGTTACACAAGGATTTGATTGTGTAAGCCCATTTACACATTTGATTGTGTAAACCCACCAGCATGCCCACTTGCTGGTGGGCTTCATCCTAGCATTTTTTGTGGTTCACCTATTCTAATGGGTTTGCTTGGCATTGCTGGTGGTCACATGGATGTTCCCTATGGCGTAACATCTTGTATTCTGCAAACAAATGAATAATTGTATGACACATTATTGTTTGGAATTTGTTTATTTTTTGTGCATAGACAGGTTTAACCTCACACCATATGACCTCCATACCTGGTGGTAATGGAGGCCAAATGACCTCCATTACCTCTAAGGGTTAAGCTGGTAATCAGTTGAATGTTTAAGTTTCCATTTAAACAGTCAGGATGTATCTGTAGCTTGATATAGGTGGTGCTGAGCCATGCTGATTGGTTGTGCTGCCTAGTGTTGGTCAGACAATGTAGGTTCAAAGTAATTTGATGATGGATTAGGGGTAGCTTCTCATTAGAATTTATGAACATATTTATGATATCATTGGGACTGATAATTCAAGGCTTGTGAACAGACACCTTCTGAGTATCTGTTAGTGGTGGGATTGATTTTCGGTCAACATTGATGCCTAAGGCCTAGAACACCGCAGAGATGCTTTAGGTCCTGTGGTATCAGTCATATATTGTTCTAGCCTGACTGTCAGTGATATACTACATGGCAGAGTGAATCAAAATTACCTCAAGAGCTACAAAATAATAGACCTTTTTGAAAAAATTATGTATTTATGATTTTAACACATGATTGCAAATTGCTAAAAAGCGTGAGTATATTATATTTTCGTGTATTAATTTATCATTTATTTTTTCATATAAACAGCAGTACTCAAGATCCCAGCCTGAGAAGATTCCTTTTATATAAACGAATTTTTGCAATCTCTCTCTTTACTGGCACCCTTACATTTGCTTGGTACTTGAGGAAGAAAAAAGGGTCAAGACTCAAAGCTCTTTTGGAAGATTTTACAAGGGTTCAAGTGGATGACTCCCTCTTTGGGAGTAATGTATCAATGTACAGGTAAGGGATAGGTAACATAAGGTAATTAAGAGGAGGAAGTGCTCATCCTGTATGACTATACATGGAAGGGATATTTACCAGAATTTACCTAAATTTAGTTAGCTAGTTAGTGAAGCACCACTAACATGTAACATATAACCAGGACACACAAATGGCAATGACTCTCCACTGCTCAACATAACAGGAGACTCTGTCTTACAACATGCTTCACACCTGCAGAGTGGCTTTCAGGGCTGTTCCACGTGACTTGTCGGGACTGACCAAACCAGCGGAGTGAGGTATGAGGGAGGTATGCACAATTGTAGGATATTGGGATCTTGAATTGCAGGCACACAGGTGGCTGCAACAGAAGGTACATATCGAGGATCAACATGAAAGGATTCCTCTATGGATCTTGGATTTTTCCAATTTCTATTCAGACATCTTTTTTAACTTGAGTCACAGGCTGAGGCAGGGCTGCTACTTAGGTGACACTGTTACACAAGACAAAATCATTACTAGTATAAGCCTCCTATTGATCTTGACTGTTCCCATGATCTCCAAGGGTAAACCCAATTCAGACTGCACTAACAACTGTGCTGGCCATTTCATAACCATGTTGGAACTTGGTAGGGAGGCACCCGAGTTCTTGAAGCTCAGCATTTCCCAGTACTGTACCTTATAAATAAATGATTTAAATTTTACCTTTTCTTTCTTCTTGGTCTCTTCAGTTATAATTTACACCTCCATGCTTAATTTTTGTTGTTGTTGTTCTTCTTGTTTCTTCAACTACCAATTATTTTTTTCGTGTACGTGTGTCCTTTTATAAAGATTGACAGTAGCTCTCCTCGACCTCCACCTGTGGTCTGTTCCATCCGACTTGTAGGTGTGGCTGTTCAGGAGCTTCCCATATGGTGTTCTGCATGTTGGTCATAGTTACAAGCATGATCAAGAAATCCCCAAAGGGATTTGCAAGATTAGGGAGGAAAAGTATCTAGTACAGTAGTTAGTGGTGCATTCCTAACTAGCTACAAATAAAAATAACATACACAACAATGGACAAAGAAGAGAGCAGAAGTTGGTGAACTAGGGATGGTTGAGCCTAGTTTTGGATCTTGTCTGCATGGTATGCATAAGTCAAACATGCCTACTCAACAACTGGAGCAGATGATCATTTTCCTCCTGTACTGCCTCTTCACTATCATTAGGATTTAAACCAGGTTTTCCACATTTAACATTTTATATTTTTTTTGACATGCTTTTCCAGTCACAGAATGTACTTGGAATAGTTTCTTTTAACAATAGTTGGTACTTGTTTACATCTTTTTAGAGAATGTTACTCTGTAATATTCTCGAATGCCATTATCTCTTACTGTGATTATAGACTAACTCTACACAATGTGCTGTTGGTTGCACTGGCGGGAAATTTGAAAGGTAACTTTCCTGCAATGTTCCTTCCCTACACTGAGGGGGGGGGGGGGGCCAGGTTCTGGCTACAGTTGGCCAATAAGAACTCTGTGATTCATGGCACCTATTAGTATGGCATGTTTCAGTGCAATAGCTTCAGGGAGCCACCAGGGCTCGCCTAGAACTTGGCATTTCATTACATTGTGCTGGTTTTTTAGGAGTTCACTAATTTCTTTGTCATCTTTTGTGTATGAACCTTCACTTGTAAGCATAGGTCCATACTGATGGAGATGTTTTACTTCAATTTTGTGAATGGAAAAATATTTTGTATTTTTCTTAATCATTTGTATGACTTTGTTCTAACTCCATTTCTTCAATCTGATATGATTGCTTAAGTCTCTGTTCTGTTTCTTCAATCTCCATTAAAATTATTTTTTTCTTTGTAGGGATAGTCATGTCTTATTAAGCACTTCTGTTTTTTTCCTTCTGTAGTGCCATCGGTTTTTCTCTTTCTAAGCTGGCTCTCTTTCTGACTTTCTGATAAGGGAATGTTTCAGACAGACTTTATATGCTTCAGCAGTCAGTTGTTCTATTCCTTATGGGGGATTTTTATTACAGTACTTAGAACAGTTCCCCATTAAATATTTGTAAGTAGTTTGTTTATTTTTCCCAGTCTATCCTTTTTTTTTATTAAAAACTGAATTTATTGAATAACCCCTCTTGCTTGATTTTTTTTTTTTTTTTTTTTAGAACTGTAATGGGTATTGGTGATAGTTTGCACTTCAATGAGCTTGTGAACTGAGTATATGGTATCAGAGATTCTTATGTCCCTGATTATTTGTTCATTGTTTGTGAAGCTCAGATCTAGTGTATATCTTCAAGGAGCCACCAGGGCTCACCTAGAAATAGACATTCCATTTAATTCCATACCAGTTTTATTAGTTTTTGCACAAGTTTATCATTTTCAGGTACAAAGGTTACGTATTTCCTGGTCAAATTGTTATGTCGGGAGTTTTTCAAGAGTTGCCAAAGTTCCAGTTCAAGTCAGATGATATTATAGTTGCAAGTTATCCTAAAGCCGGTAAGTAATTATGATCTTTTGTATTAATGTGTAATATTTTAACTCAAATTGTAATTGTAAAACCAAATCAAATTGCTCTGGACATAGTGTATCTTGATACTTATAGAGCTAATCCATTTTGATACAGCTACCCAAACTACTTTCAAATATTCATGGTGGCCAAAATATGTTACAGTACCATTATTGTTATATGATAGTAAAGGTCTACATGTTGGATTTGTTCTCGACTCACAATTGAGAATTCTGGGTTAAAATTCTGGAGAGGACAGAAATGGCTCGAGTACATTTCCATCACATAATATGTACTATATTAGGCCTCAGATAGTGTGTGTTAGTCATATGAAGGTTAGGTTAAGTTTTCTTTGCAACAAAAGTACAAAAAGGTTACCGGTTTTATCCAAATTTGATTGTACTGTACTGATTTCTGCTTTCTAAGTACCTTTTACGTCAATATATGTACGATTGTCATCATCGTTACTATAAATACTATGTAAACAGCAGGATGGGCTGTAATATATACTGTATATGGGAAATACTGGAAGGCCACGTCCCAAATTTATACAGTAAAATAACGTGCTGGAGAGAATGATACGGCAGGAAATGAAGAATACAGCAAGTGAGGTGCCATGGCCCATGGCAAAGGTGCCATGGCCCATGGCAAAGGTGCCATGGGCTCAGAGAAATCCATATAAACATCAGAGGGCTGTTTAGTATCCTCCAAGCAAGTACAGTATAAGAAATATTGCCAGAACAAAAGTGGATTTTTTCAGTAAAGAATTTAGTTTCCTGCAAGAAGTGCTGGACCAACCAGGTTATAGTGAATATGTGGACCTGTAGGCTGCTCCAAGTAACAGTCTGTTGGACTAAGCTCTCACAAGTCAAGCCTGGCCCTGGGTTGGGCTTAGGGAGTAGAATAACTCCCAGAATCCTCTCCAAATAAGATCCAAGGGGGTTGAACACCTCTGGACTTTTACCAGCTCTGCTTAATATTTAATGAGATCGGGATGCCATGCTGGTGCTGTATATGTCAGAATTGGTCTGGCGTGTAATATACAAGATCCTTAAAGACTCCTGAATGACTAGGTCAAGGATTCAAAGTGAGTGCTAATATTATGAAGTATAGTGTAGGAATTGGTTTAAATATCCCTGTATATTTTTGTTGGCTAAGAGTTGTTTCTTGTCTCATCTAGTATTTTATCTCCTGGAACACAATCCTTAGAACGTTTAGAATTGATTTTCAGGAACAACATGGGTACAAGAAATTGTGTATATGTTGACACACAACTTCAAGAAGAGTGATGATAGATCTGAGGTGTTGGAGACCAGATTTCCCTACCTGGAATATCCATACCCAGGAATACGATCTTTAGCAGCCAAAGCAGGACCACGCTACATCAAAACTCACTTGCCTTTCACTCTCTTGCCAACATCATTTGGGAACAGTGATGCAAAGGTAAGATTGCTGACCTTACAATCATACATGTGGAAAATTACAACTGCTGTAGAGAAATTGATTGTTAGAGCCACGTGTTCATATAAAGTACTTGGTGTTTGACAAAGAACTGATATGATTACCTCTTGGTAAATATTAAAACATATATAACATGTAGGCTATAAGTAGATGCATTGTATATTAGATTAACTCTTTAAATTATCAATAATTCTATTTTAATAATTTAATATAAACCATTATAGGATTTTGAATTTGAAGATGTAGCCAAAAACATGGTGGCCAGACAAGCAACAGTATTCCTTTATAGTCAAAGATTATATTGAACAATTACATGTGGAAATTACTGTTCGTATGCATGATGAAATCACGATAACATGATGTATCTATGAGAACGTATCACAGTACAATGGGTGGTGCTCCCAGAGATGAGTTCAATTCCACGCATTGAAATAACATTTTCTTACTGTATATATAAACTGTACATCATATCTCCATACTGTACAGTATTTAAAAGATGTGTAGGATACTATCATTGTGTTTGAGCTATGCATTTCATTTTCAATTTAAATTCTGATACTGTTTATACTGTTTCAGTTTCTGTGGGGAGCCCCTATGGTTCCCCGGAGCTTACCGGGCTGATGTGTATGTACAGTGGAACCACGAGTGACGAACGACTCCAGTCATGAGCATTTTGAGTAACGGGCGAGCAACTTTCTCAAAAATTTCTCGATTAACGAGCAAACTACGTGGTGCTTCCTAGCGTTCCCGTTGGTTCTCGGATGCCTCCGACGACAGTGTTGTTGTTTTACAAGACGAGCGTTTCACATGACGAGATCGGTGCCAGAACGGATTAAATTTGTTAATCGAGGCGCCACTATATTAGACCATGGCATCAGTCGATGGAGTTCTTGCCTACGGAGGACTATGAGCCAGAACCTGGACCTCTGAGAGGCACGAGGAGCAATGGCCTATGGAAACCCCCATGTATTTGGAAGCATTCCATGTTAGCCATCGACCGGGGTTTGGCACCCAGAAAGGGAGGCGTAACACAACAAACTCCACATGGTAAAAAATGCTACCTAAAAACTGAATAAGGAGGCAGAACTCCCAAACTAAAACAAGCGGGCATCACTAACGCCGTCATGCTGCTCGTCTGTGCAGAACCCCACCCCGCCGGCCGCTTTAGCAATCGGTTCCTCAGCTGATGTGGACAATATCGGTTGTCGACTCTGGCCTCTGACTCTGCAGTTCTGTGCCTTGTGGTGTATTTCTGTGGTGTGTGGTGCACAGGCCAGGAGTAATTGGTCAGTGCTGGGGCTGCATGTGCCTAGGGCAACCTTCCCTAGGTGCCCTTAAGTACTACCCTTGCATCTTGGGGTTCCCTTCCACAGGGCATTCGGGAACAGCTTCTGTAGGGGTCTGTTGCTGCTTGGCAATTGCCCGCCTTGGGGCCAGCTGCGGGTTTTATAGCCACTGTTTGGCCTTGGGTAGGAAGTGGTATCATTGCTGGTAGAGGCTGGTAGAACTCCATCGACTGATGCCACGGGCTAATACATATATATCAGCCCAGTAAGTTCCAGGAAGCCTCTGGGGCTCACCCAGAAAATGGCTTTTCATTACATTCAACACTAGTATAATTTAGATTACTGTGTTAAAAAACCAAAGTTAATTAATTGAAGTACAGTCTTCTTAAATAATGGATCTCTGTTTCAGCTCATATATATTGCCCGAAATCCTCGAGATACAGCAGTGTCATATTTCTACTTCATGCAGCTGCTAACACAGTGCAGCTACCAAGGAACATTTTCCAGTTTTGTCAAAATGTTCCTCTCTGATATGGGTATGTGTGAATTGATTTGGTATTTCCTTAAGTATTCAAGTATTTATTGCATCTCTTAAAATTATTTAATTCCTATCTATGTAGAGTAGAGTTTCTAGTTTATTCATTTATCATGTAATGGAAAATGTTAAAGGCACATAATGGGCTCGCTCGAGTTTCTCAATGAGTGCCTTTTTGCCCCAGCTCTTCCTCGTGATGTTTGATGTTGGTCTGCTGGAATTGCATGCTCAAGTCACCATTCTTTTGGCTACTTTGGCTGTTGAGGACCTTCTAACTCATGGTTATTTTTCCTCGGTCTTGTTTCATTTCTTTTGGACCTGTCTTCAAATTGGCTTTCGGAAGATGTGGGAGCACAGGGTAGGGGGGGGCCTCGACTGGAGTCTTGGTCTCGGCTGCTTCGGGGTCGTCTGTCTTGGTCTCGGCTGCTTCGGGGTCGTCTGTCTTGGTCTCGGCTGCTTCTGGGTCGTCTGTCTTGGTCTCGGCTGCTTCTGGGTCGTCTGTCTTGCTGAACTGGTTTGCACCTATCCTGCAGGAGGCAGTTTTTATGTTTTTCACTTCTCGTCTCGTGTGCCAACAGGCCTTGCTACCCTTGTCTTTGGTTTTGGCTTGGGCACTGACTTCGGTCTTCTTCGCCATTTTATCCTCTGCTGTTCCTGGAGGAGTGTGTTGCCCAGTTTCTGTTGGCGGCTTCTGGTCGTTGCTGGCTTTTTTATTGTCTTGTTGGTTCTCCGGGGGAATTCGCTCCTGTCCCTCCCGGGATGGTTATGCCAGGGCTCGGGCCTCGTTTGGTCGCGGTAGGCCTCTGGTGACAGTTATGAGCAGATTGGGTTTACCCCTTGTTTCGGATGACCCCATTGTTCCAGGGCAGGCTTGTTCACGCTCCAGGTGCTTGGATGCTTCCCTGGACCTCAGGGACGCGTATTGGCACATCCCTATCCATCTGGGTTCGGGACCATGGTTCGCACCACGGTTCAGTTTTGTCGTGGTGCAACATGCTTACGACTTTAGTCGTCTCCTTTTTAGGATGATCTGGCACGTCGTGTTTTTATGTGTTTGACCTGGGTCGTGGTGGCCTATCTTCGTCTGCTAGATCTTCAGGTCTTGGCCTCCCTCAACGACTGGTTGGTGTGGTTCCTGGTGTGCTGATGGAAGTCCCAGTTGGTCTCATACAGAGTTCAGACTTGGCTGGGCTTGGTGTGAGATTTAGGACTGCATCCCTTTCTCTCCCTCCCTAGCCTGTCCTCCTAAGGTTTCCCAGTGTCAAGAAAATGGTCAATTTAAAGTGACCTCTCCTAACCTATCAAAGAACCCAAAAACAGAAAACAGGACAGTACGTCACTTTGGTGAGCCACTTCCATTTTCTAGTACGACAATTTTTGGCCTTGTGTAACGTATAAAAGCGAAAAGGGACATTCTTTGTAGGAGGCCAGGTTGCCCTCTTACGGCCTTGCTCTGGTTGCAGTACCACCGTCGGCTGTTTTTGCAGGCGATCCGAATCTCTCGGTGATTGCTCGTGCAGTTGTGCGGGAGCCTGTACTTTGCTTTTCTGGTTTATTTGCTGGGCAGGGTTTAGCTTCGGAGGCTGTTCTGGTATCTTCGGGGCAACCTTTTTGCCTGCTCTTGCGATTGCTGGGTTCAACCCGCAATGTCCTCAAGCTGGTTGCTGCATCCCCGGCTTCCTATACGGGTTTTGAAGTTCGGTGTCATAGCGCCTTCCTCCTCACTCGCTCGATGTGTTCATGGACGCCTCATTTGTCGGCAGTGACTTTGTGACCAGTGCTCCCCAGTTTCGTCGGGGGCATTGGTGGCTGTCTTTGCGTCGGGTTCCCAGCATGATGCAGGAGGTGGATGTGTGGAAGACGCGGCAGAGAATTCGGCTTCCTATGGGCTCGGTGATCTGGCTCCATTTGGACTGCTCCCCTGTGGTTCCTTGTCTCCACCAGTAGGAGTTGATTCATTCTGTGGCTCTTTGGAGCTGGTCACTTCGGGTGGCTCTTCTGTGTTCTCAGGTTTAGCTCTCCGTGCCATTCACATTCAGAGAGTGTCTAACGTCCAGGTGGCTGGCCTGCCGCACTTCTTTCCTCTTCCCCGGAGTGGACAGTCGTCACCATTTACTTTCTTTGGTTTTATCGGATGTACGGGTGCCCAGAGGTGGACCTCTTTGCATCAACGTGGTCTCAAAATCTCCCATTGTATGTGGTTACCTTGAGTTACCTTGAGGTGCTTCCGGGGCTTAGCGTCCCCGCGGCCCGGTCGTCGACCAGGCCTCATTTCCTGGTGTCATTTCCTGACAGAGATTCTTGCGGTGGATGCTGTTTGGCAGGACTAGTTGAGGTGGGGGTTCTTGTATCTCTTCCACCCAGTCCAGCTGTTGCTTTGGGTTCTGGCTTGGCTGGAATCCTTTTGGGGGAGTTCTTCTCCTGGCTCCATGGTGGCCGGCCCAGCCTTCGTTTCGGGTGATGCTTGCTCGATGTCTGAACCCGGGTGTTTTTCCACAGCCGCGCATCTTTCAGCAGGTCGGTTCAGTGAGGTACCTTGGTGGTTCAACCTACTCCTTCGCATTTCACGTCTGGTATTTCTGACGCTTGTGTATCTCCAATTGCATGGTGATCAGGTGACTTCTTTGATGGTGTCCTGCCTGCTGTCTTCATCTCGACGACAGTATGAAGTTTCTTACTGGTCTTTCCGCCTTTTTCTTTCTCTTCGTCGGGTTTCATCAATTTCAGGCCAGCTTCTGTCCTCATCGAGGTCACTCGTGTTAGTGGCTCTTGGGTAAACTTGGTCAAGCTCAGGTAAGGTAAACTTCCATGTTCAAATACCCATGTAGGTTTTGAGCTGAATTAATCTCCTTTCTAAGTACAGTATAATAATCATAATAATTATCTGCTTCTGTTATGTAACTTCTAAAATAAATCATTTGGCTTGCCTATTTTTCCTGTGTATACATATATCTTGTATTGATACATGTTTCACATACATTTATGTATTCAACAAGAGCATCTAATGTATCATGTGTATTAGCCTACATTATTGGATAATTCTCATGTTCTGTTGTCATATCTTATTTTGGTCAAACTCCCAGGTACTGATTTATTGCTAGATGAACAGAGACTTCAGATGAAAAGAAATAGTGTGCAAACACAAACGTTTTACTGTGGAAATTGAATCTGTGACCCTCGGTTGTGAGTTGACGATGTAGACCACTGTGCTGTCGGTATATTTTTATAATTGTTAAATATTTTACTATACTGTACTTATTTTCAATATTTCAGCACTGTACAGTCCATTCTTTGACCATGTCTTGGGGTACTGGAAGTTAAGAGAAAACCCAAATATTCTCTTTGTAACCTATGAAGAACTGCATCAAGATCCCATTAAAATCATCAAGAAACTAGCAGAGTTTCTTGAAGTAAGTAATATATCAGACAGTATCATATAAATTCAAAGTACACTCATAATGTCCTTTTTCTTATCTTAGCATGTATGGTGGATATTGTTGACATAGATTTGTTGTGCTGCCTAGCTAGATCAACAACCAGCACACCATCTTCTTGCTTATAAATGGTCTCTTGTTTTTCCTTTATGGTCATCCTCACATGTGTTTTCTTAGGTTGAACCTTACCACTGATTTTCTTGGGATCCATGGCATGATATATAATAATTACTTTTATGTTAAAAAAATAAAAAAGACACAAAAATAATGAAATTCTTTACAAAGAATTCAAGCTCGATTGTCACTAAGCAGGCGGTCTGGTAAACTGAAGCGGGGTAGCCCATGCCATCAGGAATCACACACTCCGTCGACCCATATGTGTATCAACAAAGTCGCAAGTTGAGGCAAAGGCCTAAGTCGAGTGGAATTTTCTGATGAAATTGGGGTTATAACTCAAAAAATTCATAAGTAGAGGCATTCGTAAGTCGAGGTTCCACTGCATATTTCTGATTTGACGACATATCAAATATTTCTGATAATCCTGATACCCTTTAGAGAAATTTTATTTGTGCTGCTTTTTCCCACCCCCTAATAACTCTACAAAGCTTATGGCACTAGTATTGGGCCCACCCATTATTATCAGGTTCCTATGATTTTGTGAGCCTACCAGAACCAGAATGTGGCTCCCTTGAAGAGGTGTGGGAAGCACCAAACTGATCCGCGCATGAAGTCGGATAAAATCACACAAGAAGTCACTGCTCTGTAAGAGGAGGAGGAAAATAGAAAATAATGCAGGCAGTAGTTAGCAAGAAGCAAACAACCCCAGCTACCCAGTTGGCAGCCTAGGGAACCATCCAGATACCATTCTCACTAACTTGACTCATATTACCCCCCCCCCCATCCTCGGACATCACTTCTGCTTTAGCTAAATAATTTTTGTGTTCCTCTGGATATTAGTAATGTATTTAAAGAGGCCTACTTTTATATTTTAGTTCTTCAAGCTTGTGTTTATGCCAGCCACCTGGCATTTACCTTACTAGATAGTTTTCTCCAGTTTTTGTGTCAGGGTCTCTTCGTTGGCACTATCTAGCTTTTGCCATTCTCCACAAGTTATCTTCTCTTAGTTTTTGGGTTCCTGTGCTATAGGCTGGTTCCCTTCAAGATGCTCCACTTCAGGGTATGCTTGAGACTAGGGTGCCAATACTAGGTCTTTTGATGGGGAGTAAGTAATTAGTTGTGTACATGTTGCTCTCGGTTCTGCTTTACACGGGTATTGGACCTTTGACATTTCTGCTGGGAGTGTGTATTTGAATTATGTTTAAGTGCTTATTTTCTTTTTACCATGGCTCCCTATTTCCTCTCTCTCATCACCATTTTGCAGCTGACAGTGCTTCTTGCTCCTGCATGTACCCCATTAGTATCATTCAACATGAACAGCCAGTTCATTTGCTACTGGGATATTGTTTATCTCATCATTCTGTTGGTTGAGACATGATGGTTCTCCACCCAATTCAGAGCCAGATTTTTCCCTGATTTCACCTTTGCCAATTACTGTCATGTATTTTTTTTACAATACAGGCCTTTCTTGTTACCCTTGTTCCTCTTTCACTGAGTTCAAAGGTTCTTTTGAAGCCATTAGGTTGCATTTATTTCCTTTCAATGATAATTTAGGATGGTATTTTTGCACATTTCAATGTACAATTTAAACATTTATTATTTGACTTTATACATTGGTTCAGATATTCATTATATTTTCCCTCAGGTTCGAGCGAGTGATGATGATGTGAGTTACATAGCAGTATCTACTTCATTTGCTTCAATGGCAACAAATCCCAGTGTTAATTATGAGCACTGGAAAGATCTGGGGTTTGCCTATAAAAACAAGGGAAAATTCCTTCGGAAAGGTAATTATGTAAATAAATTGACCTTTCAAAGGTATAGGTTTTTCAAGGTTTGGTTGACTACATATATTGTCATTCTACTCTTTTCTTTACCGAGGTACTCTAGTGAAGAAATACTGTCTTACGTGAAGTACAGTATGCAGTGTTTTGTCAATTCTATCAAAGTTTGCCTTGTCCTAGCAGCCTGCATTGTTCATCAACATATTTGTTGTTTATTCTTTTAATTTACATTGAGATTTCTGTGCTTACTGTCATTAACTTTCCTGGAGGAGGCCACTGGATGGGCTATCTGTAAGTAATTACCAAAAGAAAGCACCAAACCGGGAAGGCTATGTAGCACCACCAAATGTGCAGAGTAATCAGAGGGCGCTAAATATCACCAAGGATGCCAATACGAGAACAGAAACGTATAAGGCGAACGTTAACAAAAGTATCCGATTTGCCAAGAATTCTATCGAGGGACAATTGACTGTGAGGAATGGTCGGAAAGCAAGACACACGCTCATCCTAGAAGTCGGGACATTCAACATGAATGTGCATGACCGTAAGAGGAACAATGCAATTTGGACAGTAAGGAGCAAGGTGGCGCTCCATTAAGTGGCCAGGAGTTAAGCGTGTATGGCCAAAACGTAACCTAGCCAAAGCCGTTTCCCACCGGCGGTTACGGTGGTAGGAGGAAAGCCACAGGGACACAAGACTCTTAAGAGTACGCGTTTGTTATCAGTAACAGAAGACCAACAACCCTGCCAACGGGCAAGGATGGAGGAATGACTAACTTGGAAAAAGTCAGAATAAGGAATATCTTTACAAGAGATGGGACAAGTGCGGATAGCTTCCTGTCACTACATCCTGTTTAGCCACATCAGGCCTTTGTGAGTCGATAAAATCCTACCAGAGGCTAAAACCTATCCTTCCCCTCATAGAAGTGGTGAGAGCAGGGAGACATGTGACTCTCACCAAGGAACAGTCACCAGAAAGGTAGAACAAGGCAAAAAAGACAAGAGCAAGGCAAATGTAAGCAATCCACCCAGTAGTTAGGTTGTTCACCCACTAGTAGCAGCTGCCCACCACCAGATGGCAGTGTTCCATTACATTCAATACTGGATTATTTTAACCCTTGCTGTATAGCATTTTTTCAGCAGTTACCGCCTGTCATATTTTGTAATACAAAATGACAAATAATTTCTTGTAATGACACTGGGTGCTGTAGTTTGGCCTTGGCTGGCTAAGGGGATGATTTACTTCTAGTTGAATAATAAGCAAATAATATATAGAATACAATACTGATAATAAATATTTTGCTAAGTTCCGTTATATAAAAATAGATTACGATAAAGGTGAACAATTTTTCTATGCAATAACGTAAGGGTTTGGAGCTGAAGACGGGGTTTTGCTCCAGCCCCTCGACACTAAAATAAGAATTTAAAACTAAATTTGTTCTTACTCCTATAAAAATCATAGGAAAATATTTAATTGTTTTTCTCTGAATGGGAAATGATGGAAAGAACACAATTGCTATACAGTACATTGGGTTTGGAAAAAAAAAATTATATATTGTTGGGGCAAGACTGAGGGTTGCCTTCCCTTCTTAGCTTTACTACTCTTCCAACACAACAAGCATAAATTTGTCCTAAAAAATGTTATTGTTCATTATTTTCACAAGTTCATTCAGGGAAAACCTATTGTAATTTGCAGATAATTAAATTATTGCTTATAATATTGAATAATTCGTGAATATCTTTTCTTAAGAGGGTAGTGATGTACAGCATTGGCATAACAAGGAGAGGGCAACATGTTACCTTAACAGATGTCCTGTGGGCACTGACGCCTTCCCTTTTTTCGCTATTTCAATGGAATTCCAGAGAGGATGATATCCATTCTGGTCCACTTGAAAAAGTCTGAGTAGTCCCATTGTATTTGAAATTATGGATAAGCAGTATTACTTTCAGATAAACAGAACTCTAGTGTAATTTCTGGTATATTGTCCCTCATTTTTGTGAAGGGTTTTTATTTGAACTGTCAGTACAGGTTCTTAGTTCTTATTGGGTATTAATTTTATTTTTTTTTGTGTAGAACAATCAGTTTAAAACCAGGATATTTTTTTCTGTATTTCTTATTAGGTTTTCTAGTTTTTCTTCAGTTCGTGTGTTTCAAATTTGAGCTAATTACAAATGCTTGAGGATGCTGTGTGATATGTTTAGGTTAAAACTCCTTGGAAGGTCAATCTGGAGCATTAGACTCAAGCTTCTTGGAAGGTTAATGTGAAACACCATTAACCTTTATCAAATGAAAAGTTACAGTTATACAGTATATAGATACATAGCTTCATCAATTTTCTTTTGTACAGGTGAGGTTGGAGGGTGGCAGACACACCTGAGCAAGACACAGGTTGCAGCATTTGAAGAATGGGAGGATGAACACTTAAAGGGCTTGGACCTCAAATTTACATACACACTTCCTGCTAACCAAAGTGAAGATTAAATCTTTGTGCTTTGTGGGATTTGACGTGGAAAACTGTATTACGTGATATTGTATAGTTTTTATACACTACATTATTTCTTATTGATTTGCATAGTAGTTATGCAGGTGGTAGTGGAGAAAGTGGGAGAACGTGTTTTGTCTATGTTAATGACTGAATAATATTTATCTTTTTGTGATTATCACTTTTTCATAGACAATGCTTCACTACACTGTACAGTAATACATTGTGTTGTGATGTGTGTATATGTATGTATTAACACGATGTACTGAACGGGGTGAGAATAGCTTGAGCTACCTCATCCCTTTGTGTGTATTTTACATCAATAAACTTATTTCAATTTCAATTACATTGTGTTGTATTGTACTCCATAGTTCCTCGAGAGATGATAGCTGAAGATGTAATTGGTTAGGCTACGACAGCCAGCTGACACACGCAGTACAGTACTAGTTTAAAGTTCTCCTCCAGAAGTCTTCAATATTTGAAGGCATCAGATATATTGTATGACACTGTAGCTATGTATATAGGAAATATTTCTATCAAATGTGACCTATTCCCCATGGCCTTCCTCCTGTCACAAACAGGAGTGGGTAATGTCTCTTTCTAGAGCATGTATCTGCCACACATGGTTAATTCATGGGAACTAATCAAAGACCTGCACTTTGCTGTCGAAGTACATTGTCTCGCTGACTGTTGTGCATATCTTCATAGTGTCCCTTTTTTCAGAATGATTGGAAACTTTGCTTTCCCACTGTACCTTTCAAGTAATATGTTAAAGAAATTGTATGCTCTTGTATAGGCATTCCAACATATCTAGAAACTTCTTAAATTAATATTGACATAGTTTTATACAGTGGAAGCCTTGTGGGTTTGGCACACTTTAATAATTACGTGACCCACTATTCATCTTTGTACCTAACTTCATACAGATTATTTTCTTAGACTTGCACGACTTTATATTTCTTGGCTATTCCTCTTGAGGATCATTGAGCTCCACATTCTCTTAGAAAAAGTCAACATTGAATGTTCACTACATTTTATTAACCATTTAAGTTACAGATCATTTCTCACTAACACTTTGCCATACCACATTTCCTTTCATTACTTTATAAATGGTCAAATTGCCCACCTCTTACTATCATATCTCGACATTTCTTAATAACTCTTGCACTGGCAAATTACAACCAACATTGGTGTTCCACCATTTGAAAATTGTTGGAAAAATTTAACTTTTTGCTAAAATGAAACATTAGGCACTTTGGTTGCTTGTTTGTAGGAATCATGTAAACTGGGCTGGCAGCAAGAGTTTCCTCTTATTCCACTTGATCAATAAATTTCTACATCACTTTTCCTATGCTGCAGACATTATTTTTTCATACAAAAGAGGCTGCCACTGATCTAAATACATTTAGCCAAGATGAAGTTTGAGCTTGCAGAGAGAATAAATCTGTCATTGGCTGTTTACAAATTTAGGGGTGCCAGCCAGATAGACAATGACTCTTCCCACAAAACAATATTGGAAAAAATGAGTAAAAAAAAAAAAAAGTCTCTATGATCCCTTTTCATTTGCGACAATTCGAAAGACGATTTAAAATCAATCATTTTGTTCATGGCAATGTCAGCTGGATATTACGCTTACATTGTCATGAACAAAATTTTATATTTTTCCTTCTTGGACTGCCTTAAAAGACGTGTCGATTTTTCTTGGCTCCACTTTGTTTTTTCCGTTGTCATTTTGTGGAAAAATCAATTTTTTTTTTTTTTTTTTTTTTGCTTCACTAAGTACAGTATTACAACGGTTAATGGCTACTCCACAAAGCTCAAACTTATTGGTTAGTATGATCAGTGGCAGCCTGTTTTGTACAGGAAAATTTTTATTTTACTTTCTCGTTTTACAAATTTTTACCTTTACGAATTATAATTTTTCTTTAAAATAATATATTAGTTATTGCTTTTTAAATGCTTCACAGATATTTAAACTGCACCATGACAATACAGAAATGTCTTGTAAATAAATGCAAGTCTTGATTCACTGCAAATGCTATTCTAATGTCACAATGACATCCACCACTAAACAGTTTTCCTGCCCCCATCTTGCACTTAAACCTATCACAAGCTTCCTTTTATAAACTTTATAGAAACATCTTATTTAATGAAATGCACAACTAAGTACCTCCTTTACATCAAATGACAGTGTGATGGATAGATATATACAAAGGTGACCCCAGCCATCTGGACACGCTGTACTTCAAATGTTGCATCCTCAGCACATCATTACCATCAGAATCACGAAACCCCATAGTCTTCGGCATTACAGAAGACTTACACTTGGGCACTGCTTGCCTGTTTTAACTCCTACCATTTCCCTAACCTTCATCTATATGACAGTCATCAAAAATGTTCACATCTTTACAGTATCATTTAAATATCTATTGCAACTATTTTCTTGTTAACCTTATTTCTTCTGTAACAATATGACTACTGTTCAGCCTTAACACATGCTTGACATTAAGATATGATTAGAAAAGGTTGTAAACATTGCCACCCTCTCAATGTTCTCAGGGAAATACAGAAATTGGAAGTTTAAAGTGAGAGACTAAGATATACAACTATGGAAGGCATTGGGTCTTGAATACTCTTTATTCTACCTTTTGAGCTAAAACTGTCTTTGGCAGTGTTATAATTACTCTTATAATTATTAACCCCCCAAAAAAATTACATTAAAATTTTGTAAAGAAAACTCCTTGTCATTTATTAATTTTTAACCTATAAATTGACAAGCCTACACAATGGCAAAGCTTTCAAGTTTGTGTGTGCAGTGCAGCTAATTTATAAATCTATGTACTGAACAGTGCATGTACACGCATCTGAGACCAACACATTTCTATATCAATTAACATACACTTCACCAACCCTCTCATAATTACAGCCCCTGAGTTCAACATACCATTAACTTTACAGTGCTAAAGCCAGCAAGTTTCTCCTTCTGACAATTCACTAAGCTACTAACACAACTGCTACAGAAAACCAGACCAATTTCAGATGTCAAGAACATGGGTAAACAAAATAATGGAGAACTGTGCAGCAGATATATTGTTGAAGGTGCTTGGTGCTGGAGTAACTAAATGAAGCAAGTATTGCAATCAAATTAGAGAAACTTAACCAAGAGCAAAATTAGTAGTGTTTTAGATGCAAGAATCAATTTACAGTACAGTATAACCTACAGTTTTCTATAAAAATGCACTAATATAAAAATATGCATTTATTTTCATTAAACATTCAGCACAACTGGATTTCACAACTTAATTACTTACAGTTAATGCTGCAAGTATGAAAAGAAAGTAAAAAGCCAGTATGGCTGTATAGCACTGCAATATTTTAAAACAAAACCATGGACTGCAACATACAACACAAGTTAGCCAATATGCTCCAAGTGGGTGACATTAACACATGGCTCTTAACATACACAACCACCTCTGCTTCAACTCCAATATTGTGATTATTAGCTTAACGGTGCCTTTAAGTCTAAATAACATGTCGGTATATTCTCGTGTCACAAAAACTTTCTAAAAAGATTTGAGGACGGGAGAAACAGACGAACAAAAGTCAAGCACACTGACAAATTAATCAACACCTTATATATGCATAAGAATAAATTAGTAAAAAAAATTCATGAAACACTTTCATTGGGCAATTTATGCAAAAGTTAAGTTTGTTGATATGTGACAGTGTCAGCATCACAATAATACATTAAAATTACAGAGCACACATTATTTTTACATATGTAAATCACTCAAAATTAACATGCATGCAAACTTTTAACTTAAAATAAAGTTTATGCATATACTTGAGGCCAATGTGCAATTATGCATTATTATATACATCTATGTATTAGTTAAGATTTAATCTCAATAAAATTTTAAACAAGAACAAAAAATTATACCGGTATTACCTGTAATTTAACAAATATTGACAATTTGTAACTGACCATACCATACACATGGGTGTATGTTACTGATCATACCATACACAAAGGTATATGTTACTAATCATACCATACACACAGGTGTATGTTACTGATCATACCATACACACAGGTGTATGTTACTGATCATACCATACACACAGGTGTATGTTACTGATCATACCATACACACAGGTGTATGTTACTGATCATACCATACACACAGGTGTATGTTACTGATCATACCATACACACAGGTGTATGTTACTGATCATACCATACACACAGGTGTATGTTACTGACCATACCATACACACAGGTGTATGTTACTGATCATACCATACACACAGGTGTATGTTACTGATCATACCATACACACAGGTGTATGTTACTGATCATACCATACACACAGGTGTATGTTACTGATCATACCATACACACAGGTGTATGTTACTGATCATACCATACACACAGGTGTATGTTACTGATCATACCATACACACAGGTGTATGTTACTGACCATACCATACACACAGGTGTATGTTACTGATCATACCATACACACAGGTGTATGTTACTGATCATACCATACACACAGGTGTATGTAACAGTTTTGTTTCATAAAAACATGAGAATAAATAGCATTTCCATATGTATTATAAAATATTAATTAAACCAATTAGTTATTAATAGAAAATGCGATGATAATGTAAAATATGCAGTTCAAACTGTCATTATTGCTACAGAACACGACACTTAACCTTGTTACTATTGCCAGGACCGCATTTACTACCCTTAGCCACTAAAATGCAACAACACTCGTACGAGCTAACGCTACCATTCCTCACAAGCAATCTTCTCTACCTATGTTAGCTAGTACACTTCTCACAAGTAAACCAGGATAGCTAAGCATTTTATCAACTGGTTCCTCTCTAAAAATATTAACTTGTATTATACATACATTCATATTTGTACCACAATGTATGTTTGTTAAGAGATATCAAGAGTGAATGAGATACTACCGATGTTTAAATACTGGCTACTCGCACACTCAACCATTATGAAGATGGATGGCACTACCGATTACGGTGTTCCTCAAGCATTAACAAACATTTAATAAGCTGAAGGAATGGAACTTCCGACGATCACAATGCCCCTCCCGTTTGTGCAATACCAAAATTTTACATAAATAATTCCTCTTTAGTGACCTCAGATTAGCTCCCTAGTAGAAGATAAAAAGATGTGATTTATAAATTAAGGGCAATGTTATCTAAACATTTATGGATACATTACTTCAATGAACATTATTTCATTGGCCTGTTTAATACAGCATTAAAATCATTTTTTATCATTAACCACACACAAATTCCCATTACTACTGGAAGATGGTGACATTACTTTGAGGAGATGTATATGACAAATATTGGAAATCTTTAAACATCTGATTCCTTGAAAACATAAGAGTCTGAATATCTAAGGAAACGGTGAAAAGACAAACATTGTATAAATGCCACATATTGTCAAAAATCACATATGGTTATTTTAAAATAACTGCATTTCATTGCAGAAAAATAGCTTTATGCATAATTTGTTAAATATAGCAGAGTACATAGTGTATATGTACGCAACCCCTAGTTCTTCATGCAGGTCCTTACATGGTCCCATGACCAAAATTATATCTTCATAATTTTTAATAAATGTGTTACTACAAATACTACTGTCACTTTCACACACTTTTTAGTAGTGTTATAACCAGCTGAAGTGCTAAACCCTTTGTATGTTCTATATATAAATACCTTATTGCTGTACATTACAGCACAATGTGAGTGAGTAAATACTTGGAAAAATCTTACATTTCATGGCTAATTACTCTTCATAAACTTAATGTAGACAAATCAATCAGTGCTTTACCTTAGGCAAGTCTGAAAAACTTAAGTTGCCTATTATTACATTTAACTTTGTGACAGTTATGATGGAATAAACTCCAAATCCAATCTTAAAGAAAAACATTTTTTCTTTGCAAATGAGATATTCAATCATACTCAAATTTATATCTGCAGTACACATTCAGTTATCAGTGGCCCTCTTACGGCGCTTACTAAGTAGGGAATTATTAGCATGGTCTAAAGTTTTAATTTGGAGTGTGTCGTAATCAACACGCATGGTAGCAAGAGATCGAGTCATCTCGTCCTGAACTTCCTGCCACAAGTCTCCCTCCTCACGAAGAATCCTGGAGGTGTGAAGTGGTGTCTGCGGTACCTCGGAGTATTGCTACAAGGAAAGTGGAGAAAGTAAATCAGCTGGATATAGTAAAGTACAATGAGCAACACTAGAGAAAAACATAGCAAACAAGCTAAATATGTGACACTGGTAATGAAGGGGATGGATGAGAATAATGAGAGGGAAGGTTGGTGAAAGGGAAAAAAAAAGGAAATGAGGTTAGTGAGATGGGAAACTGAAGAGAGGGAAGTTAAGAGGCTGGTACAAATTGGAACTGGGAAGGTTGGTAGACACGGGGGGGGGGGGGGGGAGGGGGGGAGAGAACCAGCGTTGAATGTAATTAAATGCCAGTTTCTGGGTGAGCCCCGGAGGTTCTCTGAAGCTATTCGTAATGATGTAGTACTATATTATTGGGGTCATCAATCGACTTGAGAATGGTCCAGGATGGACCGAAACGTCGTCGTCCCTTCACCTTCTAGTGTGTGGTCTGGTCAACATACTTTAGCCACGTTATTGTGACTCATCACCTGCACACAGAGTTCTTGTTGGAACACTATCTTGGAAACAAATCATGGGCTCTATAGGCCCTCATGGATACGAGGGACTCAGTACCCATGGACAACCATGGGTACTGCATACTGTATCAACTTACAGCATTGCTGTAGCTTGTGCCCCAACATCACTTAATTATGAAGAAATAAACAAATAACTGCAATTACTTTATAATGATAGTGTCATAGAACATCCTGTGATAATGACTATGTACAAGATTCAGATAAGAGCAAACACAATGCTGGTTCTGTTGTTCACAGCACACAGCCACGGTCTCATGCATTTATGCATTATAAAATGTGACCACATGTTCATATGGAAAGTCAACGTGTAGACAATTACTCATATTCATAATTTAATGTCCAGAAATCTGATAATAATAGTAGTGTGTGTGTCTAGAATTAGCGATGTGCATAGTATATCATGATGCATTTTGCTCCATCAGGTTGTGTCGTCTGCTGGCATCGTCTGTGGTAGTGTTTGTGTGGATTTCATTATCACACCCACCAAAACTGCTTAATGGTTTATCATGGTGCATAAAAATGTAGTTATATTTGACATGTGAATATAGTGTAATAACAACATAAACTGTGGTTTATTGTTCAGAGAATATAATATGGTGCACACATTAGTGATATAAAAATATCTGTGCATACTGATGATCTATATGTTCTGTGATACAAATAACATTACTCACAACCCACTACATCATTGCACTTTTAAAAGCCATGGTAAAATGTTAGAAATACAAAGAAAATGTTGTATATTCAATGCAAGCAGTTATTATTTTGCACAAAATATGCGCAGCTAGCCTGAACTCTGATAACTTGTTATGAGGTTATCACACCCATCAGACTGGCTTAGTGGTTCATAATCGTGCATGAAAATGTAAACAGTTATATAAAAAATGTGTATATAGTGTAATAACAGCAAAGACAGTATGTTTTATTGTTCTAGGCAAATAATATAGTGCGCATCTTAGTGACACGAATATACTTGAACATTCTGATGTACCACACATTTTATTATTTAAATTCCTTAAAATACAGACTATTGAATAATATTACTGCAAAAAACAAAACAAAAATAAACAAAAAACAACACAAATTGACTACAATGAAATAAATATGTAAAAATATCTTCGCTGTAATTCCTGCCTTATGGCTGGCTTGGGGTAGCCACCCTGGGGCTGCTCAATATAAGTCATGAATCATGACATCATCACAAGACTTCACCACAGCCAAAGTAGGTCGCATACATTTGTATTATTTTTCTTGTGATCATTTTAACAATTTCAGAAAGAGAGAGTTGTTGAATTTGTTCTTGTGAATTGGGGATGTCAACTACACTAGGGGGCACAGCCTAGGGGTTAAGAACCATTAGTCTCAATACACCAAATTTTTTAAGATACATTCAGACTAATTTTAAAATTACAATGTACTGTACTGAAGAACAAAACATTGTCAACAAAAAGTAGCAACAATCCATTTGTAAACAAAACAAGACTAAATATGGATAAAAATTTTAATGTTACAACCAAGGAAGGGTATCTCTGGTCCCTATGTTAGGTACTTGTCAGAGTACACGTATTATAAGGAAGGGTATCTCTGGTCCCTGTGTTAGGTACTTGTCAGAGTACATGTATTATAAGGAAGGTAGCCCTGGTCCCTGTGTTAGGTACTTGTCAGAGTACATGTATTATAAGGAAGGTAGCCCTGGTCCCTGTGTTAGGTACTTGTCAGAGTACACGTATTATAAGGAAGGTAGCCCTGGTCCCTGTGTTAGGTACTTGTCAGAGTACACGTATTATAAGGAAGGTAGCCCTGGTCCCTGTGTTAGGTACTTGTCAGAGTACACGTATTATAAGGAAGGTAGCCCTGGTCCCTGTGTCGAGTGTCTCACAGTATGAACACTATTATAAGCAGCCATGGTGATCATGGGGAGCATTATTAAGGTAATGCAGCACACTATGATCCATCAATACAGTAACCTCCTGGGTTGATGTGGGCTTGAATGGAGAAATTCTTATCTCTGTGATGTCTTGCATCTCTCACTGCCTCAAGACAAATAGTAGGTGGAAAATATTGCATTTACACAGCATTCACATCAAATTAACCAATTCAGCCTATCCAGCATAAATACAGTACAATTAGATTAATGCAAGAATTAAAAAAAATAAGGCCTGGAAAGTTAGTGTATACAGAACAAAATCATTGCTGGGTATTAGGGAAGGGGGAAGGTCTGCTAGCTTTTGTCTTACTTTAATCAGCATATATGGGGTCGAGGGAAAGTTTGTAGAGTTCTTTTAATCATGTTACCTAAGTCATCCAACTAGACAGTCGTAATGATGGTTTGTTCAGTGTATCTCCATATATTTACATACAAAACATGTAAGAATACTGTGTGTGAGCCATACACACAATCTAAACAAGAATATACAAAAAATCAAGTTGCAATATTGCAAAAATTTAAATGAAAAAAGTAAAAAAAATGTGATGAAATTTCAATGTCCAAAAAGCTTCTGCAATCTCATCAGTACTTTCTAAAAGATGTTTAAACAGTTACACAATTCTTAAAACATTCTGTAAACTTACCACAATCCATTTGTTCTTCATAACATCAAAGATTGTGAGACGCTCCTCGGGGTCAGTACGGAGCATACCCTTAATCAGGTCTTTGGCATCTTGGCTTACATTGGCCCACTCTGGATTAGGAAATGTATATTGGCCTGTGCGAATGCGCTTCTTCATTCCTGGTGATATTGCATGACCATGATTACTGTAGAAGGGTGGGAACCCACAAAGCCTGTAAACAATGGGAAATGTATTGTAATTTGCAAACTTACTTGTTTTGCTTTAATAAGCTAATTTCTCCTGGGTGATATGAAAGTACTCGCATTATACATTGTACTAGTAGAGTTCATCATCATACAATGGAGTAACAATTCTACCTATCATCATTTCTAAAATGAAAAAGAATGTCTAAAGAAAATCCTCCAAATGGTTAAGCGCTAGCTTAATGAGCAACATAGTGGGAGCCGGTCGGCCGAGCGGACAGCACGCTGGACTTGTGATCCTGTGGTCCTGGGTTCGATCCCAGGTGCCGGCGAGAAACAATGGGCAGAGTTTCTTTCACCCTATGCCCCTGTTACCTAGCAGTAAAATAGGTACCTGGGTGTTAGTCAGCTGTCACGGGCTGCTTCCTGGGGGTGGAGGCCTGGTCGAGGACCGGGCCGCGGGGACACTAGAGCCCCGAAATCATCTCAAGATAACCTCAAGATAACATTCCTCACAAATCACAATAAACATACCACTAGTTTTAGTGAATAGAGAAATTCTAGATGTTGTTAATCAGTTTCAATATCTGAGCTGTGCAACTGACAAGACACAAACTTGTGCAAGTGGAAGGAGGAGTTTATTACAAGGAAAGTGGTACAAGATAGTTGTGGGTAGAGGGGTAGCATGAGGGTGTGGCAGTGCCTACCCTCGTGCACCATGTGTCATACTGGTGTGGTATGACCAGGACAAAATCAAGAATTAAGAGCAGTAAAAATGGATGACCTGAAAACCATCTGTGATGTGACAAAAATATAATAAGAACCTCAAATGAATGAACTCATCATCTTTAATAAGTATTCAAGTGAATTTAGAGGGACGGAGCAAAAAATAGCTATAATGATGATGGGCAGACTTGAGACGTGTTTGAAAAAATGGAGACAAATTGTGGTGAACAGTAGCAGGAAACAAGGTCAGGTAGCAACAGGAGCTGTATTGTTAAATAAAACATACATTGAGGTAAAAATATTCATATGTAATATATAACTCTTTCTCTAAACAACTTAGGTGATGAACTTCAGAGGCATCCACAGCCTGCAGCTGGTGGGTGGGTGGCATGAGTGAGTGCATAAAAGTGTGTATGTAATTATAGGATGAGAGCTATGCTAGTGGTGTTCCGTTTCTCTATAATTTTTGTCACGTGACTCGGAAATTGCTGATGGTTCTGACATCCAACACTATCTCACTTTTCATGTTTTATTTTCTTTACTTTCCAAGCTTGAATATGTGACACCTTGTTCTTGACATTGCCGATTTAAAAAATATGAACCCTGTCAACTTTGTCGTTTCCTGTCACGATTTTTAATGTGTACGTATGTATCATGCAACATAACACTTTGTATTATCTGGGGCTATAATTTTATACTCATAATTATCAGTCAATATGAAAAAAAATTATGCCATTTATGAGTTAGCCATTGCAAATATACTCACAAAATGTACATTATAACACCTAACGACCAGATGTCACAGCTCTTGTCGTACTTCTCTGGCCCCAGCACCTCAGGAGCTGAAATAATAACTCTCAATTAGAAAACAAACAAAAATAATATCAACACATTTATTAACACTATACAGTATATTAGCTTTAAATAATAGTTATGCAGTAATGAAATGCATTATTATACATAAGATAATTGTGGGTCATATGAAAGCCCTTATAACTTCGATGGCCTTGCAGTCGGGAAAGGGCGCCACATATAACAGGAGATGCCTCGACCATGCCAACGTGAAAAGGTCCACCTCTGGGAGCCTGTACGTCTGGCAGAGTCAACTGAACAAGTCAGCGTCGACCGTCCATTCCGTGGACAGGGCAATGAATCCTGACAGGCCATCTGCCAGGACATTGGACACCCCCCTGGAATGTGAATGCCCAGGAGAGCCAAACCCCGAGAACCCATCAGACGAGTCAACCGAAGTGACCAGCCCCAAAGGGCCAAGGAACACATCGAACCCCTTCGGTTCAGGCAATGAACCACCGGGAAGCAGTCCGAATGGAGCTGGATCGTTGATCCGTGAGTAACCCGAACCCTCCAAAGCGACCTCCTTAATACAGCGAACTCCCACACCGTGCTGTGGGCCCGACGGAAGGACGGACCCCACCATCCCTGGCTGGCCTGGCAAGCACTGGTCACAAAGCCCCAGCCAAGAGACGACGTATCCGTGAACACATCGAGAGGGCTCAGGTAGGGGCCAAGGTACTGAACCCAAAAAAAAACCAAAGAGGAAGTTTGCAACGCAGTAGCCTATGTAAGGGACCAAGAGGCCAAACCCAGTGATCACGAGAGGGGTGGGACATCATCGAAGGGACCAGAACTGCCGACAAAGCCAAACCCGACCCGGCGGGTAGACCACCATGGCAAAGTTCAGACTCCCGCACAAACCCTTGAGTAACCGCTCGTGACCCAGGAGCCCCCCAGAAACAGGCAAAGGCAGGCCCGCAACAACAGCAGAGCCTCCAGAGGGAGAGACAAGGAAGCTCTTCAAGAGTCCCCTCACAAGACCCAGCCAAGACCGAATCTGAGAGGGACCCAGATGGGACTACCTCTAGTTCACCAGGAATCCGACCCTGGCGAGCAGGGAAAGAACCAAATCCCTGGCACCTGAACTCCTAAGAGATGCAGACGGGCCACCACGACCCGGGTAAGGCTTGTGAACATGCGAGGCGCCAGATTCAAGCAGTGTAGAAGGCAACGAAAGAGATAAGCCTGACGCCCCACAACAAAACGGAGCCAATCCCTGAACTCCAGATGAATCGGGACATGCCAATACGCATCTCAGAAGTCCAGGGACTGGACTGGACACTGGACAGCACCTAGGGAAGGGAACCCTAGGCGCATGCATCCCGAGTACAAGTGAAAATACTTCTGGCTTGCGCACCATCACAGGACAAGATCACACCACAAGGCACAGCACTGGAACAAGTCTGGAGCCAGAGTCGCACAATTGCCAGGTCTCACATCAGCCACAGAACTGAGGGTGTGGATAGCTGGCTCAGAGGTCTGGGGGTTTCCCCTTCCCCATTCCCCCTTCCGGGGATCAGGGACCTGCAAGACAGCGGCACGGTGACGGTTGTGACGTCATGCTCGTTTGCTCGTTTTTCATTTGGGGGAGTTCTGTCCAACAGTTCGGCTTTCAGTGGCAATATTTTAACCAGATAGGGTTTGTTTTGGGGAGCCTACCTTTCTGGGTGCCTGACCCGGACGATGGCAAACATAGAATGCTTCCAACCACACCGGGGTTTCTATAGGCCATTGCTCCTTGTGCCTCTCTGAGGGGGCCCACGTTCTGTCTCATGGTCCCCGGCAGGCCTAAGAACTCAATTTGCTTTGACTGATGCCAGGGTCTAATACACATTCATATCAGCCCGGATAGCTCCGGGAAGCCGAAGGGGATCCCCCAGAAAAGGTGTTCAAAAGCTTGTACAGATGTAAAGAGTATGCTAGAAAATTTTATCATAAATTCTTAAACAAAATAGGCAGGCAGACATATCCTTACCAACATAATATGGAGTGTAACAAGGGGTCTGCAAAGATTCCTTCGAGAACGTTTCCTTGGCAAACCCAAAATCAGTTAACTTAAGTATAGCATCATTACCTGTAAAATATATATGTTTATAATCATCATAACTTTAACTATACTGTAATATCAAAAGATAAAATAAACAAGGCCTGTTTTAATGCAGCAAAAGTTATTTTTTTCAAAATGACAAAAGTTCACCAGGGATGTATGCACCAATTATCAAAATACATAGAATAAAATACTCTTCTTGGGTCTTTTGATATATACTGTACAACAAATTATTATTAGTAACCATGAAATGCTACAAATATATTAACAGAGTTTACACTTTAAAATTATGTTGCTTACTAATATTAACTTCCAGAGGTTTACTGATTTACTATGTACATTATAACTAAATATATCATCGTTACGTCATTCCCGCTTTTATGGAACCAGAAAGACTATGCTCAGAAAAAATACAGTATTCATCTATTTGTCCCATTTGTACACACTCCAGTCTCATGCAGACACACGCACCACACCACACTACACCACACCACATCCACAGCAGCAGTTCACCACTTTAAACCTTTGCATTATATATATAATCCTTTACAAACAAGTATGTTTGGAAAGTGGGGCCAGAAGCCTCTGTAATGACACCAAGGTGAATATATTCGTGCATAAGTACAGGAATCCACACACCCCCTCCCATCCCTTCACACACACATATTACAATACTGTACTGTAAATGTAAACAGCAATCAAGATGAACTTAGGTGATGAGTTTGGGAAAATCACCTCACAATACATAAAATTTTGTATATTTTTCATAATAAAGTGATTGTAAAAATGACTTCCAAGTTACTACACAGCCCATCATCAACACGAAGCTCAGTTTTATTATCAAAAGTAAATCTACAGGTCTCACAGCAATATGATGAGGCATTATTGAGTCAATGCAAATAGACTAAGAAAAGTGTAAAAGTTATGTAAGAGATTACATAAGTGTAAAGTGTAATCACCTTACCTTGTGATGGTTTCGGGACATAGGGTCCCTGTGGCCCGGTCATTGCCCAGGCCTCCTGGTTGCTGGACTGGTCAACCAGGCTGTTGGATGCGGCTCACACACACACACACATTTCCCTGGGTTCTTTTCTTGCCAGTGTGATTAGATCCACCTTCCTACTGAACGCTTCAGTCGTTCAAATTAATCAGGGACTGAACGCACAATGACCTTAGTGTTATCAGTGGCATTCTGCCAATGTGGCCTTTCCAGAGACCCAACATAGCAGACCTTATCCATAACTTAAGATTTTAGGTCTATGCAGTATGTTGCCGTACACTCTAGCTTTCCCAAGCTGATTTCCTAACCATCATGATCTCAATTTATACAACTATGTCAGCTGTGGAAATCCATTCTCTCAAAATTAAATTATGACTTGTAACATTTACAAAGATTAATTAAAGTGTCAATAAATAAATTTGACTGAAGCCAATCTCCTGGATATAGATTATACTGTATTAGCTTTTAACAGTAACCTTCATTTGCTATCACATGGGAGTAAACCTGGTAAATGCCATTTTAACAATTCCATTTACAGACACATTTCATTTATATATTTCAATTTCTAAAACAAATTATTTATTTCAATGGATACACAATAAAGAACTAGGTTAGCACAACAAGCAAATAAAGCTAACCTTGAACAGCTCTGAGTCACAAGTCACCTACCCAAACTGGTATAGAGCAGATTTTCTGGCTTAAGATCTCTGTGAGCTATATTGAGAAGATGTAGATGTTGAACTGCCACACAAATTTCTCGCATGATACAGGCTGCTTCACGTTCAGTAAATGCACCATCAGCTCGATCCTGAATTCTCTGGAATAGTTCTCCACCTTCCATGCTGAAAACAACAGTAATCCTAATGAGAATTATAATACAGTACAGGTATTAATAGTCATAACAAAAGTTACTGATTGATTGAATCAAGGCAACAGAGGGAGCTACCTGGTTTTCCAAAATACCAGCATTGAATGTAATGAAATATCAATTTCTGGGTGCTCCCTTAAGGTAGTATTCTGTATGGTGCCAGACTACATGGTGCCATCAGTCGCGGAGTTCTCATTGACCTACCGGTGACCACGAGCCAGAACCTGGACCCCCTCAGAGAGGAGCAGTGGGCAATGACACTATGAAAAATTTTATGTAAATTTATTCACATCTGCCACCACCAAGGGAAGGCACCCAGAAAGTCAGCAAAACAAAACAGACGACTGCTTGGTTGACAGCAGCCTCAAAACAGCTAAAAGAACTCCCCCAACAAATTAAACAAACTCACAAAAATTCATGAAACTAGCGCAAGCTAGTTCGCCCCACCTTTCCCCCTTGTTTGGGGGAGGAGGAAGGCAGACCGGGTCAGCCAGCTGCTCCACCAACAGTTCTTATGGTGTTGAAGACCACCCTGATGCCCTGGGGGAAGGAGTCAGGGAGCCACTGGGGCTCACGTAGCAGTAGCCAGACCCTCTTTAGGTTATCTTGAGATGATTTCGGGGCTTAGCGTTCCCGCAGCCCGCTCCTCGACCAGGCTTCCTTTTTGTTACACACCCCCCCAGGAAGCAGCTGTAGCAGCTGTCTAATCCCCATTAAAATACGTTTTGAGAGCTTTGAGACAGTTCTAATACTTTAGGTGGTTTATTGTGCCCATGTGTGTGGTATATGTTCTCTGTATTCTGTCTATTTGAGGAATTCCCCCCTGCTCTAAAAGGGAAAGTGAGTATCGAGCAGTACTCAAGGCAGGACAGCACAAGTGATTTGAACAGCATGAGCATTGTGATGGGATTCCTGGATTTGAATGTACTCATAATCCATCCCATAATTTTTCTAGCCGACACTATAGAGTATTTGCTTGGTTTTGCTATACTATATACTCATAATGGCTTGGTGCTTTCTCCTGATATTACCCTTCCCGGGTAATATCCGGTCGGCCGAGCGGACAGCACGCTGGACTTGTGATCCTGTGGTCCCGGGTTCGATCCCGGGCGCCGGCGAGAAACAATGGGCAGAGTTTCTTTCACCCTATGCCCCTGTTACCTAGCAGTAAAATAGGTACCCGAGTGTTAGCTGTCACGGGCTGCTTCCTGGGGGTGGAGGCCTGGTCGAAGACTTGGCCGCGGGGACACTAAAGCCCCGAAATCATCTCAAGATAAACTCAAGATAACCTCCCCTTCTCATCTGCCCACACACCAGTCAGCCACCACTCTGTACAAACCTGCCCGCTCACCCACCTGCCTGCCTACCAGCCAGCCAATTATCCTGCCCATCCACCTTCCATCCTGTCGCCCTCACAAATATAACTAAAAAGTTACCAATATTTTAATACTGTACCTCGGTATTTAGTGGAGCCCCAGATTTAACAATCTAGGTAGAGCCCCTTATAGGTCGTTAAATCGAATGGATACTGTACTTAAGTGCCTGGGATTTATCACTGTTAAATATTATGTTATTTCCTGCTGCCCAATCAAAATCCTTTTATAACACCAGCCTGCAGTTTTCCAATGTCTTCTACACAAGTAATTTTCATGTTGATTTGAGTGCAGTCTGCAAAAAAATGACACGAAGCTGTGAGTTGTATTTTTGTCTACATCTCATATGAGAATAAGAAAAAGCAGTAGTGCAAGGACTGTGCTTGGACTTGATTTTGACTGACTTACTTTCTGCATTGTATTTGACAGGAAATCAAATATACATTGCCCTACTTTACCTGTTATTCCTGTTGATCTGATTTTATGTGCTATCATTCCATAGTTGCATTTATCAAATGCCTTTGCAAAGTCAGTTTACACCATATCTGCATTTAACTGTTTTTCTAATGCTTCCATGATCATGCAAAAGGCACAATCTTCCCCGCTCTAAATCCATATTGACCTGGGTTGTGAAGGAGATTGTTCTCCATAAAACTGAAGATCTGACTCCTGATCACTCTTTCAAAACTTTCACTACATGTGAAGTTAATGCGGCTGGTCTATAATTTTTAGCCAACGCTTTACTCCCTCCCTTGTGTAGGAGTGCCATACCTGTTGATTTAAGTGCTACCGGTATCTCACCTGTATCCATGTGTCTCCTCCACACTAAACTGAGTGCTTATACTACTGGCCTTTTACATGTCTTTATAAATAAAGAATTCCATGAGTCTGCACCTGGGGCTGAGAGCATAGGCATAGCCTATGTACAATAAGAGATGCTAGCATTTCACATGCATAAATCAAGAATTTGTTGTGGAAATGGACAATCCAAGATGCATATGTGGTATTAGGACAGAGCAATAAATAAACATGTCATGAAGAGATGTGGGATTGTAAAAAGTATTTAAATCATAACAATGAGAAGAGTGAATCAAGATACAGTAAGTGGTGAGCATTCAAACTGAAATAGAGGGTATGAGGTGAGATTGATCAAGAGGATGGACATACATAGCAAGTGTATGAGATGAGAATTGCATGTGAACAGCATATGAGATGTAGGGGGAGAGCAAATCTAAGTCAAATCACTTGTTAAGGAATGATTATTTAACATATTTTTTTATATGACAAAAGACTAGAAGCACTCAACATCTAGTGATACAAATAAGTAGGAAACAGTTGTGGAGGCTTGGCTGGAAAGTTATTGTACTAAGTCTACATAAAACTGGTTAGTGTGGAAGATACGGTGAATGTACCAGTGTGATTTTTTATAGCTTTAACCTTTATGTCTGTACACTGTTCTACTACCTTTCTCTGGGCTATTGTCTACCCATCCCACAAAACTATTATAATAAGCCATTTATGTTAGAAGTTAATATTACACAACATTCTGCACGGAAACCTCCCATGAATGATAAAATACTTCTCAGAGATTAAATGTGCAACAATCTATGCTACTGACTAAATAAACACAACTATAGTAATGCAGTTACAAAAATAAAATAAATTAATGGGCCACATGCTCCAGTATCTCAAGACTGATCCTCACAAAATACAATTTTTTTTTTGTATTCTTTGTTTTACCAAGATACACACCAGGCAGTAGAATGCAACTATTCTTATGGTGGGTGGCATAATTTATGATGAGGGTCTGATGCATAGTTTTTTGTTGTTTTTTTGAGAAGTAAATAATCAGTGTCTTTCACAATTTTTCTTTGAAGCATTCCTCAAATAGTAACGTAAAATCAAAACATGAAAGACTTTAACTTCGTATAAAAATTTGTGAAACATTGGGTCTTAATCAGGAAATGTAGCACATCAATATTCCAGCTCCCACCTCAATAGTACTGTACAGTACTGGAAAGAGGTAATACAAGATGCTTCAAGAGCATCCCATATTTTGGCACAATACAGTCCAGGAACCTACCGATCACACTTCCTGGATAACAAACAGGATGGAAAATAATAAGACAATTATATTATATAAATATTCTCAAGAGTACCTACCACTCCATAACAACTAATAAACACTTCTGATTGTTGTAAACATTTTCATAGACATCAATTATTGCTACAACATGTGGGCAAGTTGAACCCCGACAGTGCAGGTCCACCTCTCGTCTAGACTTTGAGCTGTCACGCAGAACCTATGGAAGGATTTTAAGCCTGTTATGCCAATTGAAAATAAAGAAATACATGAACAAGAGTATAAGATTGGGGAACACTAGGCACCAATGGGATATGATCCTCTACATAATTCATACAACTCACTTTGCTTACAATTGACTATGAAAAGATGCCCATATAAATTAATGAAGAAATGAATAATGACCATAACTAATAGGGCTTGATCAGCTTACTCTTTCTCAATTAGCATTAGTAAACCACATCTTCAAACAGTGAAGATTAGCTTGATACAATGAAGCTTCCATAAGCAACTGTGCTGCCATTGCTGGTCACATGGTAACAGGGGCCTCACAGCTGAGTGGACAGCGCATCAGATTCGTAGTCCAGAGGTTCCGGGTTCGATCCCTGGTGGAGGCAGGAACAAATAGGCAGAGTTTCTTTCACTCTGATGGCCCTGTTACCTAGCAGTAAATAGGTACCTGGGAGTTAGACAGCTGCTACGGGCAGCGCCTGACAGCTGGGTGGACAACGCTTCGAATTCTTAGTCCTGAGGTTCCGGGTTCGATCCCGGGTGGAGGCGGAGACAAATGGCCAAAATGTTTCTTTCACCCTGATGCCCCTGTTACCTATCAGTAAATAGGTACCTGGAAGTTAGACAGCTGCTACAGGCTGCTTCCTGGGGGTGGAGGCCTGGTCGAAGATCAGGCCGCGGGAATGCTAATCCCCAAAATCATCTTAAGATAATCTCAAGATAACAAACTGGGAGACTAAACTTGGTAATGTGGTAAACATCATCCCAGGAGTACAAACATTTCTTCACAAAACTCTAAGCCTCTATAATACTAACTAGCTCATGCTAACTAAACAAGTCACAACTAAAAGGATTAACAATCCTTGGCTCACTAAAGGAATATTTAAATATATCAATAAAATGCATGAATATGAGAAAAAATATAGAACTGGGGTCATTTCCAAAGAATTGTTTAAGAGGTATAATAAAAAAAAAACAAAAAAAAAAACAATGTTATCTATGATAATATAAAGAGCCAAAACAAGCTACTGGCAAAATAAATGTAATCAAATAAAGGGTAGCATAAATATTTTAGGATCAAAGAACAACTAAAAAACCAGCGTTGAATGTAATGAAATGCCATTTTCTGGGCGAGTCCAGGAGGCTCCCCAGCAACTCCAACTTTCTGGGGGGAGGCGTAGGGGCTCCCCCAATAAAAAAAGCAACATTCGTAGTTGGTAACAAGTGAAATCCCATCAGCCACTGACTGGCACAGCTACTAAATTCAAGTTTCTTCTCATCCGCTGGCACATCTCTTGCAAATGATATCGTAGCATCCCAAACATTGGTTTGGGATGTTAGGATCAGGCAAGCTTTCATCGGGACCAATGGGGTTTGTCCTTTGATATGCCGTCAGCGTCCTGTCCTCATCAAGGCCACCAGAGACAGTGGCCCTCAGGTAAACTTGGTTATACTGTACTTAGTTTTTACAATTAGAAGAGTTTTGGCTGAACTTTTGTGTATGATTTGATTGTTCCCAACAGTCTGACGGTGTTGTTGTTTGAGATTTAGCTACTCAGAACAAAAGCTCCAAGTAGCACGGGCTATGGTGAGCCCGTAGTGGACTTACCAGGCACAGGAGCAGGGCTGTGGCTGGTGGAGGGTAAACCTTAGTCCTCCACCAGACACACAGCCCCGCTCCTGTGCCAGGTAAGTCAAATCTTTACAATGGTTTGTTCCTTAGGCCTACCCCAACCCTGAACAAATGCGTAGGCCTACCTTGAGGGCATACTTCTTGTGGTCTCTCTTACTGAAGCACTCGACCACCTTGCCATTGATGCCCAGACCCAGCACGGTGCTGGAGATGACATAGTCCTCCAGGATGGGTTTAGACTTGGTGTTGAGGACACACACACCAGCACGGCTCCTGCTCCCGTCCTCCGCCTCCTCCACCATCATCGGCTCTTCCATCATGGTGGGAGAGGCAACCACAACTATGAGAGGTGTATGGGGCTCACATGTCACTAGAGCTTGGTGTGGATACTGCAGGAGAGGAGATCACTGGCCAGGAGACGAGACAGGAGATGCAGCCTCCACCACCACAACATCCAATAGCTAGTTCAAAAAAGGTCCAAAAATTATCCCGTTCAACGTCACAGATTTCCTTAAAACAAATATATTCTATCCTATCCTTACCTAATCAACCTATATCTTACCTATATGCTAATCTATCCTATCCTAATATTTTGTATCTTAATCTAATCTAACCTATCTTCATAAAAATAAAATATATATTTTTGCCTTTTTATGTATATGTTGTAAGTGCGAGGAGTGTGACGTCATTGTGACGTCATCGGTTTGCCTTCCGGGGATCTTTTTGGATTTAACATCAATGGCCAGGTGATGAGTCCACCATACTATTTAGGAATCTCAACTCAATGCCCTTGATTTTTTTTCTCAAACCATTTGGCAATACAGCCATTGAGGCGGAGCTCAGTTATCTGCTTCAGTATATTGAACTCTCACTCATAATTGAGATATCTTCTTTTGATGTAAATCTAAGTAAACTCAACTCACCTCCCCACCCTCTATATATTGCAGTCAATCAGTATATTTTAACTTTATTTTAAATATAAAATAATTGCTCATATTCACATATATGCTAAATTAAAAAATAAGCAATGATAGTTAAAATAAAAGTAAACTAGATTTTTATTAACAATTCCTAGCATTGAGAATTTTCATGAATATTAAAGAGGAGGCCACACCTAAAGTTAAAATTCACATTCACCTTCATTGTTCACGTCATTAATACCATATATGTTTATTTATTTATTTATTTATATATATACAAGAAGGTACATTGAGTATGTGAGGATACATAGCATGGTGTTTACATTCTTGTAAAGCCACTAGTACGCGCAGCGTTTCGGGTCCTTAATCTACTAGATAATTTTAGATAGGTAAAGTCTAGCAAAATTTATAAAATGTTAACAGGTACATTGCAAGAATGAGAGAGATTAGTAGGTACGTCGATAGCTCTGATTGATAGCATTGACAGCTTGATTGATAATTTAACAAAGATTAATAGGCACAATACAGCATATTGATAACACATATAAGACGACAGCAATGATCACAATGGTAAAGTTGTTTGGATTAGGTAAATAAATATTGGGGGATTGGCAGTATACACGGTTCTAACAAATTGCCCGAAACCTCGTGCGTACTATAGTGGCATTACAAGAATGTAAACACATCATGCTATGTACTCTCTCAAACCCAATGTACCTTCTTGTATATAAATAAATAAATAAATGAATAAATAAATAAATAAATAAATAAATAAAACAGAAAACGAGTTTCGTCGAATCGTCTCGTATCCGAAACGACCATACCTGCCTATAGGCGGCCTTCCCCCCCCCCCCTTCCCTAATAAAAAAAAATAAAATAAAATGTTTATTCAGTTTATTGGATACTCTAAGACTGATCTCATGTAGGCAGTGTAAAGCGCCCTAAAAGCCTCCTTACTTAGGATTCGACTTTTGCCAGTGTAGAGTTCGCTACTGATGATGATGATTGATGAAGATTAAACCACCCAAAAGGTGGCACGGGCATGAATAGCCCGTAAGTGCCATCACCAGTATCAATGGATGATACTGGAGATCTGTGGAGGTGCGACTGCACCCTGCGTGACGGGAGATGTCTCCCGTGTGAGTAGTACGCTACTGTTACCTGGTACCTGGTTGATGGGGTTCTGGGAGTTCTTCTACTCCCCAAGCCCGGCCCGAGGCCAGGCTCGACTTGTGAGAGTTTGGTCCACCAGGCTGTTGCTTGGAGCGGCCCGCAGGCCCACATACCCACCACAGCCCGGTTGGTCCGGCACTCCTTGGAGGAATAAACTGTCGTTATCCTATATTTATATATGCCTCAGGAGTCAGATTAGGTGTTGCGTCCACTCCCAGGTTTCTTTCTCGAATCGTCACAGGTAGGCAGTTCCCCTTCATCGTGTACTGCCCCTTTAGTTTCCTATTACCTGATCCCATTTTCATAACTTTACATTTGTTCGTGTTGAACTCCGGTAGCCATTTCTCCGACCGTCTCTGTAACCTGTTCAAGTCCTCATGGAGGATCCTACAATCCTAATCTGTCACAACCCTCTCATTATTGTGTGTGTGTGTACTCACCTAGTTGTGATTGCAGGGGTTGAGTTCTGGCTCTTTGGTCCCGCCTCTTAACTGTCAAACAACTGGTGTACAGATTCCTGAGCCTACTGAGCTCTATTATATCTACATTTGAAACTGTGTATGGAGTTTCCTTATGTACTCTACCACATCACTGCATAATGCATTCCATCTGTTAACTACTCTGACACTGAGAAAGTTCTTTCTAACGTGCCTGTGACTCATTTGGGTACTCAGTTTCCACTTGTGTCCCCTTGTTTGCGTACCAACCGTGTTAAACAGTTTATCTTTATCTACCCTGTCAATTCCTCTGAGAATTTTGTAGGTAGTGATCATGTCTCCCCTTACTCTTCTGTCTTCCAGTGTCGTAAGGTGCATTTCATGCAGCCTTTCCTCATACCTCATGCCTCTTAGTTCTGGGACTAGCCTAGTGGCATACCTCTGAACTTTTTCCAGTTTCGTCTTGTGCTTGACAAGGTACGGGCTCCATGCTGGGGCTGCATACTCCAGGATTGGTTTTACATATGTGGTATACAAGGTTCTGAATGATTCCTTACACAGGTTCCTGAAGGCAGTTCTGATGCCAGCCTTGCATACGCCGCAGGTGTTATTATTTTTATATGGGTTTCAGGAGACTGATTTGGTGTGATATCAACTCCTAGATCCTTCTCTCTATCTGTTTCGTGAAGTACTTCATCTCCCATTCGGTATGCTGTGTCTGGCCTCTGTTTCCTCTTTTAGTTTTATTACATCATTCATGTGTGTGTGAGGGGGAGGGGGAGGGGGAGGGGGAGCGGGAGGGAATAGTTACTAGTAGTTAGTAACAGTTGATTGATTGATTGATTGACAGATGAGAGGCGAACCGAAAAAGCCGAGCGCAACCCTTGGCAACACAACTAGGTGAGTACAAGAGGGGAATTGACAGGGTGGACAAGGATGGATTATTTAACACGGGTGGCACACGCACAAGGGGACACAGGTGGAAGCTGAGTACCCAAATGAGCCACAGAGACATTAGAAAGAACTTTTTCAGTGTCAGAGTGGGTAGTAAATGGAATGCACTAGGAAGTGATGTGGTGGAGGCTGACTCCATACATGTAGATATGATAGAGCCCAGTAGGCTCAGGAATCTGTACATCAGTTGATTGACGGTTGAGAGGCGGGACCAAAGAGCCAGAGCTCAACCCTGCAAGCACATATACTGTATTGTATATAAGTGAGGTGACGCATGTGTGTGTACTGGCGTGGCTGGGTGCTCCCTCTAGCGTGTATATGGTGTGAGGTGTTCAGTACACCGTGAGGCCCCGCGGGTGGTGGTAACGTCCCTCTCTCACACACCTGTCGCACTACCCCTGCACCACCACACCTCCCTCTAGTCGGTAATCATATACCAGGCCACATTGTTGTGACTTCTCAGTTCTGTGGTGTGTTGGGAGGCAGTGGAGGCCACACTAGTGGTGGGAGGCAGTGGAGGCCACACTAGTGGTGGGAGGCAGTGGAGCCACACTAGTGGTGGGAGGCAGTGGAGGCCACACTAGTGGTGGGAGGCAGTGGAGGCCACACTAGTGGTGGGAGGCAGTGGAGGCCACACTAGTGGTGGGAGGCAGTGGAGGCCACACTAGTGGTGGGAGGCAGTGGAGGCCACACTAGTGGTGGGAGGCAGTGGAGGCCACACTAGTGGTGGGAGGCAGTGGAGGCCACACTAGTGGTGGGAGGCAGTGGAGGCCACACTAGTGGTGGGAGGCAGTGGAGGCCACACTAGTGGTGGGAGGCAGTGGAGGCCACACTAGTGGTGGGAGGCAGTGGAGGCCACACTAGTGGTGGGAGGCAGTGGAGGCCACACTAGTGGTGGGAGGCAGTGGAGGCCACACTAGTGGTGGGAGGCAGTGGAGGCCACACTAGTAGCCTCCACTGACCAGATATAGCACAATATAGACCAGACCCAGCACCACAGATTACTTGTATAACTAGCATATTTTTTGTCCTGTGTAATTAATACAATTTTGTTATGTTTATACATGTACAAAGTAACAATGTTGATGTGTAAATAACATTCTTGCATAGCCACTAACACCATTGCTTTGTTCTCTGGGCACTGTTGAGATGTGACCCATGTACAAAAGGGTCTTTTACACCATTGTTAGAGTTGGAAAGCTTGGAAGGGTTATTGTCGTTCACGTAGCCAAGTATGAGGCTATTTGGCAGCTATCCTAACTCTCTACTCCTTTAACCAGTTAGCCCAACAGACATTATATCGATCGCTTAAAAGCAAAGCTGGGAACATTAGTAAAATACCACCTATGGTATATGAGAGGGCCGATTATGCCTTTGCACCACCCATATCTCTGCTATTCAACAAATCTCTAGTGTCATATTCTTCCTGAGATCCTTAAAAAAGAAAGAGTAATGCCAGTTCATAATGGAGGTGATATAGCAGATAAACAATTGCAGACCAATATCATATACCAATACTATCACAAATAATTGAAAATGTTATTTATAAACAGCTCTATTCCTATGTTGTAAAATTCAACATATCAAATCCTTGCCAGTTTGGCTTCCATTCCCCAAAAAGTACCAATACTGCTATTATTAGTCTGCTTGATGTAATCTACACAGTAAACAGTAATTAATTCACTTTTGTAAACAGAGTGGTAGACAGTTGGAACATGTTAGGTGAGAAGGTGGTGGAGGCCAAAACTGTCGGTAATTTCAAAGTGTTATATGACAGAGTGCTGGGAAGACGGGACACCACGAGCGTAACTCTTATCCTGTAACTACACTTAGGTAATTACCAGCATTATGTACTCTCACAGCCCACTGTACTTTCTTGTATATAAATAAATAATCACCCAGTGAAACCAGTTACTGCCTATACCGAGCAGTGCTTCACTATTTTATACCCTAAACACTTTGCATACAGGTGGCTTTATGAAATACAGTATGCATTTTATGTAACCACTATTCAATCACTGTACCATGTTCTTGTGTCTATTTTTTTTTAATACAGTGGAACCTTGGTTGACGACTGGCCTAGAACACAAAATTTTTGGTACACGTCAAATTCATTGTAAAATTTGAATTGGTGCACGGCGGTTTACTTGGAAGAGGACGTCTGTTCATGCGCGTATGGGTCAAATGAGTGCTGGGGGCGAGGCACTCTGTTTACAAGTCTATCTCGCGTAGTGACGACTGAGACCATGCTTTGAATTCTTTGTTCTTGCCTGCTTTTTTTAAACATAAAAAAGTTGTTCTTATATATCATGCCATATGTCCTAAGAAAGTCATTGGTAAAGTTCAACCTAAGAAAATAGTTGTGAGAAAGATGATAGAGTAAAAAGCAAGAGATCATTCTTAGTAAATGAATGTGATGTCTCACTACAGAAGTGTTAAAACAGGGAAAACCAAGTATCTTTAGACAGATTCTTAGTAAGACAAGCAAGCAGGGAGTCACAACCAAGTCCTAGTGGTATACCTGTAAAACGTAAGAGAGAGAGAGAGTACCCCAGAAATGTCATCACTGTTGTTGTAATGGACGGGGACTCTCCTTCCAAACATTAACACCTTTCCTTCTCCCCTCCTCCTCACTGTTTTCTATATTCAATGAGAGTCCTCATTCAAGGTATGATATACTGTATTGTAGCCAGTACAAAATGAGTATTATTCAGTATAAAATGTATTTTTAAGTTAATATTTTTGCGGGTGTGGAACGGATTAATTCAATTTACATGTTGAAATGGAAATATTGTTTCATATACTGTACTGATAAAATTTTTACAATTTTTTTTTTAACTATTCTATACAGGTATTTTGTTATTGGTTTAAGCACCCAGTATACATTATTTGTCATAGTGATTTGTCATTGTCAGGGACAGGAAACTTGTTAGGTTTATCTATCAGGCCAACGACCGATCTTCCCAGGATGCAACCCACACCATTTGCTTAACTCCTGAGTACCTATTTACTGCCAGGAGAACAGATAATCAAGTGTAAGGTCCCCCATAGGTCAATTGCAATTGCTTTTTTGGCTATTTACCTGATTTCAGCAATGTAAAATTAAGCAATTAAAATCAACATTGGTGATCAATAAAATCAAAGTACTGGACAGTACTGTATTATCCAGAAAGCACTTTAATTTCAAATGATTGTTTACATTATTTTTATAAGGACTAAGAACACCAGGTTACAGGAAACATGATGGAAAATTATCACTAATTTGGGTAAATAAATGTTTTGCCTGAAACACTGCATGTCAGTGGCTTTGCAAGAATGTACCTTTATTCACCAAAATCTATATTTTCTAAACACGTACTGTCTTGTTTATACTGTATATAAATTAATTTGGATTAAAAATTTTGTTGCATATATATATATTTTCTTCAATATTATTAATAATATTGAGTAAATTGCATAAGATATGTATTTGTTCTTTCTAATATTTTAATTTTATTATACTTTGCAGGGGAATAGGTAATAGTGTCAGAAGAAGTCATTGATGGAGAGATGATAACGGAATCCTCATGTTTTCTCCCGGAGGAAATATTTGTGTTGAATCAGTCCTTACTTTGAGAGGTAACCATCAGTCATGAATTTTTTAAATGAAACAGGTATGGTAGTGTGCATATGCTAGTGATGACAATCATTGGCCAATACCGTAAATATAATTTTGATATAGAAATGATAGTGCCTGTATAGTGATAAAAAAATACCGATTCTTCTATACTGATGCCTAATATTGTCATGTGTTAGAGCAGTATTAGAAAAAGTGTTGCAAAAATAGGTCAATTCCACCAATATTGGTACAGGGGTTCAAGTAACATGTGAAGACTGCGAATGTAATAAATTTGTTTGGATAAAGTTAATAACAAGGGTGTTAATTTACTCTTTTTATCATCGAATTGCACTTGTTTACTACTGTTTTTGTCTTTGTCTTACTCAAGCAGGCTTGAGTAGGCGAGTTCATTTGGCATGATTCAACACAATGTTGTGCTCTTGCACTGGTGCATGTTTCTTCAATCACAGGTCTTCTAGAATGATCGACTCGACCCATTTAAAGAAAATTATTAATATTTAGAAAGTCACAAATTTTATAGTATTAAGGATTCTTCAAACATTTAGGGGACAGGCGATGAGTCACAATAACGTAGCTAAAGTATGTTGACCAGACCACACACTCGAAGGTGAAGGGATGATGACGTTTCGGTCCGTCCTGGACCATTCTCAAGTCGATTGTGGACCATTCTCATTCTCGCAATCGACTTGAGAATGGTCCAGGACGGACCGAAACGCCGTCGTCCCTTCACCTTCTAGTGTGTGGTCTGGTCAACATTTAGGGGACAGATTACAAAATAACATAATATGGGATTATTGGGTTGTTTCAAAGGAAGTTTATACATACAAAGTACTGTATATGAGTGCATTTGGTTGGGTATAAATGAGAGCTATATATATATGGGTAAATAGGCCTGCTGCTCTCTCATATATTTTCTTATAATATTTATACAGTATCAACAACACCAGTTGGATTGGTGTGAAGTATAAACCCTGCAAGGTTTCATGTTTGTACATTGATGCACAGAATGATCGTAATTATTGTTTGATGATAGTTGTTAGGATTTTATCGGCTGTAGATGAGGATATTTCCTACCTTTCTTGTATGTACCTATTGTATAGTTGTGTTTTAAATAAAAGAAAAAAGGGGTAGTACAAGCAGTCCCCCCTACTATGAACAGGTTATATTCTGAACCTGTGTTCGTATAGCATTTCCACATTTCCCATAGGTGCCATGCTATAAATGGGGGATACGTTTCTGGACCATGAAAAATCATCACAAAACCAACGTTTTTGGGACAAAAAACACTGCATATTATTTACCGATGAGGACCATAGTACAGTATATATACCGATGTACAGTACAACGAAATTAGAAAGTAGAAATCAGCACTTGAGTTGGACAAACCAGAAAACTATTTTCTACTTACGGTATATTGCCAAGACAAACTAAACTAACCTAACTTTCCTAGGCCTGATACATGATATCTGAGGCCTTATATAGCACAAGACCTCAGATATAGTACAAGGTCCTGCCCCCCCCCCCCCATGCAGGCCGCTACAGCATTCAATTCCTCAGCTGATGTGGACTGTGGCAGTCGTCGATTCTGGCCTCTGGCTCTTGCAGTTCTGTACCTTGTGGTGTATTCTGTATCCTTAATCGTCCTGCAATGTCTGCGAGCAGACATTGCAGGACAATTAAGGCAGTGTCTGGGATGCTCCTGGACACAGGTTCGAATCCTCGTCACGGCCCTTGTGGATTTGTTCTGCAAGCAGCTTTGTCTAGTTGTCATCCTATGTCGAGTGAATTGTCGAGTTCCTCCAGCTCCTTAAATGACAGGCAGGAACCCTGAATGCGGTGAGCATTTCCCCTCTGTATTGCCATGCTGAGGCACTGGAAAAGGAAGGTGGTAGCTTTAGGGTCTCTTGTCTCGCCAGTTCCTTGAAAAAAAAAAACTGGTGTCACTCTTACCCCAGGCGCAGTGTGTTTCAGAAGCAATAGGGATAAAATTGTAGTGGTGATCTGGATCTCTGTACTTAAAGGATTTGACCGATTCCCTGTGAGTGGTAGTGCCACCCGGTTGTGCAACACTGAGGTCAATGTAGATGTTAGCCAGGGTTGATACACATGTGTGGTCCCATACCAGCTGCTTGCCATTCTTCCAGTGGTTCATTGTGATACCATCTGTGCGACCAATAAGAGCATCAGAGTTATGGTACATTAGGTAACAGGGCTCTCTCTCGGCTGGACATCCAGCTGTGGTGAGGCTCCTCTTGATGATGATGTTAACTTCATTGTGCCTAGAGTGCCATTCCCCTGTGCTTTGGCAGAGTAGGCCATGGTGGCCGTACTTGTCGGCCATCACCTTGCCACAAATACAGTACACCTATATATTTGGTGTGGATTGAGGCAGCAAGGCAGAGGGCCACAGCAATTCGGAGGGGCGTGTGGTGTGAGACGTGTGCCGGTTGCCAACATTGGGGGTTGCTAACAGGAAGTCCCCTGCATGTGGGGCTGCTACTGTTGTGAGGCGAACAATGTCGTGTTGTGTTGTTGCAGCACCTAGGCACTCTGCAGCAACTTAGTCTATAATAGGGCCATTCCAGCTGGATTGCTTGTGGGCTTTCGAGGGTGGTGGTTGAGGTTATGAGTCTGCACAAGAGGCCCACTTGGTGGCACAGCGTATAAAATTGGGATCGTGGTGTATGCCTGCTAGCTGATCTAAGTAGGCTGGTAGAATTTACTTCACAAGGTTATCGAGGAGCCGAGATGCCAAGGATGCCAAGGAGGAAGACAGGAAGGCTGCTACAGCGATTTGCATTGCTGTTCGAACATACATACATACCTTATTTATATATATATGTTATATATATATATATATATATATTTTATATAATTTATTAATTGAAATTATAATCAGCATTATTCCTGTTTTTTTCCACCATTATTTAATCATTAATAATTAATCATTATTTCCACCCATGCACAATGTATCTTTATTTCATATATAGAACCTATTCTCAAATTACTGTTATAATTAGTTAATGTACCATTATTATGAAGATAATTCTGAACAGTTAGGTGATCTGAAAATTTATCTGCCTAATCTTGCCAGCATTATCCTTATCTGTAAATGATTGTACTGTATATTAACAACAGATTCTATATATCCTTTGTATATTGCCAATTGTGGTAATAAAAATCTACATCTCTATAAAATGTACTTAGCAGTTTCTTAACATATTATATACTCTAAATATACTGGTAATTTATGCATAACTTTAAATATTGATATATTTAATGTTCAGAAACCTTTTCCTGGCATATATACACAACTAATATTATATTTAAAAAGCAAGCTGTATGTAAAAGATAAAATTCAGAGATTGAGACATGAAACAGGACTACTGAGAACGAAGAAGAAATGTGAAATGCTAAACGAACAGTTGAACTTCACATCCCTGGAAAACAGAAGAGTAAGGGGAGACATGATAACCACCTACAAAATTCTCAGGGTAATTGATAGGGTGGACAAAGACAAACTCTTTAGCACGGGTGGAACAAGAACAAGGGGACACAGGTGGAAACTTAGTACCCAGATGAGCCACAGAGACATTGGAAAGAATTTTTTCAGTGTTAGAGGAGTTAACATATAGAATGCATTAAGCAGTGATGTGATGGAGGCAGATTCCATACACAGTTTCAAATGTAGATATGATAGAGCCCAGTAGGCTCAAGAATCTGTTCACCAGTTGATTGACAGATGAGAGGTGGGACCAAAGAACCAAAGCTCAACCCCCACAAGCACAACTTGGTGAGTACAACTAGGTGAGTACATAGACAAAATCTCATATCCTGATATCAGGTGTTGTCCAAGTGATTAGAGGTCACCGCTCCTCGGCGAGTTGTATGAGTAAACACACAATCACTAGTCATAACTACAACCAAAAGTGAGGACTGGCTCTATCATCCATTATATAATGACAACACAAGGTAAGCCTCACTTCACATAAAAGTATTAGGGCTTTGAAGCTTCAGCTCTCTGCATTGTGCTGTATAATATTTTTTTTTTGTTTTAAAATTGTTAATATTTTATATTAATAATACTAAATATTCACAAGAAGGTAGAGTGGGTTGGTGAGATTACATAAGATTGGTATATTTACATTCATGCAAAGCCACTAACATGCGTAGTGTTTCCTGCAGGTCTTTGATGTATCATACCAGGTAAGATGAAAAGGTACATTGTAGCAATGTTTTATATCAACAAATAACTTCAATATAAATTGACAGAGGTGATTACATTGGTAAAGATGTCTTTAGTCGTATGTATATTAATGTCTACTAATATTGGGGAAGTGGGTAGTACAAGATACAGTGTGAGTTTGAAGCACAAGGTAGGAAACTATGAGGAAGAAATTAGATACTTTTTGGTTTTACTTTTGAATAGGGCATCAATTGGATTTTTTTTAATTCATCAGGGAGTGAGTTCCAAAGAACGGGTCCTTTTATTTGCACGGAGTAAGAACATAAGAACAAAGGTAACTCCAGAAGGCCTATTGGCCCATACGAGGCAGCTCCTATTTATAACCACCCAATCCCACTCATGCATGTCCAACCCACGCTTGAAACAATCGAGGGACCCCACCTCTACCACGTTACGCAGGTAATTGGTTCCACAAATCAACAACCCTGTTACCGAACCTGTATTTACCCAAGTCTTTCCTAAATCTAAACTTATCTAATTTATACCCATTGTTTCGTGCTCTGTCTTGTGTTGATACTTTTAATACCTTATTAATATCCATTTTTGTCCATTCATCCACTTGTAAACCTCTATTATGTCACTCCTAACTCTTTGCCTTTCCAGTGACAGGAAAGGCAAACACTTTGCCTGAGTGTTTGCACAGATTTAGTTTGACGCTGGGGATATCAAAAGAGATATTTATTTCTGGTGTGGTGCTCATGGGTTCCATTATACCTATCAAGGAAAAGTTTCAGATCAAGATTAGCATTTAAGAACAAGATTTATTTTTACATGTAAATAGCACATGAGAATGTGTGGAGTGTGTGTGTGTGTGTGTAGCATGTTAATGGACCTAAACAGAGGTGCGGGCAGTGTGTTGTCTGAAGATAGTTTATAGTTCTGATAGCAGTTTTTTGCTGTATGATGATGGGCTTGAGGTAATTTGCAGTGGTTGAACTCTATGCACAGATACCACATGTAAGATATGGATAGATTAGCTCGTAGTATGATGAGAAGAGAGTAGAGTAGGGAACATTATTGTATCTGATTTTAGAAGTATACCAACTGTTTTTGAGACTTTTTTTTTTTTGGCCGTGTGTTGTATTTGGGTGCTGGAGTTTAGCCTCTTGTCTGTGTATAGGCCAAGGAATTTGTTGGTTGACATCCATGAGTGTACATTTTTTAATTCACCATTGACAATATTATTTAGTGTGTGGGGGTTGGGGTCAGAATAGATAAAGGTAGCATCATCAGCAAATAGTAAAGTTGGCATCTTCTTTGGTTTGTTATATACGTACTGGTATTGTTCTGTAGTATGACACCCCATTGAGCACCTGGTGGTCAACGACATTTGTTTGTGTACCAGTATATTGGTACTGGTAGTATAGGCTTATTTTTGCAATACTGTATCATTATGAGTATCTGTTAATAAAACTGTAAGAGTGTCGATATCAGTCAGAATATTGGTATTGGTACACCTCTTGTTTTGGCACTAGCCAACAAAAGTGCAACATTATCTATGAGATTGTGATGCAACTTATACATCCACAGTGTGCCTATAACCCTCTATACTTTTTTATTCATAGTAATACAGTAATATAAAATGAATTAATGTATACTGAATAGTAATGCATGAAATAATTTTTGTGCTATACGTATCAGGTATTTTACCAAATTTAATTAAAATTTTTGCAGGTTGACAAAAATGGGAGACAATGAGAGGGAGCGTGAGCAGGTGACTGTAGTAGTGCTGGGCGATCTGGGTCGTTCCCCACGCATGAATTACCATGCTCTTTCACTCTCGGAAGAAGGCTTTGAGGTCAACCTTGTGGGATTTGCAGGCTCCAAGCCTCAAATAGAAGTCCTTAAAGATGAACATATCACCCTTACATACATGAGACCATCCCCTGATGTATTTAACAAGCTTCCTAAATTACTAGCTTTTGTTGCCAAAGTTATCTGGCAAACAATAATTCTGTTTTTCACATTACTCACTGGGCCAAGAAGCAAAATCCTCCTCTTGCAAAACCCACCAGGAGTCCCAGCTATGCCTGTGTGTTGGCTGTACTGTTTACTCTCTAGAACCAAGCTTCTTGTGGACTGGCATAACTACGGTTATACTATCCTTGCTCTTTCATTAAGAAAGAATCACCCTCTCGTGTTTATCTATCGAGTTGTAGAAAGATTATTTGGTAAGCTAGCACATGGTGGATTGTGCGTTACAAAAGCTATGAAGATTGATTTAGAGCAAAACTGGGGAATTGGGAAATTATCAGTGTTGTATGATCGTCCAGCTGAAAGGTTCCATCCAATATCAATCGAGGAGAAACATAACTTCCTCATGAAGCTGTCTTCAACATACTCTTGTTTTTCTGGTTCTTCACCAGACAAGACAGTCTTTACAGAGAGATACGCAGATGGGAGAGTATCAGAATGTGAAGATCGACCAGCGCTTATTGTGTCTTCTACAAGTTGGACTGAAGATGAAGATTTTTCTATTCTTTTCTATGCTCTGCAAGATTATGAGCGTGTACGGCAGGAGTTTCCCAGTCACTACCCTCCTCTTATAGTTGCAGTTACGGGCAAAGGTCCCCTAAAGTCTTACTACACGTCAATGATGTCGGAGCAGCAATGGATGCACGTTGCAGTTATTACCCCTTGGATGTCTGCTGAAGATTATCCTACATTGCTTGCCTCTGCTGATTTTGGAGTATGTTTACACTATTCCTCATCAGGACTGGACTTACCCATGAAAGTGGTGGACATGTTTGGAAGTGGTATCCCAGTAGCAGCTATAGATTACCCTGCCCTTCCTGAATTAGTACACCACAATGAAAATGGACTTATCTTCAAAAGTAAGAAGGAACTCGCCAATCTCTTGCAGGACTGGTTTCGTGGATTTCCTCGTGAAACTGCAATAAAAGAAACTTACTATGATTTTTACAAGAGTATTGATGAATTTCGAAAACTAAAGTGGCATCCATGCTGGATGTGTAATGCTCTCCCACTTTTCAAGAACAAGAAGCAAGAGTGAAATATTTGTATTATTGATAAACTATTTTGTTGTAAAGTAGAAATCAATGAATAATTCTGCATTTCTAGAATAATGCTGCAAAAAGAACTGCAGTTTTATTTGGTTTCAGTACAAGACAATATGGGCATTGATGATCATTGTCTGATGTAATGTAATTATAATTTTTTTTATGAAATATTAGTATGCAGTTGAATGTTAAGTTTTGATATATTACAAATGATTTATGAATTTATACATGTTTTCTTTTCCACAAGTTATAAAATTGCCAGTTGGCTATACAGTATAGTCATAGTGGCTTAGCGCTTTCTCCTCATAGTTCCCTTCCCTCCTCCTGTTTTGGATTTTACCTGTAGCCAGTTATAACTTTGTTATACAGATTAACATGGAAGGTTATGGCTTGTGTCGATAGTGAAACTGTCACTGGTAGTGCCCTGCTGGCCTGTACATCCATCATAACCTGGGCAGTCACTGAAATTAGAATGTAAACAATTATTCCAACTGTACATACAAATGAGGCAAGGAATTAATTTAATAGCAACAAACCAGCACTTGTAAATGTGCACATACTCCATTTAAATCTAGATATTCATTCCTAGAAAATGGAATGCTGACTGAATTGATGCTAATACAGTATTCTGGTTCATTATAGCATGCTGTTGTTCCTTTGGTAGAGCTTTCCAAAAATCAGTTCTTATTACTGTACTTGCAACCAACATATTGAAGGTTTATTGGGTTACACAATAATTCAATTTTATTTGTGATTTATAAATCTAGTCAAATTAATAATAATGAATAAAAATTATAAGGAATAAATTATTAAACTCACTAGTGTACAACTTAACCCTGTATATGGCAAATTAGATAGCACAGAGAGGAAGTACTGGTGGGAAGATGCACCAGGTTGGTGCACAGCCTCCTTGATGATAGGCCAGTTGTTGCACAGCCTCCTCGATGATAGGCCAGTTGTTGCACAGCATTTGGTTAGGCGGGTCGTATATTCAAACTGCTTAACCTGACCAGTGGTCACTGAGGGGCCCAGGCTCCTGACCAGTGGTCACCAGCTCCTACTCACCATTCAACTACGCTACAATATGTTTAAAACTTGGACACCCGTCAAGGAGTTTGTCAAGAATTCTTAGCTTCACAGTTTCTATCCAGTTTTACCTCCTTGTAAATTTATTCTAATTTATTTATTCTAATTTACCTAATTATTTACCTAACTTATTCCAAGATAGTGCTCTTTGTAAAATAAATATATATTATATATGTCCATATAGTACTGTATACTGTATATAGTATATTGAGGGCCACTAACACTAGTGGCCTCGACGAGGACAGGAAACCGGCGGCTTGTCGAAGGTCCCCCAATTTACCTTGATCTTTTCCTATTATACTTTAAAATTTAACAGAGTTTTGGCATTTACGGCTTCGGCGGGTAGGCAGTTCCATGGGTTTATAACGCTGTGGGTGGACAAGCATCTATTCCCAGTCCTACATTTTGGCTTACATATATATAATGATGAGGTAAATTTGTGTATGGGGAGGAGATGGTAAAGTCTTCAGTACACATGGGGAGAACAGTTGTGGGGGGGGAGATTCCCTCCCCTTTGGGAGGGTGGGAACCCCTGGAGTTCTGCCCCGCACTCTCCAAGGAGCAAATTGACCTAATCAATTGTCTTCACCCAATATTCCTTTTTTGTTTCATCTGGCGGGGATCCGTCTAGGAATTAAAGCGGTATTCTTTTTCTGGGAAACTTATAAAAAGAGCCCAGTTTTAGAAGGTAAAGCTTCATGTTGCCAGACTCTCGTGTTGCTACATATTTGTTCAAAAATAGAACCTTAGTTTGAGCTTCCTGGACCGCGTCTTGGGGTGAGGTGGAGGCAGTGAGGGCGGCCCTTGGTGACGTGGGCCAGGTGCACCATCACTGATAGTAAAGACCTTATTTCACCAGTACCAACTAGTGCACATCCTGCCTGCAATCCCACCCTCCCCCACTCCCGTCAGCGTCCAGGGGGGCGTCCCAGTACCCATCCACCCCCGTCAGCGTCCAGGGGGGCGCCCCAGTACCCATCCACCCCCGTCAGCGTCCAGGGGGCGCCCCAGTACTAACCAGTACTCACCCATCCCCATCAGCGTCCAGGGGGCGCCCCAGTACTAACAAGTACTCACCCACCCCCATCAGCGCCCAGGGGGCGCCCCAGTACTAACCAGTACTCATCGGAAATCCTTCAAAGCGTTAAGCTGCGAAATTGGTATTAGAAAATTCTGGCGGCGGCGATGCCGACAGATTAAGATTAATATGATTATCTCGGCGGTGGAGACGCGGCCTTTGTTGTCAATGATATCTGGCGAAGGTTGCGAGGCGCCCCTGGGGAATGTCTGAGCGAGGCGCCCCCTGGGGAATGTCTGAGCGAGGCGCCCCCTGGGGAATGTCTGAGCGAGGCGCCCCTGGGGAATGTCTGAGCGAGGCGCCCCTGGGGAATGTCTGAGCGAGGCGCCCCTGGGGAATGTCTGAGCGAGGCGCCCCTGGGGAATGTCTGAGCGAGGCGCCCCTGGGGAATGTCTGAGCGAGGCGCTCCTAGGGAATGCCTGAGCGAGGCGCCCCTGGGGAATGTCTGAGCGAGGCGCCCCTGGGGAATGTCTGAGCGAGGCGCCCCTGGGGAATGTCTGAGCGAGGCGCCCCTGGGGAATGTCTGAGCGAGGCGCCCCTGGGGAATGTCTGAGCGAGGCGCCCCTGGGGAATGTCTGAGCGAGGCGCCCCTAGGGAATGCCTGAGCGAGGCGCCCCTAGAAAATGCCTGAGCGAGGCGCCCCTAGGGAATACCTGAGCGAGGCGCCCCTAGGGAATGCCTGAGCGAGGCGCCCCTAGGGAATACCTGAGCGAGGCGCCCCTAGGGAATACCTGAGCGAGGCGCCCCTAGGGAATACCTGAGCGAGGCGCCCCTAGGGAATGCCTGAGCGAGGCGACCCTAGGGAATACCTGAGCGAGGCGCCCCTAGGGAATGCCTGAGCGAGGCGCCCCTAGGGAATGCCTGAGCGAGGCGCCCCTAGGGAATGCCTGAGCGAGGCGCCCCTAGGGAATGCCTGAGCGAGGCGCCCCTAGGGAATGCCTGAGCGAGGCGCCCCTAGGGAATGCCTGAGCGAGGCGCACCAAAAACACAAAATAGCGCCCCCGTGCTGGGAATGGGTAATGTTTTCCTCTCATCTCCTCAGTTATCATAGCAGCATCTCTCATCTCCTCAGTTATCATAGCAGCATCTCTCATCTCCTCAGTTATCATAGCAGCATCTCTCACCTCCTCAGTTATCATAGCAGCATCTTTCATCTCAGTTATCATAGCAGCATCTCTCAAATCCTCAGTTATCATAGCAGCATCTCTCATCTCCCGGGTCAACACAGAGATAATGAACAGGACAATAAAAAGTGCAGTAGAGACAGGCCGGCGCGGGTGACCGCTTCTCCCTCCCTATTATTCTCATCTTTACCATTCCCCTTTTTATCATTCCCCCATCTACCATTTCCCCCTCTCTCTTATACCCCTCTTTATCATTCCCCCTTATAATAATAATAATAATAATAATAATAATAATAATAATAATAATACAAGGAGAAATCGCACTAAGGTGATACATATCAATAAGAAAATCAACTGGAGCTGTGAGGCGACTTGAACCCGCGACCCAGAGACTCCCAGCTGCTGACGCTAATTACTGGACTACCCTGTACGTGTTTAGTCAGGGTGGTTCAGTGGTTAGCGGCACCGGCTGCCAGTCTCTTGGTCGCGGGTTCAAGTCACATCAGAACTCCAGTTGATTTTCTCAATAATAATAATAATAATGAACAATGAAATCACATGTATCAATGAGTAATCAGTAGCTAGGTCACTTGGTACTCCCAAGCTACCATTACCATTACCGTGGACCATTACGCCACAACATAGCATAGATCGAGGCCACCCCCCCCCCAGGGGGAAATGCTGACCCCCCTCCTCCCCAGAATTCACTCGCTCAACAAGCTGATTAACTCGTCGGTACTTCGATTAACTCCTGGGTACCTAGTTACTGCTAAATAAACAGGAGCATTATGTGATAGGAACAAATTCCGTCCGGGATTCGAACCCGGAGTTCTCGACTGTGAGTGGAGAACGAGAGTGAACGAGAGTGGAGTGGCCTTTACTACCGGGACCCCTTTAAAACTGTTAGTTTACATACAGCTGTTAATTACTTGTGAGGTCATTCGACAATTAGGTAGCTTTGACTCTCATACCATGTGTGTTCTGCCTAAAGCCACTAATACGCACAGCGTTTTCCCGCAATTATTTCAACAGTAAATATGATAAGAAACAGAGGGGTCAAGATTCACTGTATTAGAAACAAACAGCTGGTGAGGCGGGACTGAGGAGCTAAGGCTCTACCCAACAAGCACGAACAAGTTAAATAATAACAAACACATAAACAAACAAATCATCTTCAGTTTATACGCCCTAAAAACACATTAATTTCCGATCGTTATGTATGACATTATTTATATTTAAGACAGGGGGAAAAAATGGTGGTTTGGTTCTCCATTTCAAAGTTTCCTAATTTCAGGAAACTGGCCGTATATTAGCAGTAACTGACCCGGCCACACGTGGCCACGCCCTCTCCATATCTCTGTCCACATGACTTCCCTTCCTCCCATGTCTCATTATAATAAAGCAATCTAACCTAACTTGCCACTGTATAGCTAACAGTTTGCATTGATCTTTATTTAATCTTGATGTGTGAGTAAATAAAATATTAAATAGAATGAGAATTTAGTATAAGTATTTGTTTAAGTCAGTCACGGAGAGAATCGGAGGTGGCGGGTATGTCAGCTTGGCGCGCGCCACTGTGGATATCTGTGAGGCAAAAAAACAACTGATCGTCCATTGGCAAGGTTCAATGATGCATGGCGAGGGGGGCCTGGCCTATCTCTCTCTCTTATTTTGTACATAAAAATGCCCACCGTATGAGCAAGAAGCTAAAATATATATAATGGAGGGGGAAGAACAGAGGAAGCAAGACGTAAAGAGCAATAATGTTTTTATTTTACCCTCACTCACGAGAAACAAAGAAAACGGGGTTGTTTATATTGTGCCATCGGATGTGACGTGATATTATTGTTATTATTATTGCTGCGGGAGACTACGGAACACTGCTACTGCAGGAGACTACGGAACACTGCTACTGCAGGAGACTACCGAACAGTGCTACTGCAGGAGACTACGGAACACTGCTACTGCAGGAGACTACGGAACACTGCTACTGCAGGAGACTACCGAACACTGCTACTGCAGGAGACTACCGAACACTGCTACTGCAGGAGACTACCGAACACTGCTACTGCAGGAGACTACGGAACACTGCTACTGCAGGAGACTACCGAACACTGCTACTGCAGGAGACTACGGAACACTGCTACTGCAGGAGACTACGGAACACTGCTACTGCAGGAGACTACGGAACACTGCTACTGCAGGAGACTACCGAACACTGCTACTGCAGGAGACTACGGAACACTGCTACTGCAGGAGACTACCGAACACTGCTACTGCAGGAGACTACGGAACACTGCTACTGCAGGAGACAACGGAACACTGCTACTGCAGGAGACTACCGAACAGTGCTACTGCAGGAGACTACGGAACACTGCTACTGCAGGAGACTACGGAACACTGCTACTGCAGGAGACTACGGAACACTGCTACTGCAGGAGACTACGGAACACTGCTACTGCAGGAGACTACGGAACACTGCTACTGCAGGAGACTACGGAATACTGCTACTGCAGGAGACTACGGAACACTGCTACTGCAGGAGACTACGGAACACTGCTACTGCAGGAGACTACGGAACACTGCTACTGCAGGAGACTACGGAATACTGCTACTGCAGGAGACTACGGAACACTGCTACTGCAGGAGACTACGGAACACTGCTACTGCGGGAGACTACGGAACACTGCTACTGCAGGAGACTACGGAATACTGCTACTGCAGGAGACTACAATGTAAGTACTGTTCCTCATCTCCTGTACTGCCGGGAACTGGATGGAGGTGTAAACACGACAGAGAGGTACAGATGAAGAATAAGTTTTGAAATCGGAAATACAGATAGCAGGCATGTTGTCCGCCTTGCTGACACGGTGTTATGATAGCAGGCAAGCTGTCCGCCTTGCTGACACGGTGTTATGATAGCAGGCAAGCTGTCCGCCTTGCTGACACAGTGTTATGATAGCAGGTGGGCTGTCTGCCTTGCTGACAGTGTTATGATTGTAGGCGGACTGCCGTCTTGCTGATACAGTGTTATGATAGCAGGCGGGCTGTCTGCCTTGCTGATACAGTGGTATGATAGCAGACGGGCTGTCTGCCTTGCTGATACAGTGGTATGATAGCAGACGGGCTGTCTGCCTTGCTGACATGGTGTTATGATAGCAGACGACCTGTTCACCTTGCTGACACGGTGTTATGATAGAAATCAGACTGTCCGCCTTGCTGACACAATCTGACATAATGTGTGGGTGTTTTTTTGCCCAAAAAATGCAATAAATGAAAACTCGTTCGATTTCAATCAAACTTTTTTGGTAAGTTGTATATGAAAAGTGTTTCATCTGGTCCAAGTTTCAACATCGTAGCATAAATAGGAAGAGAGAAAAAAAATATTGAAGTAGGTGTCAAAATTATTCCAAATGGTCAAAAACGATTATCAAACAAAAGTGTCAACTGGAATCATATCTATGACTCTTTGCTATCACAATAGCATATATTAAACAAATATTATAATTAGTTTAATTGGAAAAAAAATTAAGTTAAAAAAATTGAATTTTTTTTTTGTTTTTTTTTTTCAAAAAAATTTTGTTTTGTTTTCTTTATCGGACGATTTGCATGAAACTTATATACCTGACTGCACGTAAGCCTATCTGTAAGGGTGCCAATTTTGGAGAAAACTGGGTGATGTCAACCTCAGCCACAGATTTTAGAACCTTAGACTTTATTATTTGCTGTTTTTTTTTTAATTAACATAAACGTTCAAATAACTTTTTCATTTTTTATTCAATTTACATGAAACTTACACAGCATATGTAGAGTGCATGTCTCTAAATGTTGGAGATATTTTTTTTCTCTAAGTTCATTTATTGATTTTATAATAGCAATAAACATGCCATATTTGCATAATTTTTTGGGGGAACTTTAAAAATTTGTATTAGGAAAACTAAAGATGTTTTGGAAATTATCTATCTACAGATCCTTTATTATATGCTAATATGTCAGAAAAGTGTCACAAAATAATTATATCTGAAACGTGTGTTTATTTAAAATCTCCCTTTCTATTTACGCTGAAGTACTGAAACTTGGGACAATTGCAGCCCTTTTCATATTCAACTAGTAAAAAAATATTGGTTGACATTGAACAACTTTTCGGTAACCAACCTGTTGCCTCCTGAAGTAATGTCTTGGCATATCTGTTGTTCCTTGTTTGTGTTACATCTGACCCTTTGGAGATGTCCGGATCAGTATCCTCCGAATTGTTTAGTTATTGCAAAAGTTTGGATGGGATCAGCTGTGTTACGTCTGGCTTGCAGTGTTGCTAGGCTGTGGTCCTCAGCCGTTCATAGTATGAGACTCGACTTAGTTTTGGAATGATTTTTGTCGCGTTGGTGGCAGGTGTGGCTCTTGTGGCCGTTGGTGGCAGGTGTGGCTCTTGTGGGCGTTGGTGGCAGGTGTGGCCGTTGGTGGCAGGTGTGGCTCTTGTGGGTGTTGGTGGCAGGTGTGGCTCTTGTGCTGGCAGTGTTGTGACCCGCGGGGTCTTCATGGTGTCAAGAGAGAGACCATTGCCTGGCACCTACTCTTCCAGGACACTGTTACACCGTTACACCGTTACATTATACACTTGTTTACCCGTAAGTGGTCCCAAGTGGTCGTGGCCGGGATAAGTTGCCAGGTGGGTGTTGGTGTGATGGTACTCATTACCTGTGAGCTCCGGCACTTTTGTGCTTGCTGCACTCTCTCCCCCCCTTCCACCACACTCCCTTCCCTCCCATTTGGTCTCCTGTGCTTCTACCTTTCCCACCAGAACTTCTCCAGTCTCTGCTCCGAGTCCCGCAGCCATTAACAGGATCACAGACAATCACCACGCCCCGCGCGGTCGGCCGCGCTGCATAATTGCATAAGAGCATCAAAGATTCTCAAGAAGGGGATTACGCGAGACAAATATGGGATCAGGAGATCAGAGTGTGGGATGGTAGTCGCCTCACTGATGACGCCTCGATCCCCCTGTCCCGGGCTCACGCTGAACCTGTCTCAGTGTTGGACGGGGTTGTTGGCTTAATATGAAGTACCTTTGGCCGTCCGCATTTTGCTAGTGTATCTGTGTTATGTCACTCATATTTGTTGGTATTCATTTGTGTATAATACACACACACACACACACACACACACACACACACACACACACACACACACACACACACACACACACACACACACACACACACACACTTCGCAAATAGAGTGGTAGACGGTTGGAACAAGTTAAGTGAGAAGGTGGTGGAGGCCAAGACCGTCAGTAGTTTCAAAGCGTTATATGACAAAGAGTGCTGGGAAGACGGGACACCACGAGCGTAGCTCTCATCCTGTAACTACACTTAGGTAATTACACTTAGGTAATTACACACACACACACACACACACACACACACACACACACACACACACACACACACACACACACACACACACACACACACACACACACACACATATATATCAGCTGATTTGTTTTGTTTTGTCTTCAACAGGTACGTGAGTAACAGAGGGTCCTGGTTACTGTGAGAGGGGGTCCTGGTTACTGTGAGAGGGGGTCCCAGTTACTGTGAGAGAGGGGTCCCAGTTACTGTGAGTATTATCAGAGAGCCCTGTTTTAAAGTATTGTATACAAAGGGACTGGTGGTTCTTGTTACTGTAGTATTAGTCCTGGAATGGGTCCTAAGCATTATGAATATTGTCATGGTAGTGCCTGAGAGTCCTAATTACTGTAAGAGGTGGTCCTAGTTACTGTGGCAGGGGACTCTGCCGGACTACTGTGGGCGCTGTGGAGTAGTGTAAAGAGTCCCTATAGACCCTACGAGGTCTGGAATAGTCAACGAGCCTATTGGTCTAAGGAGGTGTTGTAAAATTGTCTAAAAGTCTTTAGACTCGGTTTAAACTGGTGTACAGATTCCTGAGCCTACTGGGCTCTATCATATCTACATTTAAAACTGTGTGTGTGGTCATTCAGACAATGTAAGGGGGTGTATCTGAAGAAAGGTATTTACCCAACACATTACTAAACATAAAAACACCATTACACTAATTTACTTCACCTGGTAAACAACTTCCAATGTTTACTACTCAATTAAATCGCAGTTTGTGGCGGCGTCATCACCTAGTACTCGAGTGTTTGTGGAAGCGTACGACGGTAGCGGCACAATCAGCTGACCTTTCATGTCAACAATGGCTGAATGAAGTAAAACACGAGTTTGTTTAATGTGTAATGTAAACACCGCACTTCCAGGCCTGCTTGGCAACCCATATACCAACCAACCTATATTATATGTATATATATATATATATATATATATATATATATATATATATATATATATATATATATATATATATATATATATATATATATATATATATATATATATATATATATATATATATATATATATAAAGTAACACTCCTGTAAACTGCCTCGAACCTTGGAAAGCCAGGGTGTTCCCTGACATAACAAGTACTCTACCTCTACACCTCTACAACACCTCTACACTATGCAGAAGGTACAAAAGAGGTTGGAAGTCGGGAGTATATGCGCGAGAGAATCACCCTCCCGACGACACTAGTCATGGCTAAGGGATCACAGTTCATTTTCATCGAACCTTCACATTACCAGAGAGAACACGAGCCTCATATATGCACGGTAACTTGCTTAAACTCACAAGTCAACTGTACAATTGGACATTTCTACATTTGACTTGGGAGTTTAAGCAAGTTACAGTGTGTATGTATGTGTGTGTGTGTATATAATCTTTGGACAACACCCACCAGTGGGACTCGAACCCAGAAAGCACAACTACCTTCCAGTAGCTGGCATAACTAGTATGCTTTAACCCACTACGCCATCAGACCTTACAAAAGAAGTAGATAGTTCGAGATATATATATCTCAAACATCTCTACCTCCCGAAGGCACCAGATGAGTGAGGGGTCAGTCTGCAATTTTCGTCAAGCCACTGTCAATGTGAGAGAACTCGTGTCCAGCTTATAAGCCTATACTTGCATAAACCACAAGTGAAGATAAACAATCTTTGGACAACACCCACCAGTGGGACTCGAACCCAGAAAGCACAACTACCTTCCAGTAGCTGGCATAACTAGTATGCTTTAACCCACTACGCCATCAGACCTTACAAAAGAAGTAGATAGTTCGAGATATATATATCTCAAACATCTCTACCTCCCGAAGGCACCAGATGAGTGAGGGGTCAGTCTGCAATTTTCGTCAAGCCACTGTCAATGTGAGAGAACTCGTGTCCAGCTTATAAGCCTATACTTGCATAAACCACAAGTGAAGATAAACAATCTTTGGACAACACCCACCAGTGGGACTCGAACCCAGAAAGCACAACTACCTTCCAGTAGCTGGCATAACTAGTATGCTTTAACCCACTACGCCATCAGACCTTACAAAAGAAGTAGATAGTTCGAGATATATATATCTCAAACATCTCTACCTCCCGAAGGCACCAGATGAGTGAGGGGTCAGTCTGCAATTTTCGTCAAGCCACTGTCAATGTGAGAGAACTCGTGTCCAGCTTATAAGCCTATACTTGCATAAACCACAAGTGAAGATAAACAATCTTTGGACAACACCCACCAGTGGGACTCGAACCCAGAAAGCACAACTACCTTCCAGTAGCTGGCATAACTAGTATGCTTTAACCCACTACGCCATCAGACCTTACAAAAGAAGTAGATAGTTCGAGATATATATATCTCAAACATCTCTACCTCCCGAAGGCACCAGATGAGTGAGGGGTCAGTCTGCAATTTTCGTCAAGCCACTGTCAATGTGAGAGAACTCGTGTCCAGCTTATAAGCCTATACTTGCATAAACCACAAGTGAAGATAAACAATCTTTGGACAACACCCACCAGTGGGACTCGAACCCAGAAAGCACAACTACCTTCCAGTAGCTGGCATAACTAGTATGCTTTAACCCACTACGCCATCAGACCTTACAAAAGAAGTAGATAGTTCGAGATATATATATCTCAAACATCTCTACCTCCCGAAGGCACCAGATGAGTGAGGGGTCAGTCTGCAATTTTCGTCAAGCCACTGTCAATGTGAGAGAACTCGTGTCCAGCTTATAAGCCTATACTTGCATAAACCACAAGTGAAGATAAACAATCTTTGGACAACACCCACCAGTGGGACTCGAACCCAGAAAGCACAACTACCTTCCAGTAGCTGGCATAACTAGTATGCTTTAACCCACTACGCCATCAGACCTTACAAAAGAAGTAGATAGTTCGAGATATATATATCTCAAACATCTCTACCTCCCGAAGGCACCAGATGAGTGAGGGGTCAGTCTGCAATTTTCGTCAAGCCACTGTCAATGTGAGAGAACTCGTGTCCAGCTTATAAGCCTATACTTGCATAAACCACAAGTGAAGATAAACAATCTTTGGACAACACCCACCAGTGGGACTCGAACCCAGAAAGCACAACTACCTTCCAGTAGCTGGCATAACTAGTATGCTTTAACCCACTACGCCATCAGACCTTACAAAAGAAGTAGATAGTTCGAGATATATATATCTCAAACATCTCTACCTCCCGAAGGCACCAGATGAGTGAGGGGTCAGTCTGCAATTTTCGTCAAGCCACTGTCAATGTGAGAGAACTCGTGTCCAGCTTATAAGCCTATACTTGCATAAACCACAAGTGAAGATAAACAATCTTTGGACAACACCCACCAGTGGGACTCGAACCCAGAAAGCACAACTACCTTCCAGTAGCTGGCATAACTAGTATGCTTTAACCCACTACGCCATCAGACCTTACAAAAGAAGTAGATAGTTCGAGATATATATATCTCAAACATCTCTACCTCCCGAAGGCACCAGATGAGTGAGGGGTCAGTCTGCAATTTTCGTCAAGCCACTGTCAATGTGAGAGAACTCGTGTCCAGCTTATAAGCCTATACTTGCATAAACCACAAGTGAAGATAAACAATCTTTGGACAACACCCACCAGTGGGACTCGAACCCAGAAAGCACAACTACCTTCCAGTAGCTGGCATAACTAGTATGCTTTAACCCACTACGCCATCAGACCTTACAAAAGAAGTAGATAGTTCGAGATATATATATCTCAAACATCTCTACCTCCCGAAGGCACCAGATGAGTGAGGGGTCAGTCTGCAATTTTCGTCAAGCCACTGTCAATGTGAGAGAACTCGTGTCCAGCTTATAAGCCTATACTTGCATAAACCACAAGTGAAGATAAACAATCTTTGGACAACACCCACCAGTGGGACTCGAACCCAGAAAGCACAACTACCTTCCAGTAGCTGGCATAACTAGTATGCTTTAACCCACTACGCCATCAGACCTTACAAAAGAAGTAGATAGTTCGAGATATATATATCTCAAACATCTCTACCTCCCGAAGGCACCAGATGAGTGAGGGGTCAGTCTGCAATTTTCGTCAAGCCACTGTCAATGTGAGAGAACTCGTGTCCAGCTTATAAGCCTATACTTGCATAAACCACAAGTGAAGATAAACAATCTTTGGACAACACCCACCAGTGGGACTCGAACCCAGAAAGCACAACTACCTTCCAGTAGCTGGCATAACTAGTATGCTTTAACCCACTACGCCATCAGACCTTACAAAAGAAGTAGATAGTTCGAGATATATATATCTCAAACATCTCTACCTCCCGAAGGCACCAGATGAGTGAGGGGTCAGTCTGCAATTTTCGTCAAGCCACTGTCAATGTGAGAGAACTCGTGTCCAGCTTATAAGCCTATACTTGCATAAACCACAAGTGAAGATAAACAATCTTTGGACAACACCCACCAGTGGGACTCGAACCCAGAAAGCACAACTACCTTCCAGTAGCTGGCATAACTAGTATGCTTTAACCCACTACGCCATCAGACCTTACAAAAGAAGTAGATAGTTCGAGATATATATATCTCAAACATCTCTACCTCCCGAAGGCACCAGATGAGTGAGGGGTCAGTCTGCAATTTTCGTCAAGCCACTGTCAATGTGAGAGAACTCGTGTCCAGCTTATAAGCCTATACTTGCATAAACCACAATGCATATATATATCTCGAACTATCTACTTCTTTTGTAAGGTCTGATGGCGTAGTGGGTTAAAGCATACTAGTTATGCCAGCTACTGGAAGGTAGTTGTGCTTTCTGGGTTCGAGTCCCACTGGTGGGTGTTGTCCAAAGATTGTTTATCTTCACTTGTGGTTTATGCAAGTATAGGCTTATAAGCTGGACACGAGTTCTCTCACATTGACAGTGGCTTGACGAAAATTGCAGACTGACCCCTCACTCATCTGGTGCCTTCGGGAGGTAGAGATGTTTGAGATATATATATCTCGAACTATCTACTTCTTTTGTAAGGTCTGATGGCGTAGTGGGTTAAAGCATACTAGTTATGCCAGCTACTGGAAGGTAGTTGTGCTTTCTGGGTTCGAGTCCCACTGGTGGGTGTTGTCCAAAGATTGTTTATCTTCACTTGTGGTTTATGCAAGTATAGGCTTATAAGCTGGACACGAGTTCTCTCACATTGACAGTGGCTTGACGAAAATTGCAGACTGACCCCTCACTCATCTGGTGCCTTCGGGAGGTAGAGATGTTTGAGATATATATATCTCGAACTATCTACTTCTTTTGTAAGGTCTGATGGCGTAGTGGGTTAAAGCATACTAGTTATGCCAGCTACTGGAAGGTAGTTGTGCTTTCTGGGTTCGAGTCCCACTGGTGGGTGTTGTCCAAAGATTGTTTATCTTCACTTGTGGTTTATGCAAGTATAGGCTTATAAGCTGGACACGAGTTCTCTCACATTGACAGTGGCTTGACGAAAATTGCAGACTGACCCCTCACTCATCTGGTGCCTTCGGGAGGTAGAGATGTTTGAGATATATATATCTCGAACTATCTACTTCTTTTGTAAGGTCTGATGGCGTAGTGGGTTAAAGCATACTAGTTATGCCAGCTACTGGAAGGTAGTTGTGCTTTCTGGGTTCGAGTCCCACTGGTGGGTGTTGTCCAAAGATTGTTTATCTTCACTTGTGGTTTATGCAAGTATAGGCTTATAAGCTGGACACGAGTTCTCTCACATTGACAGTGGCTTGACGAAAATTGCAGACTGACCCCTCACTCATCTGGTGCCTTCGGGAGGTAGAGATGTTTGAGATATATATATCTCGAACTATCTACTTCTTTTGTAAGGTCTGATGGCGTAGTGGGTTAAAGCATACTAGTTATGCCAGCTACTGGAAGGTAGTTGTGCTTTCTGGGTTCGAGTCCCACTGGTGGGTGTTGTCCAAAGATTGTTTATCTTCACTTGTGGTTTATGCAAGTATAGGCTTATAAGCTGGACACGAGTTCTCTCACATTGACAGTGGCTTGACGAAAATTGCAGACTGACCCCTCACTCATCTGGTGCCTTCGGGAGGTAGAGATGTTTGAGATATATATATCTCGAACTATCTACTTCTTTTGTAAGGTCTGATGGCGTAGTGGGTTAAAGCATACTAGTTATGCCAGCTACTGGAAGGTAGTTGTGCTTTCTGGGTTCGAGTCCCACTGGTGGGTGTTGTCCAAAGATTGTTTATCTTCACTTGTGGTTTATGCAAGTATAGGCTTATAAGCTGGACACGAGTTCTCTCACATTGACAGTGGCTTGACGAAAATTGCAGACTGACCCCTCACTCATCTGGTGCCTTCGGGAGGTAGAGATGTTTGAGATATATATATCTCGAACTATCTACTTCTTTTGTAAGGTCTGATGGCGTAGTGGGTTAAAGCATACTAGTTATGCCAGCTACTGGAAGGTAGTTGTGCTTTCTGGGTTCGAGTCCCACTGGTGGGTGTTGTCCAAAGATTGTTTATCTTCACTTGTGGTTTATGCAAGTATAGGCTTATATATATATATATATATATATATATATATATATATATATATATATATATATATATATATATATATATATATATATATATATATATATATATATATATATATATATATATATATATATATATATATATATATATATATTATATATAAACTAAACAACAGCATTGTGACTATTATTAATTTTCTTTGGGATATTTTCCATTCTACGCAAATATCTTCTACCATCTGAGGGGGGGGGGGTGAAAGAAACACTAGATCACTTCATCTTTACATTGTTAGTGTGTCGTTTGGTCACAATGTGACATCTTCACGAGTACACTCTGGACACAGGTATAGTGCGCTTATAAGGAGAAATCTAGACATTTACAGGTGTGTGGGTACACATCACTCTACGAGTCACCTAACCCCCTTATTCATGGGGAGCGGCGAAGGATAGGGTTCTTGAGATGATTTCGGGGCTTTTTTAGTGTCCCCGCGGCCCGGTCCTCGACCAGGCCTCCACCCCCAGGAAGCAGCCCGTGTCAACTGACTAACACCCAGGTACCTATTTTACTGCTAGATAAGAGGGGCATAGGGTGAAAGAAACTCTGCCCATTGTTTCTCGCCGGCGCCCGGGATCGAACCCGGGACCACAGGATCATAAATCCAGCGTGCTGTCCGCTCGGCCGACCGGCTCAATGTTTGAGGTGACTGTTGCCTGACTCCGGCCTCTAGTTGTCCGCCAGCTCTTACATCTTCCCTCTGGGTCAATGGAGGACCGTCGAACAGTTGTATGCTGGAAGTCACACACAGAGATCACACTAACGTGATGCATCAAATGAACAAATTAAGGCAGTGTCTGGGATGCTCCCGGACGCAGGTTCGAATCCTCATCACGGCCCTTGTGGATTTGTTCATATGCTGGCAGTGTAATTCATCAGGATGTTGATGACTTGTGTCAGCTCCCGGATGAACACAACTTCAAGCGTACGAAGCCTCCTACAGTCGTCGGTGGATGTGATTACTGTCGTATCTTCCACCTTGTCTTCCTCTGAGTACATTGCATTGCACGAATACTTTGAGTAGACGTCTTACACTTCATTTGCAAGAGGGAGGTATTACGCAACATCGTTCTCAACACCATCGTCAATCACCAAGACATAATCGCCAATTTCATCCGGTAAAGCGAATGATTAGAGGCCTTAAGGACGAAACGTCCTCAACCTATTCTCAAGCTTTAAATGGGTGAGATGATGAGCTTTCTGGAATGCTGAAGCTTCGACGACTAATCTGAGGATCTAGTAGGCCATTTTTGTGTAAGCTTAACTGGTGTATGAGTGTGTGTGTGTGTGTGTGTGTAAGTGAGTGCAATTGTGTTATTCAACATCCTGCTCATTCATTGTCTGTTTTTACCCAGCCAGCAGCTCCGTGTTCCCCTGACTCACTGACTCACGATTCTCATAACTAAACACACACACACACACACACACACACACACACACACACACACACACACACACACACACACACACACACACACACACACACACACACACACACATTCTTCACAGTTTCAAGTGTAGATATGATAGAGCCCAATAGGCTAAGTAAACCAGTTGATTAACAGTTGAGAGGCGGGGCCAAAGAGCCAGAGCTCAACCCCGTAAACACAACTAGGGAATTATAATTAGGCAACGAGGTAAGTACATTACATGATGGAGAAAATTGTGCAAATTGTGCGAAAAAAGCTAGTGGAACATCTGGAGCAAAAGAACTTTGTGATACAACATCAACATGGGGTTCAGGGATGGCAAGTCATGCCTCACAGGATTAATTGAATTCTATGATCAGGCAACAAAAATCAGGCAAGAAAGAGAAGGGTGGGCAGACTGCATATTTTTGGATTACCAGAAAGCCTTTGATACAGTGCCACACAAGAGACTAGTGCACAAGCTGGAGATGCAGGCAGGAGTGAAAGGGAAGGTACTCCATTGGATAAGGGAATACCTAAGTAACAAGATAGCGAGTCACCGTGAGGGGTGAGGTCTCAGATTGGCGATACGTCACCAGTGGAGTCCCGCAGGGGTCGGTCCTTGAACCTATACTGTTTCTGATATATGTAAATGATCTCCCAGAGGGTATAGAATTGTTCCTCTCATTGTTTGCTGATGATGCAAAAATTATGAGGAGGTTTAAGACGGAGGAGGATAGTATGAAGTTACAAGATGACCTAGACAAACTGAATGAATGATCCAACAAATGGCTACTAAAGTTCAACCCGAGTAAATGTGAGGTAATGAAATTAGGCAGTGGAAACAGGAGGCCAAACACAGGATACCGAATGGGAGATGAAGTCTTTTATGAGACGGGCAGAGAGAAAGATCTAGAAGTTTATATCATGCCAAACTTGTCTCCTAAAGCCACCATAAAAAGAATAACATCAGCGGCATACGCGAAGCTGGCTAACATCAGAACTACCTTCAGGAACCTGTGCAAGGAATCATTTAGAATCTTGTACATCGAATATGTAAGACCAATCCTGGAGTATGCGGCCCCAGCATGGAGCCCGTACCTTGTCCAGCACAAGACGAAGCTGGAAAAAGTTCAGAGGCATGCCACTAGACTAGTCCCAGAACTAAGATCGAAGAGTTTAACAATGATGTTTTATGAGGAAAGCGGCGGGCACCAGGCCGGCCCCACGCACTAGCAAGTCATCAGTGCGCGCCAAATACAACTCTTGCATCTGGGGTGTTCTCCACACGCTTCACACACCTCCGTATGGGTCTACACACAACATGGGTCTACACACAACATGGGTCTACACACAACATGGGTCTACACACAACATGGGTCTACACACAACATGGGTCTACACACAACATGGGTCTACACACAACATGGGTCTACACACAACATGGGTCTACACACAACATGGGTTTACACAATATATACCTGTGTTGTACGCCCACACAGGCGTCCATACAGCTGTAGCCATGATCTATGAACATACAGCCAATGCCAGGACAAAAAAAAAAAGAACAATGCATTATGGTGGCCAGAGATGTATGGCAAGGCCCGAAACTCTGGCTCACCGGCCTGAAACACAGGAAGACACCTGAACTAGGGCTTCCACACACTCATGGCCTCTATACCTGTTGATTAACAGTTGAGAGTCGGGACCCAAGAGCACGGGCTCAACACCGCATCCCTAAGCACAATTAGGTGAGTACACAGCTTATACCCCCGAGCTGAGGGGCATGAGCTACGAGGACGGACTACAGGAACTAAACCTCACGTCGCTGGAAGACAGAAGAGTTAAGGGAGACTTAATCACCACATACAAGATTCCGAGAGGACTTCAAAAGAGTTATTTCACTGTCGTTAACCGTCTCAGCGAGTTGTTTAACTGTCATTAACAGTGTCATTGAGTTGTCACTAACCGACTCAACGAATTAACTGTCATTAAACGTTTCAATGAGTTTTTTTTTACTGTCACTAACTGTCTCAAGGAGCTATGTAACTGTCATTAACCGTCTTAACGAGTTGTTTATTAACTATACCTGTCATCCAACCTCTCATGGTTGTTATATTATGCCATTAATGAGCGTTTCATCTGATCATGTAATACTTCCCCCCAAAGAATATGTCAATATACATCTTTGAGTGTGTATATATATATTTCTTAAGACATTGCGAGTGACCGTTAGAGAAGAGTTGGTAGGAGTTACTGACTCATGCAGACCACAATAGCTGAGTGAGTCTTGGGGAAGGTGTTTATCTGCGGGGAGGAAGTCAGCAGCGGCGGTCAGCAGTCGTGGCTGCTCTTGCCCTTCTTGACGGCTTTGTTTTCTGCTTGACACACACCAAACCGCCCCGGGACGATAGTTTACCTGGGAGACCATGTCGGGGTTTGCTAGGCTGTCAGGCGGTGTCAGGCGCTGGCAGGTGCTGGCAGGCCTAGGCTTTGAGTGCCTTGCGCTCCTATTTACGATCAATTCGTGGCTGTTTGTGTTGTGCAATTGATGGGAAGTGTTGGTGACAGGACGGGCAGGTTGAGGGTGAAGACAATGGTGGTGGAGGCGGCGGAGAGGTGCCTGGGTGTGGGCCGGCCAGGCAAGCACTGACAAAGCACATTATAGACATTTCCACGCTCGTAAACTACCCCCTTCTGGCGGCCATGTTTGGAGTATGTGATTACCCGCTTCCACTGTTCTTCACTTGTTCACCTTCCTTTGTTCATCTCCACTGTTCTTGGTCCCTTGTTCTTCAGCCCCCTCTCGTCGTTGTGTGAGCAGTGAACAAGTTCCTGTAGAATATTTTAATAGGCTCACAAAAAACGGGAGAGAGGCTCCTGAAAACCCTTACTGATATAAATGTGACCTTCTCCTGACACTTTGCAGCAAAGTGTCGGGGGAATGCAGCAAGACACTTTGTACTCGTTCATACTCTGCCTTTGTCAATGTTAACAAGAGTTAACTAAGTTGTTGTTGTTGTTAAAGATTCGCTACCTGGAACAAAATGTTCCAAGTAGCACGGGCTATGGTGAGCCCGTAGATAGTTATTATTAAGTACAAATCTTAGCGTCAGGCCAAATACAACTCTAAACATTAACTTTGGAGAGAAAAGTTTTCAACTTCCTTCTACAACGAAGTTGTACTGATATTGTATTTCCGTGTACTTGGTTGTTCTGTCTGTGTGTGTGTGGCTGTGGCTCCTGCTGGGGCGACACTGGGGTTGTGGATACTCTTGACCCCTGAAGGATTTGAACCCGGTCACCCAGGGTCTCCATGTGGCAGTCCAGTGCTCTTACCACTCAGCCACCGATGGTACAAAAGTAATGGAAGTCGTGAGACCTATATGCCCAACACCCGGCAACACTCGTGGCATTATTACCTGAAATATCTTTGCCTAATAATAATGCCACAGGTGCTATCGGGTGATCGGGTGTGGGGCATATATATATATATATATATATATATATATATATATATATATATATATATATATATATATATATATATATATATATATATATATATATATATATATATATATATATATATATATACAGGTTCGTGCCAATAGGCTCTGAGACTCTGGGCGCCTGGGGTAAATGTGCACTTAAGTTCCTGAAGGAGCTGGGCGAGGAACTCATTGGGAAGACTAGAGACCCAAGAGCGGCCAGTTTTATGTTCCAGCGCCTCAGTGTCGCTGTTCAGAGGGGAAATGCGTGCTGTATCTTAGGTACGCACCCGACCCCCGAGGAGCTGGACGCGGTCTTCGAACACTGATTGGTATATTGTTATATAAGTGTGTGTTTTCTGTAAACTGTAGCATTGCAATAAAATCAAATAAAAAAAATAATAGGGGTGGTAGGAGAGGAAAAGATTAAAGTATTCAGTGAGAATCCACAAGGTCTTCTCTGAACACTATTTATTTTCTTCTTCGAGGATGTGGGTCCCTTTAATTAAACCAGTGGTGGTACCCCTAAAAATATATATATATATATATATATATATATATATATATATATATATATATAATATATATATGCCCCACATATATACGATACAAGGACGATACTGTCTAGCCAGCCTTCGCCTTCCTTTTATTTCAGTACCCTTGTTATATATCTCAGTCACCCGTGTCGTGATTGTCGGCTGGTTATGTGTAAGTTGGTCGGGCGTGGGTGGGGTCGACCGTGGGTGGGTCGACCGTGGGTGGGTCCAGCGTGGGTGGGTTGACCGTGGGTGGGTCGACCGTGGGTGGGTCGACCGTGGGTGGGTCGACCGTGGGTGGGTCGACCGTGGGTGGGTCGACCGTGGGTGGGTCGACCGTGGGTGGGTCCAGCGTGGGTGGGTCCAGCGTGGGTGGGTCCAGCGTGGGTGGGTCCAGCGTGGGTGGGTCCAGCGTGGGTGGGTCCAGCGTGGGTGGGTCCAGCGTGGGTGGGTCGACCGTGGGTGGGTCCAGCGTGGGTGGGTCGACCGTGGGTGGGATTGTTTATAGTGATAGTTTAATAAGGTGGTTGAGACTGGTCCACCTACTCGGTGTTGTGACGGCTAGCATATAATTGATTGTGTTAGGGTAGGGGGGAGAGGGGGGGGGGCTGTGGCTGCTTCCCCCCCTCTTTCTTGCCCTATCACCCCCTCTCTTCCTATCTTCCTCCCTCCTCTCACACCTCTCCTGCCTTCGTTTGCCTCTCTCACAATCTCTTTTACCTCTTCCCTCTCTTCACCCGTCTCCCCCTTTCTCTCTTCCATTCTCTCACACTTTCTTTGCCCTGGTCGACCCAGTCTCTCTACAGGCCTTTTTTTGTCTGTTCTTTCTGTCTCTATCTCTGTCTATCTCTCTCTCTCTATTTGCTGACTATATCTCTGTCTATCTCATATAAAAAATATAATAGATTTTCACCGCCATGCGGGTGGTCCGCTGGAGGATAGAAGCTAGTGGTGTAGTGATGGACCACCAGACAGTACCAATATGTAGTGATGGACCACCAGACAGTACCAATATGTAGTGATGGACCACCAGACAGTACCAATATGTAGTGATGGACCACCAGACAGTACCAATATGTAGTGATGGACCACCAGACAGTACCAATATGTAGTGATGGACCACCAGACAGTACCAATATGTAGTGACGGACCACCAGACAGTACCAATATGTAGTGATGGACCACCAGACAGTACCAATATGTAGTGATGGACCACCAGAAAGTACCAATATGTAGTGATGGACCACCAGACAGTACCAATATGTAGTGATGGACCACCAGACAGTACCAATATGTAGTGATGGACCACCAGACAGTACCAATATGTAGTGATGGACCACCAGACAGTACCAATATGTAGTGATGGACCACCAGACAGTACCAATATGTAGTGATGGACCACCAGAAAGTACCAATATGTAGTGATGGACCACCAGAAAGTACCAATATGTAGTGATGGACCACCAGACAGTACCAATATGTAGTGATGGACCACCAGAAAGTACCAATATGTAGTGATGGACCACCAGACAGTACCAATATGTAGTGATGGACCACCAGACAGTACCAATATGTAGTGATGGACCACCAGAAAGTACGAGAGAACACAATGAGAGAAAACAGCTGGAGAACACAGTAAGGGAACAGTTCAGTGTAGTTCACTGTTATAGTATTGTTCTCTAGTAACATGTGTGGGAACATTTGGGTCGCAAATGGGGGGATTGAAAGATGAGAGGAGGGACCAGTGTTGTGTCTTACCTCCAGTGTCTTAACTCTGAGGACTTACGACAACACAACTGGTAATGGTGTTTGGATCGTAAGTCAGTGTGTGATCTACGTGGCCAGGGTAAGCCATCCTTCAGGAGTTCTTAGTCAGCTAAAGAGGTGGAGGATGAATAGTAGGAAGTAGAAGGATGAGGCTTACAGTAGAAGGCTTACAGGTTCCTGAAGATGAGAGGGGAATGTCAGCCCTGTGGAGAAATGCCCGACAGACCACTGGGACATTATCTAACACTGTTCACAGTTACAACCACAACAGACCAATGGAACATTATCTAACACAGTGCACACTTACAACCACAACAGACCACTGGAACATTATCTAACACAGTGCAAACTTACAACCACAATAGCCATGGACAAGTGACCTCACCTCACTGGACAAAACTATATAGACATGGACAAGTGACCTCAGATCATTTGACAAAATTACACAGCCATATACATATCACTTCAGACCATTGGACAACCCCACAAAATCATGGACAGATGACCTCACAACAATGAACAAGACCACATAGCTATGGACAGTTGACCCGAGACCACTGGACAAAACCACAGGGCCATGGACAGAGATGACAGGAGAGAGAGAGAACAGGTAAGAGATAACCTGAGAGACGCGTTGTCTCCTGGTTATCACAGGTAATGTAGTGGAAAAAACCCTCAGCAGTGATTGACCTCTCCCGGACGAGACGTAAACATGTTTGTTCAACGATAAGATACTGCCAAGTCTCCCGAGACCTTAGTTTGTCCTTACAACCTGTGGCAGGTGACGTCCCAGTACCTGTGGCAGGTGACGTCTCTTGACCCCAGTACCTGTGGCAGGTGACGTCTCTTGACCCCAGTACCTGTGGCAGGTGACGTCTCTTGACCCCAGTACCTGTGGCAGGTGACGTCTCTTGACCCCAGTACCTGTGGCAGGTGACGTCTCTCGACCCCAGTACCTGTGGCAGGTGACGTCTCTTGACCCCAGTACCTGTGGCAGGTGATATGACCCCAGTACCTGTGGCAGGTGATATGACCCCAGTACCTGTGGCAGGTGACGTCTCTTGACCCCAGTACCTGTGGCAGGTGATATGACCCCAGTACCTGTGGCAGGTGATATGACCCCAGTACCTGTGGCAGGTGATATGACCCCAGTACCTGTGGCAGGTGATATGACCCCAGTACCTGTGGCAGGTGACGTCTCTTGACTCCAGTACCTGTGGCAGGTGATATGACCCCAGTACCTGTGGCAGGTGATATGACCCCAGTACCTGTAGCAGGTGACGTCACCAGTCACCGCCGCTGCTAAGAGCTATCTGGAGTTTTATTGTGAGAAGTGTCTGTGTCTGGCGGGCTACTGGGTACGGCACCCAGCACTGCTTTTACCACTACCACCAACAACGGGACCCTCACACCAACAACGGGACCCCTCACACCAACAACGGGACCCTCACACCAACAACGGGACCCTCACACCAACAACGGGACCCTCACACCAACAACGGGACCCTCACAGCAACAACGGGACCCTCACACCAACAACGGGACCCTCACACCAACAACGGGACCCTCACACCAACAACAGGACCCTCACACCAACAACAGGACCCTCACACCAACAACGGGACCCTCACACCAACAACGGGACCCTCACACCAACAACGGGACCCTCACAGCAACAACGGGACCCTCACACCAACAACAGGACCCTCACACCAACAACGGGACCCTCACACCAACAACGGGACCCTCACACCAACAACGGGACCCTCACACCAACAACGGGACCCTCACACCAACAACGGGACCCTCACACCAACAACAGGACCCTCACACCAACAACGGGACCCTCACAGCAACAACGGGACCCTCACACCAACAACGGGACCCTCACAGCAACAACGGGACCCTCACAGCAACAACGGGACCCTCACACCAACAACAGGACCCTCACACCAACAACAGGACCCTCACACCAACAACGGGACCCTCACACCAACAACGGGACCCCTCACACCAACAACAGGACCCTCACACCAACAACGGGACCCTCACACCAACAACGGGACCCTCACACCAACAACGGGACCCTCACACCAACAACGGGACCCCTCACACCAACAACGGGACCCTCACAGCAACAACGGGACCCTCACACCAACATCGGGACCCTCACACCAACAACGGGACCCTCACACCAACAACAGGACCCTCACACCAACAACGGGACCCTCACACCAACAACGGGACCCCTCACACCAACAACGGGACCCTCACAGCAACAACGGGACCCTCACACCAACAACGGGACCCTCACAGCAACAACGGGACCCTCACACCAACAACAGGACCCTCACACCAACAACGGGACCCTCACACCAACAACAGGACCCTCACACCAACAACGGGACCCTCACACCAACAACGGGACCCTCACACCAACAACGGGACCCTCACACCAACAACGGGACCCTCACACCAACAACAGGACCCTCACACCAACAACGGGACCCTCACACCAACAACGGGACCCTCACACCAACAACGGGACCCTCACACCAACAACGGGACCCTCACACCAACAACGGGACCCTCACACCAACAACGGGACCCTCACAGCAACAACGGGACCCTCACACCAACAACGGGACCCTCACACCAACAACGGGACCCCTCACACCAACAACGGGACCCCTCACAGACGCAGGAAGTTCCTCATGCTTCTCTTCACTAAGAAATGTTTTCTCAGGAAATTAAAAATTCATGGTGGCTCTTGTGGAAACTGTCGGTGGGGTGGGGTGGGGGGATGCTGGGGTTGTTGAGGGGGTGCCGCCCCCCTCCCCTGTGGGGGTGGTGGCCCCCTTCTCCCCTCTCTGGAGGGGAGAACTGTGAGGGGAAACCCAGCGAGAAGCACCGGTTGTCTCCCTCTCTTTCCTGCTTAAAATTATTCATATCTGCATTTTATTTCTTTAATTTAGATCTTTTTCATATTTGTTTTTCTTACAAATATTTATCATAATGTCTTTGGTCTTTATTTTATCTAATATTGATAACTTGTGTCTGGCCTCCTGCTCTCACCTCCAAACTTCGTTACATTACATTTACTTGAGTTAAACTCTAGTAGCCATTTAGTGTATCATTCTTTCAGTTTGCCCGGGTCATCAGAGAGCCTCTTGCTGTCTTAATCCTCCTCATAAAATTTGCATCATTAGTCCACATTATGAGGAATGAATCTTTGGAAGAGCATTTACATATATGAGAGACACAATAGGTCCAGGAACTGTGTGTGTGTGCCACTGGTCCGCATCCCAGGCTCGTTAAAGCTGCGGCCATCCCTCAAGACGCAACTATCTATTTTAATGTGTTATAAAAATAGACTTGCTCTCATAAATTAAAATTATATATTGAAGTTTTTTGTATAGTTAGAAGTAGGATTTGTTGGCGATTATTTGTGTTTGTAACACGTGGGTGAAGCATTTTCAGACTTGCGATTCGAACAATGGTCGTGAGTGAGACAATGTTTGAACGTCACCAGTTGAGTCGTGTGTAAACCGATTTTCATTGCTAAACAGGGCGGGGGTTGGCGGCTGAATTAACGAGCATTTGGGCCGTGTTGATGAGGAGGGGTTGTCAACGAAGAGCAAATGCTCGGTAATCCTGTTTAGGAATGAAAAACGGTTTACATACGACTCAACTGGTGACGTTCGAACACTTCTCGAAGAGTCCTTTGGTGACGACCACTGTTCGAATCACAAGATTGTAAATGCTTCACCCACGTACTACAAACACAGATAATCGCCAACAGAACCTAAACACCTAACCTAACTAATGCCTAAATATACACAATATGCTAATATATACTCGGAGAAAATTCCTATTTAGAATGAAGTGCATGTTAACACTGATAAGTGTGTCTTGGGGTCGGCCGCTGGAGGGCTCAGTGACCTTGATGTTGTCACCGTATATCAGTATGGTATTATTAGTGTATGGGATCGGCTTGTAGACCCATAGACCTCTTGCTACTTATAGAGGACACACCCCTCCCGTGCGGGGGGGGGGGGGGGGAAGGTTGTTGAGACCAGGGGCCAGATTCACGAACTCAAGTACTTACGAACGTGTACATCTTTCCTCAATCTTTGACGGTTTTAATTACATTTATTAAACAGTTTACAAGCATGAAAACTTGTCAATCAACTGTTGTTATTGTTATAAACAGCCTCCTGGTGCTTCGGAGCTCATTAACTGTTTAATAATTGAAACCAAAGCCGCCAAAGATTGAAAAAAATGTACAGGGGTCAGATTCACGAAAGTACTTACGCAAGCACTTACGAACGTATACATCTTTCCTCAATCTTTGACGGTTTTAATTACATTTATTAAACAGTTTACAAGCATGAAAACTTGTCAATCAACTGTTGTTATTGTTATAAACAGCCTCCTGGTGCTTCGGAGCTCATTAACTGTTTAATAATTGGAAACAAAACCGCCGAAGATTGAGAAAAGATGGAAAGGTTCGTAAGTGTTTGCGTAAGTGCTTTCGTGAATCTGGCCCCAGGTTCGTAAGTGCTTGCGTAACTGCTTCGTGAATCTGGCCCCAGACCTACGCTTCCAGGCTTGCGATCCCCACCACCTGCTATAGTACCGTACTGGTACACACAGGTGTGGGTCCAGTACTGGAAGCCTCGCTATAGACTCCACATCAACGCCATAATGTTGGAGTGGTTGGTAACAGGTTGGTTCAGTAGTTGCTAGACTAGATCCGAGTCTCAACTAGCGAGCATAACAGCTGCCTTACAAATAATGACCATTGTAGTGCTTAGTTACCAAACAGATAAGAATTAAGTCAAGGAGGTATAATTGTATGATAAGAGAATCCCCCTTATCGTGTATGATTAAGGAAATGCTACTGCATATAGATATGTATAATAATACATTATATTTGTATTCTAATGCATTATCATACATTAGCCAACTTGTTTTTTGTAGTCTATTCTATAGTTAAGCCGAAAACAAAAAAATTCTGATGTTACTTGTTCCCAAATAATATACATCCAAGCTTTATTGAATATATCCCTTTATATGAATATATTTATTATTGAATATATATTGAATATATATATTGAATATATCTCCCTTTATTGAATATATCCCTTTATATGAATTGAATATCCGGTCCCTTTATATATTCATTTAAATGGAAACATGTGAAGTGTTTATATAAATGTGTTATATAATAACCCTCACGTATAGCAGTATAGGGGTTCGACCCGGTTGTGACCTGAACCATCCGGCTCTAGGGGACAACAACAACCCAGCCACCTGACCAACTGTCTCCACTATAACATCACAACACTATATAACCACAGGGAATGGTAACCATGTTTACGGGCTCACCATAGCCCGTGCTACATGGACACTTCGTCCTGAGTAGCTAAGTCTGAAAGAACAACAACAACCATGTAAAGATATAATTATGTTAGGTAAGACAACGCGTCTCTGGGGGTGTAGGGGAAGGGGCAAGTGGGCAAGCTGCCTCCCTCTTGGGTAACACCCTCTTGACATGTTAAAGTCTTAGATTTATTGGTAATAGTTTATTAACATTGTGCGAGAAAAGAGGCTCTTCTAGAGGGAGCCCCGCGGTGTGACGGCCTCTATAGCGTGACCCGCGGGGTGACAGCCTCTATAGGGCGACCCGAGGGGTGACAGCCTCTATAGGGCGACCCGAGGGGTGACAGCCTCTATAGGGCGACCCGAGGGGTGACAGCCTCTATAGGGTGACCCGAGGGGTGACAGCCTCTATAGGGCGACCCGAGGGGTGACAGCCTCTATAGGGTGACCCGAGGGGTGACAGCCTCTATAGGGTGACCCGAGGGGTGACAGCCTCTATAGGGCGACCCGAGGGGTGACAGCCTCTATAGGGCGACCCGAGGGGTGACAGCCTCTATAGGGTGACCCGAGGGGTGACAGCCTCTATAGGGTGACCCGAGGGGTGACGGTCTCTATAGGGTGACCCGCGGGGTGACGGCCTCTACAGGGTGACCCGCGGGGTGACAGCCTCTACAGGGTGACCCGCGGGGTGACGGCCTCTACAGGGTGACCCGCGGGGTGACAGCCTCTACAGGGTGACCCGCGGGGTGACAGCCTCTACAGGGTGACCCGCGGGGTGACGGCCTCTACAGGGTGACCCGCGGGGTGACAGCCTCTACAGGGTGACCCGCGGGGTGACAGCCTCTACAGGGTGACCCGAGGGGTGATGGCCTCTATAGGGTGACCCGAGGGGTGACAGCCTCTGCAGGGTGACCCGCGGGGTGACAGCCTCTATAGGGAGCCCCGCGGGGTGACGGTCTCACTTCAGGTCCTCTTCTACACGCAAAAATAATCAATAGTCCACTTGGCTCATATCTCTTTTTCCGGTGACTGTTCCGGTGACATGATCACTACATACAAAATTCTCAGGGGAATTGACAGGGTAGAGAAGGATGGACTATTTAACACGGGTGGTATACGAACAAGGGAACACAGGTAGAAACTGAGTTCCCAAATGAGCCACAGAGACATTAAAAAGAACTTTTTCAGTGTGAGAGTAGTTAGTTAGTAAATGCACTAGGAAGTGATGTGGTGGAGGCTGACTCCATACACAGTTTCAAATGTAAATATGATGGAGCTTGAGAAGTTGACAACTAGGTGAGTACGACGAGGTTCCCATAGTGAAGAAAGGGATAACGGGAACAGTCTTCACAATACCAAAATTAAGTGACGCTTGGAAGGGATCAGGATAAGGATTTGGGATGGGACGGAGGGAAGGAATGGTGCCCAACCACTTGGACGGTTGGGGATTGAACGCCGACCTGCATGAAGCGAGACCGTCGCTCTACCGTCCAGTCCAAGCGGTTGGGGTCGTGTTGGGAGACATATAAGATAATCATTATGTCTGAAAACAGTTAATATAAGGAGGGTGGCGCGCGGTACATGAACCTGAGCATTGACAGGAAGATAAAATAGTGAGCGCGCAATACGGCAAGATGGCAGTCGTCATTTGGAGAGAGTATTGGCATCGCGGGATTTATGATGCAAAGAGGATTCCATCTTGTTCGCTTGGCTACACCAGGGGATCCCGGCCTCCAAACGTCTTTCAAGTCCCTTCTTATTATGTTAAAGGGGGTCGAGATCTCTTTTTTTCATTTGTGGCATCATTTTAAGCGCAACAACTTTCAAATTTGGCGTTTTTTTTGTTTGTTTATTCTGGCACACTTATTGTACTTGTTTGTGGGCGACTTTGTTTGTTTAGTTCTTACACGTGCACAGTTGTTGAGGAGTGTGTGTTACACGTGTGAGGGGCGCCACATCCTGTCTCACTCAGATACTCACAAAGTTAACTTAGCTCAAGTTGTGTGTGTGAGAGAGAGAGGGAGGGAGGCAGAGAGAGAGAGAGGCAGAGAGGGAGGGAAAGGGAGAGACAGACAGACAGAAAGTGTGATACTGGAGAGGCGTGAAAAATTATAGATTGTCGATACACTTCCGACATAATGGACAGAAATGTTACGAATGTCTCTATGTAAAATGAAATTGAGAGAGAAAGTTCCGGAGCGTTGTTACTCTTTGGCTACCGTCACTCACAACTGTGTGGGGGGGGGTTGTTACTCCCTGGCTACCGTCACTCACAACTGTGTGGTGTGGGGGGGGGGTTGTCACTCCCTGGCTACCGTCACTCACAACTGTGTAGGGGGGGTTGTCACTCCCTGGCTACCGTCACTCACAACTGTGTAGGGGGGGGGGGTTGTCACTCCCTGGCTACCGTCACTCATCCACCAGTATAACACGCTGGGTACTCAAAATGTGTATTTTCTCAAATATTAATACCTGCTAGAATGTGTTAAATAGTTAGGCGTAACATAGGTGGTTATGTTGCGTTGGCCATTATGGGTAGTTAGTGTGTGTGTGTGTGTAGCAACCCGTCCTCTCCCTCTCTCTCTACCCTCTCATACCTCTCCCTCTCTCTCTACCCTCTCACACCTCTCCCTCCCTCTCTACCCTCTCTCTCAGTCTCTCCCTCTCTACCTGTCTTCCCCTCTACTCTTCCCTCTCTTCAAGTCTCGCCCCAGTTCCCTTCCCTTCTCTCTCTTCCCTTCCCACCCTGCCTCAGCTCCCACACCCTGCCTCAGCTCCCACACCCCGCCTCAGCGCCACTATGCAGGAGTCAGCTGAGATAATTGATGGGGAGTCCAAACATTGGACGGTCCTGGTTAGCGTCGCAGATTTATTGAAACCGCATTATAATGGACTCCAACTCCCTCCCCTCTCCCCTCACTCTCCCCTCACTCTCCCCTCGCTCTCCCCCTCTCTCGTCCCTATCTCCCGCACTCTCCCATCACTTGTCCCCCATCCCACTACCCCTACCCCACCTCCACCATCCCTTCTCCGGAATGGGCCGTGACACCCTGGAAATTATCTAATCCAATTTTGAGATAGGTTCTCACTTCTGGAATTTATTTGATGCAGCTTTGGTTCGGTAGTTCTGTGTTGGTCTCAATGGTTCACACACACAGGAATGGGTCCAGGCACCCTGTGAATGGTTCCCCGTTAGTGTGAATGGTTCACATACACAGGAATGGGTCCAGGCACCCTGTGAATGGTTCCCCGTTAGTGTGAATGGTTCACATACACAGGAATGGGTCCAGGCACCCTGTGAATGGTTCCCCGTTAGTGTGAATGGTTCACACACACAGGAATGGGTCCAGGCACCCTGTGAATGGTTCCCCGTTAGTGTGAATGGTTCACACACACAGGAATGGGTCCAGGCACCCTGTGAATGGTTCCCCGTTAGTGTGAATGGTTCACACACACAGGAATGGGTCCAGGCACCCTGTGAATGGTTCCCCGTTAGTGTGAATGGTTCACACACACAGGAATGGGTCCAGGCACCCTGTGAATGGTTCCCCGTTAGTGTGAATGGTTCATACACACAGGAAGGGGGTCCAGGCACCCTGTGAATGGTTCCCCGTTAGTGTGAATGGTTCACATACACAGGAATGGGTCCAGGCACCCTGTGAATGGTTCCCCGTTAGTGTGAATTGTTCACATACACAGGAATGGGTCCAGGCACCCTGTGAATGGTTCCCCGTTAGTGTGAATGGTTCACACACACAGGAATGGGTCCAGGCACCCTGTGAATGGTTCCCCGTCAGTGTGAATGGTTCACACACACAGGAAGGGGGTCCAGGCACCCTGTGAATGGTTCCCCGTTAGTGTGAATGGTTCACACACACAGGAATGGGTCCAGGCACCCTGTGAATGGTTCCCCGTTAGTGTGAATGGTTCACACACACAGGAAGGGGGTCCAGGCACCCTGTGAATGGTTCCCCGTTAGTGTGAATGGTTCACACACACAGGAAGGGGGTCCAGGCCCCCTGTGAATTGTTCCCCGTTAGTGTGAATGGTTCACACACACAGGAAGGGGGTCCAGGCATCCTGTGAATGGTTCCCCGTTAGTGTGAATGGTTCACACACAAAGGAATGGGTCCAGGCACCCTGTGAATGGTTCCCCGTTAGTGTGAATGGTTCACACACACAGGAAGGGGGTCCAGGCACCCTGTGAATGGTTCCCCGTTAGTGTGAATGGTTCACACACACAGGAATGGGTCCAGGCACCCTGTGAATGGTTCCCCGTTAGTGTGAATGGTTCCCACACACAGGAATGGGTCCAGGCACCCTGTGAATGGTTCCCCATTACTATGAATGGTTCACACACACACAGGAATGGGTCCAGCTTCGCAGGATTAAGATAATCATGGACTTTAGGTGGGATTTTGGTCGGTCAATATTGGAAAAATGTAGTGACCATTCTTAAACAATTTGTATATTAAAAATTATTATGTGTCTCTTTATGTATGTGTAGTGGAGACAGTCTGTGTGTGTATGGTGCTTCTTGCTGTGTGTGTGTGTATGGTGCTTCTTGCTGTGTGTGTATGGTGCTTCTTGCCTGTGTGTGTATGGTGCTTCTTGCCTGTGTGTGTATGGTGCTTCTTGCTGTGTGTGTATGGTGCTTCTTGCCTGTGTGTGTATGGTGCTTCTTGCCTGTGTGTGTATGGTGCTTCTTGCTGTGTGTGTGTGTATGGTGCTTCTTGCTGTGTGTGTGTATGGTGCTTCTTGCCTGTGTGTGTGTGTATGGTGCTTCTTGCTGTGTGTGTGTGTATGGTGCTTCTTGCTGTGTGTGTGTGTATGGTGCTTCTTGCTTGTGTGTGTGTGTATGGTGCTTCTTGCTTGTGTGTGTGTGTATGGTGCTTCTTGCTGTGTGTGTGTATGGTGCTTCTTGCTGTGTGTGTGTATGGTGCTTCTTGCTGTGTGTGTGTGTATGGTGCTTCTTGCCTGTGTGTGTGTGTATGGTGCTTCTTGCTGTGTGTGTGTGTATGGTGCTTCTTGCTGTGTGTGTGTGTATGGTGCTTCTTGCTTGTGTGTGTGTGTATGGTGCTTCTTGCTTGTGTGTGTGTGTATGGTGCTTCTTGCTTGTGTGTGTGTGTATGGTGCTTCTTGCTGTGTGTGTGTGTATGGTGCTTCTTGCTGTGTGTGTGTGTATGGTGCTTCTTGCTTGTGTGTGTGTGTATGGTGCTTCTTGCTGTGTGTGTGTGTATGGTGCTTCTTGCTGTGTGTGTGTGCATGGTGCTTCTTGCTTGTGTGTGTGTGTATGGTGCTTCTTGCCTGTGTGTGTGTGTATGGTGCTTCTTGCTGTGTGTTGCCACCCAACACACTCCTCCTCCACACGGGTACAAGACGTGTTCTACTCGGCTGCTCCACTGACTCCGTAAATGACAGCAATGGAATGTTTAACCGCCAGTCCTGCCATAGCTGACAATCCTATGAATGGATTGCCTAATGCTGGCAATCTGTAAGACACTGTAAATGCCTCACTTGTTAACCTCCCAATACAGAATCTCTACACATTTAAGACCGTAGATGTCTATCTAAGAAATGGAGGGAATACAGAGAACATATACGGCACGCATAAACGCGATAAAGCACCTAAATTATTGGGATCGTCTCAAAGCTCTCCAAATGTACTCACTAGAAAGAAGACGAGAGAGATATCAAATAATATACACCTGGAAGATACTGGAGGGCCAAGTACCAAATCTACACAGTAAAATAACAACGTACTGGAGTGAACGATATGGAAGAAAATGCAGAATAGAACCAGTGAAGAGCAGAGGTGCCATAGGCACAATCAGAGAACACTGTATAAACATCAGAGGTCCGCGGTTGTTCAACAACCTCCCAGCAAGCATAAGTAATATTGCCGGAACAACCGTGGACATCTTCAAGAGGAAACTAGATTTATTCCTCCAAGGAGTGCCGGACCAACCAGGCTGTGGTGGATATGTGGGCCTGCGGGCCGCTCCAAGCAACAGCCTGGTGGACCAAACTCTCACACGTCAAGCTTGGCCTCGGGCCGGGCTTGGGGAGTAGAAGAACTCCCATAACCCCATCAACCAGGTATCAACCAGGTATCAACCAGGTACCAAATTGCATCAACACCCGTAACAACAGGGGGCCGGGGCTGGCTGCCTCCTAGTGTGGGTTATTGTAGTAAATATGTAGAAGTGTCGAGAGGCTGATCAAGGTGAGGGTAGGAGAGCATGTGTGGGGAGGCCGCCCTATATATGGTAATGTTGAAGTCTTATGCTATAACCAATGACATGTAAGCCATTGACTGTGGCTTCAGGGACAGACTTTAAGACTTGGACGACTTTATGGAGGCAGTTTATGGTGGTGGTGGTGGTGGTGGTGATGGTGGTGGTGGTGGTGATGGTGGTGGTGGTGGTGATGGTGGTGGTGGTGGTGGTGATGGTGGTGGTGGTAGTACTGGTGATGGTGGTTGTGGTGGTGATGGTGGTGATGGTGGTGGTGGTGATAGTGATGGTAGTGATGATGGTGTTGCAGCTTAAGCCACTACTGACATCACCAACATATGAGTAGTGGACACACTTAAACAACACTACATAGAAACTCATAAGCTCTTCTAAGGCACTCTACTCAACATACGTTAGACCAGTACTGGAATATGCAGCACCAGTAGGGAATCCGCACATTGTGACAAATATAACCCAATTTGTCATAAAGGACAAAGAAGATGAGTGCCATAGTTAAGAGTGTTGAAGCCTGATGATCAGATAAGGTAACTAGATCTAATCTTGGTTAGTCCAAGTGATCCTCTAAGTGAATTAATGTTGTAATTATCAACAAGAACTAATAATTAAAAACTCACAGTTCTATAATTAGGAAGAGTTGACTTGTTCCTCGCGAGAGAGGGGCGACTGTGTCACTATACTCTACGGTGTTACAGTGAAGACAACACATTAACGTCACTCAGGCAGTGGTCTTATATAATTAGCCTTTTGGTAGTTAACATTGTGAGAGGGAGTGAGGTAGTTGTCTCCCTCTCACATGTGAGAGGGAGTGAGGTAGTTGTCTCCCTCTCACATGTGAGAGGGAGTGAGGTAGTTGTCTCCCTCTCACATGTGAGAGGGAGTGAGGTAGTTGTCTCCCTCTCACATGTGAGAGGGAGTGAGGTAGTTGTCTCCCTCTCACATGTGAGAGGGAGTGAGGTAGTTGTCTCCCTCTCACATGTGAGAGGGAGTGAGGTAGTTGTCTCCCTCTCACATGTGAGAGGGAGTGAGGTAGTTGTCTCCCTCTCACATGTGAGAGGGAGTGAGGTAGTTGTCTCCCTCTCACATGTGAAAGGGAGTGAGGTAGTTGTCTCCCTCTCACATGTGAGAGGGAGTGAGGTAGTTGTCTCACTACCAGGGTGGTCCTTCCCTCTGCTCCACCTTCTTCATATTAACTCTTCAACATAATTGGTCATGTAACAACCTGGTGGAACTAAGATCACTTCATTATATATGGTAACTACCGCCGCGGTGTTGAACATAATCGGTCATTACCACCACCACTACCAGTGGTGGTCGTAATGATTACTACCACTACCACCACTACCAGTGGTGGTAGTGGTGGCCAGGGAGAGGCAGGAGTGGCCAGGGAGAGGCAGGGGTGGCCAGGGAGAGGCAAGGGTGGCCAGGGAGAGGCAGGGGTGGCCAGGGAGAGGCAGGGGGGTAAAAGGGGTCACTCAGGAGTAGCCAAGGAACGTACAATTGGCCTGAGAGAGCCTGTGGCCCTACAGGATCTCAGAGCACTATCCCCTCCGATTTAATTCAACTGAGGGAAGACTGTAGAAGGCAGACCCAGCCAAAAGGTTACAAAAGCAGCGTGTCAACAGGGCGCCAGTGACCTCGCTGGTTCCTCTCCACACAAATATATTTATAATCAATCAATCTCCATTCTTCTCCCTCTACCGTCTCTTGGCCTCTTCATCTCTATTCTTTTCTCTTTCTATTCTCTGCTTTCACCCTCCCTCCTAGCCTCCCCCCTCCTCTACCCCTCCCCCACCTCCCAAAGAGGGGGGGGGGGCTCCTGGCTCCACTACTGGCATTACCAGTTTCCAATATCGCTCTGCTAAACACGATTCACAATTTTGAAGAGAGAGGGGAGGAAAAGTGTGTGTGTGTGTGTGTGTACTCACCTAGTTGTGCTTACGGGGGTTGAGCTCTGGCTCTTTGGTCCCGCCTCTCAACCGTCAATCAACTGGTGTACAGGTTCCTGAGCCTACTGGGCTCTGTCATATCTATATTTGAAACTGTGTATGGAGTCAGCCTCCACCACATCACTGCCTAATGCAATCCACTACTTACTACTCTGACACTGAAAAAGTTCTTTCTAACGTCCCTGTGGCTCATGTGGGTACTCAGTTTCCACCTGTGTCCCCTTGTTCGCGTCCCACCCGTGTTAAACAGTTTATCTTTGTTTATTCTTGACATCTACCACTGTCAATTCCTCTATGAATTTTGTAGGTAGTGATCATGCCTCCCCGAGCTCTACTGTCTTCTAGCGACGTGAGTTGCATTTCACGCAACCTTTTCTCGTAACTCATGCCTCTTAGTTCTTGGACTAGCCTATTGAGATACTGGGTTCCGGGTTCGATCCCCGGCGGAGGCGGAAACAAATGGGCAGAGTTTCTTTCACCCTGATGCACCTGTTCACCTAGCAGTAAATAGGTACCTGGGAGTTAGACAGCTGCTACGGGCTGCTTCCTGGAGATGTGTAACAAAAAAGGAGGCTTGGTTGAGGACTGGGCCGCGGAGACGCTAAGCCCCGAAATCATCTCATGATAACCTCAAGAGGTTTCTGAAGGCACTTTCATTAGACGATTAGATTCTTCGTTCGCGTTAGAATTAACAGTTTACGATTATCTACATCTAAAATAATTATTTGACCAATTGTTTCATAAAGGGCAGCAGAAAGTCTTGAAAACGTGGTCGCTTCCTCTTCACCAGCTGTTGACTTTAGCCTTTGTTTGTTCACGTGACCTGCATCAGCCAATCAGAGGAAGGGGAAGCGCTACATGCGGCCAAAATGAGAACTACAAACCAAAACAAACCTCGTAATTTTGTCAACGTTGACGCGACTTGCATCCCATCCTCTTTTATCATTCCCCGTAACCCGGCACAGACAGCTGGTCCTCCCACGCCAGCTGTCTGTTAGTGTCCCCGGGGTGCATTGTGTCGCCATCTGGGCGAGGTGCGGGACTCCCAGAATTCTGGGATATTTCTCGAATTTTCAAGTTAACTGACGATTAAGTTCAGTTTCGTCAAGTTAACTGAAGATTAAGTTCAGTTTCGTCAAGTTAACTGAAGATTAAGTTCAGTTTCGTCAAGTTAACTGAAGATTAAGTTCAGTTTCGTCAAGTTAACTGAAGATTAAGTTCAGTTTCGTCAAGTTAACTGAAGATTAAGTTCAGTTTCGTCAAGTTAACTGACGATTAAGTTCAGTTTCGTCAAGTTAACTGAAGATTAAGTTCAGTTTCGTCAAGTTAACTGAAGATTAAGTTCAGTTTCGTCAAGTTAACTGAAGATTAAGTTCAGTTTCGTCAAGTTAACTGACGATTAAGTTCAGTTTCGTCAAGTTAACTGAAGATTAAGTTCAGTTTCGTCAAGTTAACTGACGATTAAGTTCAGTTTCGTCAAGTTAACTGACGATTAAGTTCAGTTTCGTCAAGTTAACTGACGATTAAGTTCAGTTTCGTCAAGTTAACTGAAGATTAAGTTCAGTTTCGTCAAGTTAACTGAAGATTAAGTTCAGTTTCGTCAAGTTAACTGAAGATTAAGTTCAGTTTCGTCAAGTTAACTGACGATTAAGTTCAGTTTCGTCAAGTTAACTGACGATTAAGTTCAGTTTCGTCAAGTTAACTGAAGATTAAGTTCAGTTTCGTCAAGTTAACTGAAGATTAAGTTCAGTTTCGTCAAGTTAACTGAAGATTAAGTTCAGTTTCGTCAAGTTAACTGAAGATTAAGTTCAGTTTCGTCAAGTTAACTGACGATTAAGTTCAGTTTCGTCAAGTTAACTGACGATTAAGTTCAGTTTCGTCAAGTTAACTGAAGATTAAGTTCAGTTTCGTCAAGTTAACTGAAGATTAAGTTCAGTTTCGTCAAGTTAACTGAAGATTAAGTTCAGTTTCGTCAAGTTAACTGAAGATTAAGTTCAGTTTCGTCAAGTTAACTGAAGATTAAGTTCAGTTTCGTCAAGTTAACTGAAGATTAAGTTCAGTTTCGTCAGAGCAAAGGTTGTTTCTGGACGTAGTAGGGAGAGGCTCCTCACCCTAACACACAGGCCTGGGACAGATACAACAGCATGTCCTGGGGCTTGGCTGAGATATTGAAGGAGAGAGGAGTTACATATGCTCCGAAGAACATGTTTGCATGTATGATTACACAAACGTACTCTACATATTTATGTATGTATTTATGTATGTATATATATGCTAACACACACATCCTTCTTTCTTGCCATCTCGCACTCACCAGTCCTCTCTCTCTCTCTCTCTCCCTCCCTCCCTCACTCCCCCTCCCTCTCCCTCTCCCTCTCCCTCTCCCTCTCCCTCTCCCTCTGATGTCCAGCGTCTGGACCGGGTCCGGTACTTCCTGTCGTAATAACATTAAGAAATTTATAGCTTATCGGCTCCTGGTTCCATATGGGTAATGAAGAAGCTGTCTCTATATGGCTGAGACTGTTGTTAGTGGTGGTGGTGGTGGTGGTGGTAGTGGTGGTGGTGATGGTGGTGGTGTTGGTTGTTGTTGTGGTGGTCGTGTAACAACCAGGAAAATTCTCCTCCTCTCTCTCTCTCTTTCTCACCCTTCCCTAATTCTCCTCTCTCCTCCTCCTTGAGATGTAAAGGGTCAGGAGGTTAATCCCACCGCTGCCACCATTGTAACACCTGTCACCATTGTAACACCTGCCACCATTGTAACACCTGTCACCATTGTAACACCTGCCACCATTGTAACACCTGCCACCATTGTAACACCTGTCACCATTGTAACACCTGTCACCATTGTAACACCTGCCACCATTGTAACACCTGCCACCATTGTAACACCTGTCACCATTGTAACACCTGTCACCATTGTAACACCTGCCACCATTGTAACACCTGCCACCATTGTAACACCTGTCACCATTGTAACACCTGTCACCATTGTAACACCTGCCACCATTGTAACACCTGCCACCATTGTAACACCTGCCACCATTGTAACACCTGTCACCATTGTAACACCTGTCACTATTGTAACACCTGCCACCATTGTAACACCTGCCACCATTGTAACACCTGTCACCATTGTAACACCTGTCACCATTGTAACACCTGTCACCATTGTAACACCTGCCACTATTGTAAAACACTTACCTGATACCATATAAGTTTATACACTAGTGCTCTTAGTTATATTTCCTTATAATATCTAAAGAGTATCATTCCCCTTCACATAGTCTAGGGAAGCTGCACAGATACAAGATGTACCTAGATGCTGATCTATAATAATAATAAGATGTACCTAGATGTGTTGACAACAAAAACAAACCAAAAAAATAAACAATATTTACAGTTGAGTGTAAGAGGGACTTACAAGTCTGTCACTAAACCAGTGTTACTTGCAAGGAAATGCTTAATATCCAGCCAAAGGAGAGCTGCCACCACCCATCTACGGGCTCGCCATAGACCGTGCTGCTTGGAACTTTTTGTTCCAGGTAGCGAATCTTAAACAACAACATGCCACCACCCCATCAAGTTAGTTACTACAGAAGTATTGGTAAAATTCCTAAGCAACTCCTCTCCAACAGTGACAATGGTAAAGTAATTTAGACACAGACAATAACATGAGAGATGTCACACGTTATCATATGGACTATAGTGTCTCACAAGAGCTGGAGACTGACTGCCTCTATCCGGCTCCTGTATGACTCGGTCCGGCTCCTGTATGACTCGGTCCGGCTCCTGTATGACTCGGTCCGGCTCCTGTATGACTCGGTCCGGCTCCTGTATGACTCGGTCCGGCTCCTGTATGACTCAGTCCGGCTCCTGTATGACTCGGTCCGGCTCCTGTATGACTCAGTCCGGCTCCTGTATGACTCGGTCCGGCTCCTGTATGACTCGGTCCGGCTCCTGTATGACTCAGTCCGGCTCCTGTATGACTCGGTCCGGCTCCTGTATGACTCAGTCCGGCTCCTGTATGACTCAGTCCGGCTCCTGTATGACTCGGTCCGGCTCCTGTATGACTCAGTCCGGCTCCTGTATGACTCGGTCCGGCTCCTGTATGACTCGGTCCGGCTCCTGTATGACTCAGTCCGGCTCCTGTATGACTCGGTCCGGCTCCTGTATGACTCGGTCCGGCTCCTGTATGACTCAGTCCGGCTCCTGTATGACTCGGTCCGGCTCCTGTATGACTCAGTCCGGCTCCTGTATGACTCAGTCCGGCTCCTGTATGACTCGGTCCGGCTCCTGTATGACTCAGTCCGGCTCCTGTATGACTCGGTCCGGCTCCTGTATGACTCAGTCCGGCTCCTGTATGACTCAGTCCGGCTCCTGTATGACTCAGTCCGGCTCCTGTATGACTCAGTCCGGCTCCTGTATGACTCGGTCCGGCTCCTGTATGACTCAGTCCGGCTCCTGTATGACTCGGTCCGGCTCCTGTATGACTCAGTCCGGCTCCTGTATGACTCGGTCCGGCTCCTGTATGACTCAGTCCGGCTCCTGTATGACTCAGTCCGGCTCCTGTATGACTCAGTCCGGCTCCTGTATGACTCGGTCCGGCTCCTGTATGACTCGGTCCGGCTCCTGTATGACTCAGTCCGGCTCCTGTATGACTCGGTCCGGCTCCTGTATGACTCAGTCCGGCTCCTGTATGACTCGGTCCGGCTCCTGTATGACTCAGTCCGGCTCCTGTATGACTCGGTCCGGCTCCTGTATGACTCAGTCCGGCTCCTGTATGACTCAGTCCGGCTCCTGTATGACTCAGTCCGGCTCCTGTATGACTCAGTCCGGCTCCTGTATGACTCGGTCCGGCTCCTGTATGACTCAGTCCGGCTCCTGTATGACTCGGTCCGGCTCCTGTATGACTCAGTCCGGCTCCTGTATGACTCAGTCCGGCTCCTGTATGACTCAGTCCGGCTCCTGTATGACTCGGTCCGGCTCCTGTATGACTCAGTCCGGCTCCTGTATGACTCAGTCCGGCTCCTGTATGACTCAGTCCGGCTCCTGTATGACTCGGTCCGGCTCCTGTATGACTCAGTCCGGCTCCTGTATGACTCGGTCCGGCTCCTGTATGACTCGGTCCGCCTCCTGTATGACTCAGTCCGGCTCCTGTATGACTCAGTCCGGCTCCTGTATGACTCGGTCCGGCTCCTGTATGACTCGGTCCGCCTCCTGTATGACTCGGTCCGGCTCCTGTATGACTCAGTCCGGCTCCTGTATGACTCAGTCCGGCTCCTGTATGACTCGGTCCGGCTCCTGTATGACTCGGTCCGGCTCCTGTATGACTCGGTCCGCCTCCTGTATGACTCAGTCCGGCTCCTGTATGACTCGGTCCGGCTCCTGTATGACTCGGTCCGCCTCCTGTATGACTCGGTCCGGCTCCTGTATGACTCAGTCCGGCTCCTGTATGACTCAGTCCGGCTCCTGTATGACTCGGTCCGGCTCCTGTATGACTCGGCCCGGCTCCTGTATGACTCGGTCCGGTAACTGCCCTCACCACCCACAAGGTCGCTGATTCTTACATAAGAAACAGTTATATTCACTCTCTCTCACTCGCCAACCTGAACAATCTGTTTGATCAAAGACAACAACACATAAGTGTGTTGCTTATCTTTCTTTGTTAAGAGTGAGGCGGACAATTATGGTTATGTGGTAGTTCCTTCTCTCATAGTGGGGGGTGGTAGTGGTGGTGGTGGTGGTGGTGGTGGTGGTGGTGGTATTGGTAGTGGTAGTGGTGGTAGTGGTGGTAGTGGTGGTGGTGTTGGTGGTAGTAGTGGTAGAGGTGGTAGTGGTGGTAGTGGTGGTGGTGTTGGTGGTAGTGGTGGTAGAGGTGGTAGTGGTGGTAGTGGTGGTGGTGTTGGTGGTAGTGGTGGTAGTGGTGGTAGTGGTGGTGGCAGGAGGCACCATACACCACGTGCAGCTGGAATAATGAGGAGGAGGAAGGAGGGGGGCGGTGAGAGACCGTGTAGGGGGTAGGGAAGGGGGGGGGGCGGCAGGGGGCGGCGTCCCTGGACAAATTCAATCATGGGGCGGACATAAAATACCTCATTACTGACCAGGTCCGGTCAGCGCGTCACATTCTAAACTTGCCTCATATCTTCGCCCGTCTCAGGATAGTTTCGTCCCAAGTCGTCGGGTAATTCGTCTCAACCTGAACATTTGGTCACGTGTTTACCATTACCGTAGTTATGAGGGCTGGGCGAGTGTGAGGGTCGCACTCTGAGGTCCAGGAACCTGTTGTGTGAGGCGCAGAGCATCATCCTCTCAGCGTCATGCACCGGGAAGTGCTGGTGTTATGAGGAGAACATTAAGAACACTGGAGTTCTACTGGACCTGTGAGAGGCTCCTTCTACATTATGGTGGTGTAAACGCTCGTCTACACAACCTACGTTAGACAAGCACTGGAATATGCAGCTCGGGTATGGCATCCGCACCTCGCGAAACACGATGCCAGACCTAACCTGACCGTTGTGAGGATGGAGTGACCGTTGTGAGGAGGGAGAGAGCACTGGGAAGGGGGCAACAGGAGTTTTAACAAGACGGAGCGCAGGCGGCCGGCTACAAACTGTAGCAACGATAACAAAATCGAATCGAGGGAGAAGGAGAGAGAATTGAGTCGTTAGGGCGTGAAGAGCGGATGGGAGGGAAGGAGGAAGGGAGGAAGCCGAGTTCAAGGGAGGGTAGGAAACGAAGGGAAAGGCAGGGAAGGTGGAATGGGAGCTGGGATAGAAGGCAGAAGGGAGGTAAGGGGGGGGGGGCGACAGGTAGAGAGGAATGGGTAGGAGGAAAGGGTAAGAGACGGATATGACCAAGAAGGGAAGGGGGAACATAATATCTAATTCTCCCCTCCCTTAACTGCAGATAATAATTCAACTAAGTAGCAAGATATCTGTCATCCTTCGCCTGATAACCAAAGAGGTATTTACAGGCAAGAACTATAGGCAGGTGTGGAGCAGGACAATCTGGGGAGCATTGTGGCACAATCGGACCCGACAATCATTGACAATCCGTGATAGAATCGGTCTCTAAACTCTGATTTTAGGGAGTAATTGAATATGAAAATTTCATATTCAATTACATTGTGAGGTAGGCCATGTAAACAGCTTTGTTGACAGTTTGCATTTAGTGCTAAACTCAGACAGGTACTCGTAGGTGAACTGTTTACAATACTCTGGTTTACACTACATTAATGCCACCACTGTCTATATTTGTCCCCATTTACTGTCTATTTTAAGCATCCTTATTGTCTATCGCAGCCTACCTCACTATCTATCGGTATTCAGCAGGTCAGCAAGCAGGAAGAGAAGCAGGGGGGGGGGGGGGTAGACAGGTAAGAGATGGAAGGGGGGGGGGGAAGAGGGAAGGGGGGTAGGGAAGGGGGATGGGGAGGGGGGGTCGCCCCCTATCACCGGTGTTTATATTCCCCTGCACGACCCGGGGCTCTTGTGTTGTGGTCAGCGGGGTTTTTATCCAAACCCGGAGACTTGTCCGGGAGTGTCTTGTACCACCACGGTACCACCATGGTACAACGGTACCACCATGGTGCAACGGTACCACCACTATGGCAACGGTACGACCACTGTACAACGGTACGACCACTGTACGGCGACGGTACGACAAGGTCTCCTACAGCTCTACCCTCCCTGACCCGCCCTCAAGCAACCCGTCCTCTTAAAAATAACGTCACTTTTGGCTGGTATGCGCGGCACTACGGCCAAATTTGGACGTAATTGGAAATGAAATCGACTCACAAAAGTGACGTACTGTTCCGTTTTCTATTTGAGTCGTCCGGCGTACGCGCAGAGGTTATAAGAGGACACTTTAAATTAACGTTTTTCATAACGTTTTGAAACTTTATGAGAATTTCCTGCCCACCTAACCTATCAGAGGACCCTTAACTTACTGTTGGTGAAAAAAAAAATCCCAAATTTATTTTCATTTTTTTTTCATTTTAAAATTACGTCCAAATTCGGCCATACGGGCAAACGGCCAAAAGCGACGTTCTTTTTAAGAGGACAGGTTGAAAACTCTCTCCTGTAAACGAAACATTGCGCAACGTTCCCCTAGACTTTTACACAACAAACCTTTTGGTAATTAGACCTTTCAGACCAGTTGGCATGAGGTACCTGGAGCTTTGCAATTATTTTATTCACTCTCGTGTTCTTGAAGATATCTTCATATTGCACCCAGTGTGTGTCTGTGCAGACTACTGAACACATGGCCCTGTATGACTAACCTTCCTGCGAGATGGAGACTCTTAGTACATACAGTCAACATGTTCCCTTACATAATATTTCTGGAGTAAATCCAGCATGAGTGGCATGTAGTGTTTCACTGTATACTTCCCCATCTCCCTTAATCGACCTTCAGATTAGGGGGGCCAGATTCACGAAGCAGTTACGCAAGCACTTACCAACCTGTACATCTTTTCTCAATCTTTGGCGGCTTTGTTTACAATTATTAAACAGTTAATGAGCTCCGAAGCACCAGGAGGCTGTTTATAACAATAACAACAGTTGATTGGCAAGTTTTCATGCTTGTAAACTGTTTAATAAATGTAACCAAAGCCGTCAAAGATTGAGGAAAGATGTACACGTTCATAAATACTTGCGTAACTGCTTCGTTAATCTGGCCCCAGTTGGTGTGATCAGCTGGGCCTCGGCCAACACAGTTAGTGCACTTTTGTGTGTTGTCTGCAAATCTCACTTTCCTGTCCGCTGTCTTGTTACGTCCGCACGCCTTTCATTCTCTCTCTCTCTCTCTCTCTCTCTCTCTCTCTCTCTCTCTCTCTCTCTCTCTCTCTCTCTCTCTCTCTCTCTCTCTCTTATTCTTGCAATTCCTATTTAATTCCTTCCACTCTGGTCGTCTCTTCTAACGACCCTGTAGTTTTCCAGGTGGTTTGAGGGGTTTTGTTTACTGTTTGAGAGGTTGTGTACACCTGGCTCTGTGGTCACTGATTCCTGCCCAGTAAACACCTGGCTCTCGTGTGTCTGGCGCCGCATTCCTGCCTTCAGGTCACCTGGGTCATTAATGTGTTGGTGTGGCGGGTGTTGCTGTGGCGGGTGTTGCTGTGGCGGGTGTTGCTGTGGCGGGTGTTGCTGTGGCGGGTGTTGGTGTGGCAGGTGTTGCTGTGGCGGGTGTTGGTGTGGCAGGTGTTGCTGTGGCGGGTGTTGCTGTGGCGGGTGTTACTGTGGCGGGTGTTGCTGTGGCGGGTGTTGCTGTGGCGGGTGTTGGTGTGGCAGGTGTTGCTGTGGCGGGTGTTGGTGTGGCAGGTGTTGCTGTGGCGGGTGTTACTGTGGCAGGTGTTGCTGTGGCAGGTGTTGCTGTGGCGGGTGTTACTGTGGCAGGTGTTGCTGTGGCGGGTGTTGCTGTGGCGGGTGTTGCTGTGGCGGGTGTTACTGTGGCGGGTGTTGCTGTGGCGGGTGTTACTGTGGCAGGTGTTGCTGTGGCAGGTGTTGCTGTGGCGGGTGTTACTGTGGCAGGTGTTGCTGTGGCGGGTGTTGCTGTGGCGGGTGTTACTGTGGCGGGTGTTGCTGTGGCGGGTGTTGTCTGAGGCAGGTGGCCACAGAGACTGGCTGTACCATCACCCTCCCACACTACCACAGAACTACACCGTCACAGCATCACAACCACGAGACCTCACAGTGCCACACCACTACACCAGTGCCATAGTGCCACACAGCACAAGAGCCAGCTGGTCTGGTGTTCCTGGTGCCAATTATCTCACGGTAAACACAAGTCATTATACCAGGTGGTATGTGGCGGTACCTGGGCCCCCCGGGGTATACCCTCTACCGCTACCACTCTGCTAGGTACCCATCGTGGTATACAGCCTGGGTATACCTCACTAGCAGGTACCCATCGTGGTATACATCCCAGGTAACAACCATCAAGGGTAAGGTACCCATCGTCACCATTTGTTACGTATTCAGCTGCTCTAAAACGATGACCACATATATACACAGTCAGGTAGAAACACTTCCTGGTTAGCTGAGGGAGATAATGGCGTGTCCTCGGGGGGGGGGTGAGACAAGGTCAAAGGTCAGACAGAAGGGTCGTGGGAGGAGGTCACGGGTCACCTACACTTGACCTGTGCTTCACATCACAAAATTATCCTTATCCGTCTCTTCAAAAATGTAACTTGTATTTTGACTGCTGGATATATAACAATAATATACATTCCTCAGAGGTTGAGGTGACGTCTGGTCACGTGGTCACCCCCTCATATACACACAGACTGTGAGAGACAGTCCCCTCATGTACACACAGACTGTGAGAGACAGTCCCCTCATGTACACACAGACTGTGAGAGACAGTCCCCTCATGTACACACAGACTGTAAGAGACAGTCCCCTCATGTACACACAGACTGTGAGAGACAGTCCCTCATATACACACAGACTGTGAGAGACAGTCCCCTCATGTACACACAGACTGTGAGAGACAGTCCCCTCATGTACACACAGACTGTGAGAGACAGTCCCCTCATGTACACACAGACTGTGAGAGACAGTCCCCTCATGTACACACAGACTGTGAGAGACAGTCCCCTCATGTACACACAGACTGTGAGAGACAGTCCCTCATGTACACACAGACTGTGAGAGACAGGCTCCTCATGTACACACAGACTGTGAGAGACAGTCCCCTCATGTACACACAGACTGTGAGAGACAGTCCCCTCATGTACACACAGACTGTGAGAGACAGTCCCTTATGTACACACAGACTGTGAGGAATGGATAACAATATTAACTGCTTGACTCATAGACTATATAACTGGTTGACTGGTAGGCGAGCTGTCTGGTATGTTGCCGTCTGGTTGACTGGTAGGTTACCTGATTGGTTGACTGGTAAGCAAGTTGACTTGCTTACCTGCAGGCCACCTGACTGGTTGACTGCGGGCCAGCTGTCTGGTTGACAGGCGTGTTGACTGTCGTGGGGTAGTTTGGGCTGGAATGTTGACTAACTGTTGCGTCTGCCTCCTGCAGTGTTGCTGCTCTTCTAGGCTGGCTTTTGTGTGTGGTCTTGCCTGGCTTACTGGCTTGTGTCTTGGTTAAATGAATGAGGTCGTTGGGTTGATTGAGTGTGGCTTTATTGTGGATGGTTGGCTTAATAACTAGATGGCTGACGGACAGGCTATATGGCTTACTGGTTGGTGTACTGGCTTTGTACATGGTTGGTTAGTGTACTGGGTGTACGAATGATTGGTTGGTGTACTGGGTGTAGGGATGGTTGGTTGGTGTACTGGGTGTATGGATAGGGAACTGGGTGTAGGGATGGTTGACTGGTGTACTGGGTGTATGGATAGGGAACTGGGTGTACGGATGGTTGGCTGGTGTACTGGGTGTACGGATGGTTGGCTGGTGTACTGGGTGTATGGATAGGGAACTGGGTGTACGGATGGGTGGCTGGCCGACGGGTCGTCTGATATGATTCTGTGACCACAATTTGGAATCAATGGCCCGAAGCATTAATGTGGGGGAGACACTCATTGTTTCTGTCCTGGTCCTCCCTACACCCTCCCCCTCTGTCTGTCTGTCTGTCTGTCTGTCCACCCTCCCCTCTGTCCACCCTCCCCCTCTGTCTGTCTGTCCACCCTCCCCTCTGTCTCTATCCACTCTCCCCTCTATCTGTCTGTCCACCATCCCCTCTGTCTACCTTCCACTCTGTCCAGCCTCCCTGCTCTGTCTCTCCATCTGTCCATCCATCCATCCATATATGCATCTTCCTATCCATCTAGACACCATTTATACATCCACCATTCATCTATCCATCAATCTATCCATATATATCTATTCATCTATCAATCCAGCTATCCTTCTATTATTGTATTATCATCTATACATCTGCCCATCTATCTAACCATCCATCTATTGTCTGTCCCCTCCCTCTCTCTCTCTCTCTCTCTCTCTCTCTCTCTCTCTCTCTCTCTCTCTCTCTCTCTCGAGGTTATCTTGAGGTTATCTTGAGATGATTTCGGGGCTTTAGTGTCCCCGCGGCCCGGTCCTCGACCAGGCCTCCACCCCCAGGAAGCAGCCCGTGACAGCTGACTAACACCCAGGTACCTATTTTACTGCTAGGTAACAGGGGCATTCAGGGTGAAAGAAACTTTGCCCATTTGTTTCTGCCTCGTGCGGGAATCGAACCCGCGCCACAGAATTACGAGTCCTGCGCGCTATCCACCAGGCTACGAGGCCCCTAAGGACCTCGTAGCGAGGTCTCTCTCTCTCTCTCTCTCTCTCTCTCTCTCTCTCTCTCTCTCTCTCTCTCTCTCTCTCTCTCTCTCTCTCTCTCTCTCTCTCTCTCTCTCTCTCTCTCTCTGCCTCTTTCTCTTTCTGTCTCATTCTATGTATGTCTCTGTATGTATCTGTCTCTATCTCTGTCTCTTTATCAAAATACAATTGTCTAATATGTGGCTGGTCCCGAGTGAGAGAAGTTCAGGGGTGTGAAATAGTAAAAAAAAAGAATAGTTGTCACTTTACTGTAATAAAAGGGTGTGGCGTGAGAAACCTTTGAATCTGTGGCAGGATGGTCTATTTTATGGGAGTACGGCCAAATTATGGATAGCAGGAAATGTCTGTTTTGAAAATATTTAGCTGTGTAGCTGGCGGGCAGTGCCAAAAATCGTCGTTGGGTTCTGAATGTGATCCTGGCACACTGTTCTCTTTGAAATTCAGGCAAACCCTGACAAGCCTATGTTCATCCTGTACCCCCCAGACTATTCCCTCTGCCAATTTGGGTGAGGCTAACCGTAAGCTTCTGGCCTCCAACTTTGCATAGACAGCCAAACAGACATTCTCTTATAGTATATATATTATATATATATATATATATATATATATATATATATATATATATATATATATATATATATATATATATATATATATATATATATATGTCGTACCTAGTAGCCAGAACGCACTTCTCAGCCTACTAAGCAAGGCCCAATTTGCCTAATAAGCCAAGTTTTCATGGATTAATGTTCTGTCGACAACCTAACCTATCTAACCTAACCTAACCTAACTTTTTCGGCTACCTAACCTAACCTAACCTATAAAGATAGGTTAGGTTAGGTAGGGTTGGTTAGGTTCGGTCATATATCTACGTTAATTTTAACTCCAATATAAAAAAATTGACCTCATACATAATGAAATAGGTAGCTTTATCATTTCATATGAAGAAATTTAGAGAAAATATATTAATTCAGGAAAACTTGGCTTATTTGGCAAATCGGGCCTTGCATAGTAGGCCGAGAAGTGCATTCTGGCTACTAGGTACGACATATATATATATATATATATATATATATATATATATATATATATATATATATATATATATATATATATATATATATATATATATACATATTTATATATATATATATACATATTTATATATATAATATCGATCCTCAAGTCAATATACAACCGAAAACCTTTGACCCCTGAAGGATTCGAACTCGGTACGCGAGGGGACCGTGCCCCTGGCACTCCAGTACTACAACCACTCGGCCAGCGAGTGTCAAAAGTGTTGGTAAGTGTTGAGAGCAACACCCACCCAACACCCGACAACACCTGCCCCACATATTTCATCAGCTGGGTCAAGAGAGAGCTACACTACCCTCCTCTCTCCTCTTTCTGACATAGATTTGTTTCCAAAACTTTGAACCTTAATAACATAGTGTGTACAGAGCCATTATTTCCGTTATTCAGCGAAATATATATATATATATATATATATATATATATATATATATATATATATATATATATATATAGAGAGAGAGAGAGAGAGAGAGAGAGAGAGAGAGAGAGAGAGAGAGAGAGAGAGAGAGAGAGAGAGAGAGAGAGAGAGAGAGAGAGAGAGAGAGAGAGAGAGAGAGAGAGAGAGAGAGAGAAAAAGAGAATAAAAAAACAAGAGAATAAAGTAGTCATTAGGAAACATTATTTACCAAATATGACTGAGACTGAGACTGAGACGATGGTTCAGGCGGCGCGCGTCTCTCACACACCGACTCTCAGTATGTCCTTGTTAAGCTCCTGGCTGCGGCCTGAACTATGTACACTAACTGGCCACTACACTACCTAAGCACCTTTATCAAACACAGGCAAACAAATACAGTGGAAATCATTCATACTGGATATTGCTTCTTCAGCAGAAACCTGTAGAGAAGACCTGGTCCAATACTGGTGGGGGGGGGGTGAGGGGGAGGGGTGGAGGGGGGCGGGGTGAGGGGGAAGGGGTGAGGGGGGGTGAGGGAGGAAGGGAAGAGGAACCTCAGAGCTCCTGAACATACAGCCACTAAACATCAGACTGCAGCACCAAGCCATCAGGGTGTGGAACACCATCCAAATGTTAGAGGACCCAATGTTAGACAGGTTACTACAAGATGAGACGCCCCGCTCCCACAGCTGGTGGCCCAAGATGAGACGCCCATCTTCCCCCACACCCACTCCC
>NC_091168.1:19018527-19142180 GCF_040958095.1 Procambarus clarkii | reverse complement strand
TGCTTATATTTGCAGTGTTGTATTCTTGTACTATAACAAACAGGAAAGCATTTTAAAGACAAGCATGGCATGTCACATATTTAAGCAAACAGTTTCTTGCATACTAATTACTATAGAAAACAGTATATACAGTACAATTGTTATAACAAAGTAATTTAATAGTACTAATTATCAAATGTTAACATTTTTCAAGCCTTACCTGGGTCATTTACATACATCTACAATAGTAATTTTAGCTCTATAATCCCATTCTGATTATAAAATGCTTACATGTCATTGTACAGAACCAAGCTAAACAACCAATTATACCTCCTCTACCATGTCTAGTGTAACAGGGAAAACTCCAATCCATGGGGTCATCATCCTCTAAATCAACAATAATACCAGGGATATCTTACAATAATTGAAAAATAAAAATTAATTTTTTAAAGAAAAATGTTATTTACCTTGACTATATCTTGAAAAATAAAGCAGCAATACATGACCTGGAAAATCGGGAAAAACCATTTTAAATACTTGTCCTATAAAACTACCTGGTATGCTTTAGCGAACAGGAATACCGCACCAGGAGCTCCATGACACCAGTGCACTAGTCGGTCTGTTGGGTTGCCCATCGACGATGGCATGTTACCAGAGCTAAACTGTAAGCTGCACAGGTAGTCAACTGTCGGCCGAATCAACTCGTGCAAATTCTTCTGTAGAAAGATGTTCTTTTGCCTGTTGGAAATGACAAGTCACAAAATGTGATATATAGTCAAATTTAAACATGGCCATGTAAAGGAAACTTTTATTGTTGACTGCTGAAAGTGACTGCAAGAGGGATGTAAAAGAGAAAGAGGATCACATAAGGTTAGAATGAAGAGTAAAGGAAGAAAGCGCTAGTATGGTGGTGTCAGAAATTTCCGACAAATTAATATATTAATACAGTACTGTATATTAATAAAGTATTTATTAATACTTTAGTAAATAAATTGACTGTTTAATTATGGTAAGATTAAAATATAATAAAAAAAAAATTTTGAGTACAGGAAATTTATCAGTGATACAAATCAATGTCCACTCAGTAATAATAATAATAAGTGTTAATTTAAAATAAATTAAAATAAACACAGCTTAAATCAAATTAAATTTATAAATCATTGGTAAGTTTTCCCATAAGTGGGCCTGGAATATTAAACAAAAACTGAAAATTACTTTTACAGTTCAATGCTGTACTGTAATTTAAATCTTACCTGGAGGGGTTTCTGGGAATTCTTCTACTCCCAAAGCCTTGCCTGGGACTAAACCAGGCGACAAAATCATAACAGAAATAAGTCAACTCTCATACCAGGAATGGTTGAGGGGCCTCAGGGCTAACAAGACTGCAAATTAGGCATGACAGGGCAGATCTCATCGAAACTTTTAAAACACTGAACAATTTAGAGATTAGAGGAAAGTTGGCATCGTGTGTTAACAGACGCCAGACCACATTGCCACCGCACAACCTTTCAGTGCCTCCACCCAGTAAAAAGGTAACTATTCACTAATGAGCAAATCCACAAAGGCCATGACGAGGGTTTAAACCTATGTTGGATGCTCTCGGACGTTGGTTCGAACCCTCGTCACAGCCCTGGTGGATTTGTTCATTTGATGCATCACACAATGGTGATTTCAGTGTGTAACTATTCACTAATGTTTTTTTCTGAAATTTTGCATACAAAATAATAATTCTTTAATGAACAATTATTTTGTATATTTTTATATTTTTTCTAGCTTAGGCGGGCTTGACCATTTTTCCATACCCACTGCTCAAGGATTAATGTCATATTGTACATAGGATGATTATGCATTTATAACCTATCATTCCACTCACAAACAAATAGTATTTAGATATAAAATCTGATCTTGTGAAAGATATTTACCAACCTGTAAAAGCATGAATAATATGCCAATAATACCATGTGCAGCTCCAATGTATCGCTTTTCATGCCACTGGTACATGAGCGGGGTAGCACACTTCTCCTTCAAAGATAGAGCACGTCCAGAGTCTAATATTGCCGTCACCACTGACCGTATCATGTTATCATCAACAACCTCTTTCCCAATCTAAATAAATATGCAACAAAATAAAAAGAGGATACACATTAGGAAATCACAATATCATTACATGAAACTCAATGGAGCACTCCGGGGATTTGCACCCACTCAGTTTGGGAGATGCAGAACGCTGATCCCAATCCCTGGGGTGCTCCAATGATTTTTGTGAAGAGAGGATATTAAAATGTACAGTAATAACAGCAATACATTTGAACACCATAAGTATCAACTAATACTCTAATAACAATTTAGTGGTAAATCGTGTATTTCATATTTAATAGGCCAATGTAATGTGAAAGAAAACAGTAGACAGAGATGCAGACCTTTTGCTGAAGAAAGAGAAGTGCATATAGATAGCCAGCTCTTCCATAGAGAAGTTCATCAGGGAGCTCTGACTTTGTATTCAGTACCTCCCTTTTCAATTCTTTTATTCTGTAAAGTATATTATCATAAAAAACGTCATCTTTGAACAAAACATTGTATGAAGATAGTTTTCGTAAATAACATCTAAATTAGAAACAGTAAATGATGTTGATATCTATATATGATACTACTGCAGTTATATGACATTTAAAAATTTAATACCGTAACCTTTTTATTTCATCTGTTTATGCTGTAAAATTAACATTCTGTTGCAATTTTTACTGTTCCAATCATGTAATAATTGTAATTTTATTTATATTCCTCTATTTTAATTCATTATTGTATTTGACCTCATTTAGTTTTGTTTTAGTTTTTTCCCCATTTTATGCCCAAAACTTCTGCATATTGGCTTTAGACATTGTATCTACCCTACCCATGACTCGTACAATTTTCTTATATCCTATTTACTTTTCTTTAAATAAAAATTAAATTATTATCACGAAAATATAATTAGATGTATTATATTTTACATATGCAATAGTGTGACATTTATTTGAGTCTAACAAATTATACTTGTGAAAGCAACTAATTTGTATCATTACAGTAAGTAAGCAAGTATCAAAAGAAGGTACCAAACCGGGGAGGCTATGTAGCACCGTAAAAATGCGGGATATTCAAAAGGTGTTAAATATCACTAAAATACCAGTCTCCGTGGTGTAGTGGTAAGACACTTGCCTGGCGTTCCGCGAGCGCTATGTCATGGGTTCGTATCCTGGCCGGGGAGGATTTACTGGGCGCAATTCCTTAACTGTAGCCTCTGTTTAACGCAACAGCTCAAAAGGACCCCTTCAACTGCAACCAACATTATGTTACATCCAAAATTTGCCATTTATAGCTATTTATACCAAAAATTATTATGCTCTTACTGCTTTAACAAATATTTTGTACTTAGCATTTATAAATTTTAAAGTATATTTTTAAGCACTGTATTAAAATTCTCTTAAGTTTCTTGACATCTAATTCCCCTCCAGCTAATGTATGGACTCTCTTCACCAGATGACTTTAATTATCTGCCACTGCACTGAAAATAATAATCACTCTACTAACCAAGATGCCTTCAACTCCATCCAGCTTGCCAGAATGCAGAGTTCTGTTCAAGCAGTAGTGCACTACTGAAGCTTACATCATTGTTTTCATGTCAACTTACCCACTGTATAATCATCACCGAATGATTACAATATCAGTCTATGTAGTAGTTAATTTAAATAAACTGCTAAAAGAGAAGACTTACTTTGTAATACAGTGTTTGACTTTATCTTCCAGCAAGCTGTTGTGATACACGAGAGCACCAAGCACTAGAGGACCGGTATCTCCACACAAAAATGAAGGTCTTCGACTCTTCAGCTTCTGAAGTACCTTATCTACCAGTACTCTAGCTTTCTGAAATACAATTTATTCACTCATGTTGCACACAAGAAAACAAGAATTACATTTTCAACTAAAAAAAATTTCACACACTATAGAAGTTTAACACAATTGACTTTGGTAACGGAAACAACATAGCTCCATAGGAAAGTCAAGCTTGGTAAACTTGATTGGGTTCTATGACCATCCCAAAAATACGTTTGAAGAAGGTTGAATAGGCAGCATCTTCCTAGTTACCTTGAATATCAAAATAGCTTTTGATATCTAACCTATTCAGCATGCCATTAGTTAGGCATGTCATTGTGCAATGTCTTCTTGATGTTCTAATATTTAGACCACACAAATAATTTATAGATGTATTTCAGCGCACACTGAGTCTTGAACTGATGATTTTCAAAAAAAGTTGGTGCACAAAATGGCTTTTGCCATTAACAAACACAATGTCACCCCATCTTTTGTTAGTCAACTGCAGTTGTATTATCCTTGGTACAGTAATATGAAATAAATATACAGTACAGTATATACATACATAATTAAACTATGTATTACACGCAGTTCCCCAATTATGAACGAATTACGTTCTGAGACTGTCTGTAAAGCATTTGTTCAGAAAGTGAATCAAGATTTTCCACAGGTGCAATGCTATAAATAGAAGATGTGTTCCCAGGCCACCAAAGATCCTCACAAAACCAATATTTTTAGGACATAATATAAAAAATTACAACATTATTTACCTTGAATGATGGAATTACAGTATCCTGCCTGTCATAGCTGTTTTTGAAGAGTGTAGTGGTATAATTGCATTAATAAATGAAAATACATGTGCACTGTATTGGTGGTCCACCATTTTGTAATTGGCCTCACGCGTTAACACCTCCCCACCCGTCTATTTCCAGCCCAGGGCCCCACCCCACTAACACAGTAAACACAATCAAATCATGTGTGTGTGGATTATTGAGGGTCCCTGGGTAAGGGAGTATCTCACACATCAAGCCACCCACCCACACAAACCTACATCAGCATCAGCCACCATCCATACAATACTGTACTCCATGTGGCTGCAACACGGACATTCACGCTGACACGAAATTCAAAGGAACACTCCAGCGAGTTTGTACTGTACAATGATTTTATGCATGAGGGGGATACATAGGGACCTGGAAGAATGTTTATTTAGACAAATGTTTTTAAGGCGAATGTTCGTTAAGCGAGAACTTCTTGTATTATAAACCTTACCACTAACATTGTAGCTCACCTGTTGGTACTTATCATCGTTGAGAACCCGAGCCACATGAAGATACAGCAACACATGACCACTCATCCCGGTATACACTGAAGTGTCACTTGTTTCATGTTCCTTTGACAGTTCTACATCCAGAATATTCAACAACATCTTTATATTTTTCCATGTCTTACTTGTGTACTCTTCAGAGAGCTGAAAAATATTTATGTCATTCCTAAGATCCTCAGTATCACACATCTACCAGTAATTTGATCTTAGCAAAATTTAGTTGAGAATAAGAGCAACTTCATCTTATGAATATCATACTTAAAAAAATTAAACACATTTGAATATTTATGGACTTACAGAACATCCAACTAGAAATAAAATTGAAAGAATTTGTAATACTGTACTCTAAAGTCTTATTTAAAATTACATTAACAAAAAAGAACTGAATGTAATGAAAAGACTTTTACTGCGGGCATTTGTGGCCCCTTGAAACTATCTCACTGAGATTGTTACATACTAAAGAGTCACATAAGTTGTGAAGTTCTGTTTGGCCTACTGAGAACCAGAACCTCGCCCTCTCGTAAAGAGGCACAGGGAGCAGGTGACAACTTGCCACTCCAACGGACAAAGCCGACAAAGTCAGGCAACCTTTATAGACGACTGGAGGGTTCACAGAAAACAAAGCAGCAAAACGGTCAAACAAATCCTCAATTGATTCACACAAACATACATTACATACATACATTATGCAATGAAATTTTATTTATGAAATTGTAATATTTCTACAACATTATGAAATTACCTTTTGTGTTGTGCAATCCAAAATATGCTCACCGTCTTCCCCACTTTCCCTAGGGTAGGGATTATTGAAGTGACGCACTTCACTCATGCCTGCACACACTAACACGTGTGCTACTGAAAAACACAAACTAAATAAATCTACAAGCATTTAAATAAAAAGACTGCTAAAGGCAATGATCACTTATTGATCCTTACTGTCAGGTGGAGCAATTTAGAACAGACTGATGTAATGAGAACACTTCGAGGTTTAATTAACAAGATATATTTATAATGCTTATGGAGTAGCCATTACCTTTGTTCACCTCTGGAGAGGGTGTTTTCAATTACCTTAGTCAAGTCTCAATTGCCTAATCTGTTCTAAATTGCCCCATCTGATGGTACATTATTGAGTTTGAATCTCGGTAAGACCTCCAAATTGTGGGATCATAAAATGCAGAAGTGAAGTGGAAGATTTGGCAACTGTTAACCTTACAAATGGCAAATAATCCAGATAAAAAATTAGACACGTGTAAGTAATACATAATGAAGTTCCTTCTCCACTTTTTGCCTTTAACAGAGGCAAAAAATTTAACAACTTCTTAAGAGATAAATGTTATATTGCTATACAATTCATTTATTTGATTTAAAGCATTCTTGAGTTTTGCACTGTATAAAAAAAAGGCCATTTAAAAACCATAATCTACCTGGGAACCATCATCCCCAATGGCCTCAATAGGGACAGAAAGCCAGCGGCTTGCCAAAGGTTCCAGTAATTATTATTACTATTAATATTAATATTATTATAAATGTGCACACCTGTTTTGTCCCACTTGGAAATTAAACCCAGATGCCTCAATTGTGAGCCAATGATGTAGACCAGAGTGCTATTGGTGTCTACCAGTAAGCCTGCACTTTGGGGAATCTTACACCTGCTTGAAAGGAATAAAAAAAACAAAATTATCAATCCTAAACATCTATATTTTGACATCTATACTTTGGGAGGAAGCATAATCTTAAAATATACTAGTCATCACGATTCTCATACAGCACATGCATGTCAAACATTTGGCTGGCAAATATTCTCCTCGTCCCTTGTGGACATCTACCACTTCAACATTTCTTGGTTATACATTAAACAGATGCTCTCGTGATGACACCCAGATGCTCTGGGTGACACTTTACCACATAATGAAGAAAAATTATTTTTTTTAACTGTTGATGTTCTATATGGTATAATAAAGACTTTTTGTCTATTTTTTTACTATAAAACAGGTTTTATGATTTCCATGGCACATATTTGTGTAAGAAATGCTATTAAATTTCTATTTATATCCAGACCCATGGGGACTTTGGCTACATGGATCCAGACCCATGGGGAGCTGCGTTACACAAATGCAGACCTATTGGGTGCTGCAGGCTTTGGATGCAACACAATGTACCAGAAAGCCATAACATATTCTGAGAAAACAGGGCAAAATAAGGTGCGGTTATAGTGTTATGTCAGTGATATACTGTAGTCCATGATGAGCCAGGGTGTTCTCAGGGTAAAGCAATTCTAATGTTGTAGTTATTGTAGGATTAGGGGCAGCCATAGCATAGGGCCGTATGTAGAATCCCATCGTTCCTGTGAGACGGGAAGAAACTCTTAAGCCGGTAGGCTATACGGTGTCACTTGGCAGAAAATAAAACTCGCTGGGCCTTAGGGCAGACAAATGTACCGCAGGGCTGGTGCTCGGTGACACAGGTATCCCCCTTGGGAGGTGTGCTGGCACCCACCCCACACACAGTCAACTGCAAGATTGCCTATCAACACCCAGTGACCCCAGATAATAATGTGTCAGGCATCCAGTGGGTAGCCAAATACAGTAAAGTCAAAGCAAACAGCTAAAGCACCAATGCCCCTTAATACTCATAACCCAAACAGGCAAAATAAACTGATGTCTTCCTTTGACCTCCAAATGAGCAGTTGCCAGCTGGCCACCACCCCCATGGGCACACCTGCAGCCACCCCACCAGCTCTAGGCACCTCGTAGCCAGGCTGGGGGAGGCCAGGCTGGGGGAGGGGCCACACACAAACTCCCAGCCAAAAGAACCAGCCAGAAAATAGGAACAAAACAAATCTATCAACGTTCCTGTGACCTGAGGAGACAAGAGCACTACTGACTGGTCAGCCGCCCTGGTCAAACACCTCCATAATTATCTAGATATTAGTGGTGGTCTGAAAATATTACAGTTCCAATAATAGTCTACTTGTAAACTGCCAAGTGAACCCTTGTTCCAGACAATATTCTAAAATTATAAATTTTATTGTACAGTAGTGTACTATATTATAAATAGTTGGTTTAAAATATAAAGTGTATAGTTTGTTAGTTTTCTTTGAAACGGCCCAAACAAATTTGGTTTTCTGTAAATCAAACTGTAGGGGATAAGCAAGTAATTATCAAAACAAGGCAGAAAGCCTTGACTATGAAGCAAAACAACTAGTGTAGGGGGAAATTAAACAGTTTTCGAACTTCATACTTCACATATTTGCCAATAACACATCGCATTAATGTAACGAAACCCAAGCTAACCTAACCATACATAGGGAGGTAGATAACACCACTAATTAAGTAGTAATGTTGAAGTGATAACCAGTAGGGTGTCTCTCCTGAGTGAGGCCCAGGGAACACCGTTCATAACAATAATCTTGGTAATACGGTAGTGTCAGTGTGTCACTCACCATCTGCCACACGTCACAGGTAATATACTAGCCTTGTGAGGTATACACATAAGCCAGACACGCTTCAAGAGGCAACAGAGGCGGCCCACAACACTTACACACCACAGGGACGAGAGCAGCTGTGACCGTCATGGCGGCGCCCTACACTAGTACAGGACTCACAACTTACCTTCAAACTAAACAAATATACTCTCCTTCTTCCGAGAAGGAGAGTATATTTACTCTAAATTTTATAGTATTATTATTATTATTATTATTATTTGTATTTATTTCATAATTCAGACGAATTGATGTCGTGTTTTGCAGTGAAACTCAAAATGGCTTTCACATTAATTTTTATTTATTTATTTATTTATTTATTTATATATATACAAGAAGGTACATTGGGATTGTGAGGATACATAGCATAGTATTAGACGGACCAGACACAGGTGGAAACTTAGTACCCAGATGAGTCACAGAGACGTTAGAAAGAATTTTTTCAGTGTCAGAGTAGTTAGTAAATGGAATGCATTAGGAAGTGATGTGGTGGAGGCTGACTCCATACACAGTTTCAAATGTAGATATGATAGAGCCCAGTAGGCTCAGGAACCTGTACATCAGTTGATTGACAGTTGAGAGGCGGGACCAAAGAGCCAAAGCTCAACCCCCGCAAGCACAATTAGGTGAGTACAACTAGGGGAATACTAACAGACGTACCAGATCGTGCGTCTGGCACCATAGAAATGTTTATGTCTGTGTTCGTGGAGGCAGAGTATCGTACAGCACATTTACTCCTCCGGGTAAGGTTCAGTTAATTCACCTGAGGGCCACAACACCTCTAACGGGGACAGCACGCCGGCGACTTGTCAAAGGTCCTATTTTGTTGCCTGTGTCATCCCTCTAGTTCTCTTTTCTTTCTCCTGTAACATATTATTGAACAAGTTTGGTAATGACCTTTTACAAGTTTTCCCTTGATCTTCTATTACCTTCCTTCAGGAGGTGTTTTGCAAGGCCTTTCCCACTCCTTGACAGTCTCCTCTAGGATAGTCTAGAGTCATCATCCAGGACCTTTACTAGAGTTTCTAAAATTGTAATCCATTTTATAATATTATGATGACATGAAAGGGTGAGTTTCTCGCCTACCTCTATGGTTATGGAACAGCGACAAAATATAGGCCTACCCTATTAGTGGAAAAGTTACACACACACATAATAGGTTGAACCTCAACATTTGTTAAGCTGTACAAGTTACATCATTGATTAACAAGTTAAAATATCTACCAAAGTTTTGATTGCCTATCGAATTCAACAAGAACTTTAGAAAACTTTATAAATGTTAGACATGGTGGAAAAACACACGGTCCATTATCATACTATATAAGAAGAGCCATATATACCTACAGTATTATAGTTCTCATTGGTAGGGACACGAAGCTTGGTGTTGGGCTTACCAAGGCCCCATGATCCCTTGGCCAACTACTGACCGTGCCCAGGATGAAACCCACAACAGTTGACTAAGTCCCTGGTACCTATTTTACTGCTGAGTAAACAGAGGCATCAGGTGAAAAAACATGCCAAACTGTTTATATCTTGCCTCTGATTTGAGCTTGATTACCTTGGCAGCGCTGTGCTACGTATCAATAAAATGTGAAAATGTTCATATTTCTTATTTTTAAGTTTCAATAGGTTGTATATATTTATCTATATAATACAGTATAGAATGTGTGTCTGAGGTTGGAGGCCACACATTTTGGGCTGGGCATAATGTTGTACTGTAAATATGCTAGTATAGTACAATATTGTATTGGAGACCATGATACCTTTTATAGTTACTCTTACTGTCATTGACAAATATCTAGTTTTAACCTTGAAGATGTAATTTTGGTAATTAAATAATCTCTACATTTGTTTGCAGGAATTATTTTGGTAGAGAATGCTATGGCGGGCGTTGCCCTTGTTTACTGCAGCTGGAAGGATAGATGGGGCAGGGAGGCTGTACAGCATGAGTTACACAGCTCCAAGGTCACTTCTAGCCAAGTCAGATTTATGCATAGGACTACACAGGTTCTATAATACTAGGTAAGTTCTGCTATATAACAGTTTTTGGGGGTGGAGTTGGGGGCCACTCGGTGGCACCCTATTACTAGCCACCTGTGATAGCTCCATTCATACCATGTCACACCAATGTATGAATGGAGTGCAAGTCAATAAAATCCAGCCAGAGACCAAAATCTGGTCCTCTCATAGAGGTTCAAGTAGCAGGGAATTAAAGTTCATTCTAACCAAAAACAGTCACTAGAAAGAGTAAATCAAAACGGACAATAGCAAGGTAAATCTGAGCAACTTAGTAAATAAGGCACACTGTTATCTTAAGCAAAATGTTAAGTAATTCACCACCTAGTTGGACAAAAGTTCTGGGAAGGTTCTGTGGTTACACAAGGATTTGATTGTGTAAGCCCATTTGCACATTTGATTGTGTAAACCCACCAGCATGCCCACTTGCTGGTGGGCTTCATCCTAGCATTTTTTGTGGTTCACCTATTCTAATGGGTTTGCTTGGCATTGCTGGTGGTCACATGGATGTTTCCTATGGCGTAACATCTTGTATTCTGCAAACAAATGAATAATTGTATGACACATTATTGTTTGGAATTTGTTTATTTTTTGTGCATAGACAGGTTTAACCTCACACCATATGACCTCCATACCTGGTGGTAATGGAGGCCAAATGACCTCCATTACCTCTAAGGGTTAAGCTGGTAATCAGTTGAATGTTTAAGTTTCCATTTAAACAGTCAGGATGTATCTGTAGCTTGATATAGGTGGTGCTGAGCCATGCTGATTGGTTGTGCTGCCTAGTGTTGGTCAGACAATGTAGGTTCAAAGTAATTTGATGATGGATTAGGGGTAGCTTCTCATTAGAATTTATGAACATATTTATGATATCATTGGGACTGATAATTCAAGGCTTGTGAACAGACACCTTCTGAGTATCTGTTAGTGGTGGGATTGATTTTCGGTCAACATTGATGCCTAAGGCCTAGAACACCGCAGAGATGCTTTAGGTCCTGTGGTATCAGTCATATATTGTTCTAGCCTGACTGTCAGTGATATACTACATGGCAGAGTGAATCAAAATTACCTCAAGAGCTACAAAATAATAGACCTTTTTGAAAAAATTATGTATTTATGATTTTAACACATGATTGCAAATTGCTAAAAAGCGTGAGTATATTATATTTTCGTGTATTAATTTATCATTTATTTTTTCATATAAACAGCAGTACTCAAGATCCCAGCCTGAGAAGATTCCTTTTATATAAACGAATTTTTGCAATCTCTCTCTTTACTGGCACCCTTACATTTGCTTGGTACTTGAGGAAGAAAAAAGGGTCAAGACTCAAAGCTCTTTTGGAAGATTTTACAAGGGTTCAAGTGGATGACTCCCTCTTTGGGAGTAATGTATCAATGTACAGGTAAGGGATAGGTAACATAAGGTAATTAAGAGGAGGAAGTGCTCATCCTGTATGACTATACATGGAAGGGATATTTACCAGAATTTACCTAAATTTAGTTAGCTAGTTAGTTAGTGAAGCACCACTAACATGTAACATATAACCAGGACATACAAATGGCAATGACTCTCCACTGCTCAACATAACAGGAGACTCTGTCTTACAACATGCTTCACACCTGCAGAGTGGCTTTCAGGGCTGTTCCACGTGACTTGTCGGGACTGACCGAACCAGCGGAGTGAGGTATGAGGGAGGTATGCACAATTGTAGGATATTGGGATCTTGAATTGCAGGCACACAGGTGGCTGCAACAGAAGGTACATATCAAGGATCAACATGAAAGGATTCCTCTATGGATCTTGGATTTTTCCAATTTCTATTCAGACATCTTTTTTAACTTGAGTCACAGGCTGAGGCAGGGCTGCTACTTAGGTGACACTGTTACACAAGACAAAATCATTACTAGTATAAGCCTCCTATTGATCTTGACTGTTCCCATGATCTCCAAGGGTAAACCCAATTCAGACTGCACTAACAACTGTGCTGGCCATTTCATAACCATGTTGGAACTTGGTAGGGAGGCACCCGAGTTCTTGAAGCTCAGCATTTCCCAGTACTGTACTGTACCTTATAAATAAATGATTTAAATTTTACCTTTTCTTTCTTCTTGGTCTCTTCAGTTATAATTTACACCTCCATGCTTAATTTTTGTTGTTGTTGTTCTTCTTGTTTCTTCAGCTACCAATTATTTTTTTCGTGTACGTGTGTCCTTTTATAAAGATTGACAGTAGCTCTCCTCGACCTCCACCTGTGGTCTGTTCCGTCCGACTTGTAGGTGTGGCTGTTCAGGAGCTTCCCATATGGTGTTCTGCATGTTGGTCATAGTTACAAGCATGATCAAGAAATCCCCAAAGGGATTTGCAAGATTAGGGAGGAAAAGTATCTAGTACAGTAGTTAGTGGTGCATTCCTAACTAGCTACAAATAAAAATAACATACACAACAATGGACAAAGAAGAGAGCAGAAGTTGGTGAACTAGGGATGGTTGAGCCTAGTTTTGGATCTTGTCTGCATGGTATGCATAAGTCAAACATGCCTACTCAACAACTGGAGCAGATGATCATTTTCCTCCTGTACTGCCTCTTCACTATCATTAGGATTTAAACCAGGTTTTCCACATTTAACATTTTATATATTTTTTAACATGCTTTTCCAGTCACAGAATGTACTTGGAATAGTATCTTTTAACAATAGTTGGTACTTGTTTACATCTTTTTAGAGATTGTTACTCTGTAATATTCTCGAATGCCATTATCTCTTATTGTGATTATAGACTAACTCTACACAATGTGCTGTTGGTTGCACTGGCGGGAAATTTGAAAGGTAACTTTCCTGCAATGTTCCTTCCCTACACTGAGGGGGGGGGGGCAGGTTCTGGCTACAGTTGGCCAATAAGAACTCTGTGATTCATGGCACCTATTAGTATGGCATGTTTCAGTGCAATAGCTTCAGGGAGCCACCAGGGCTCACCTAGAACTTGGCATTTCATTACATTGTGCTGGTTTTTTAGGAGTTCACTAATTTCTTTGTCATCTTTTGTGTATGAACCTTCACTTGTAAGCATAGGTCCATACTGATGGAGATGTTTTACTTCAATTTTGTGAATGGAAAAATATTTTGTATTTTTCTTAATCATTTGTATGACTTTATTCTAACTCCATTTCTTCAATCTGATTTGATTGCTTAAGTCTCTGTTCTGTTTCTTCAATCTCTATTAAAATTATATTTTTCTTTGTAGGGATAGTCATGTCTTATTAAGCACTTCTGTTTTTTTCCTTCTGTAGTGCCATCGGTTTTCTCTTTCTAAGCTGGCTCTCTTTCTGACTTTCTGATAAGGGAATGTTTCAGACAGACTTTATATGCTTCAGCAGTCAGTTGTTCTATTCCTTATGGGGGATTTTTATTACAGTACTTAGAACAGTTCCCCATTAAATATTTGTAAGTAGTTTGTTTATTTTTCCCAGTCTATCCTTTTTTTTATTAAAAACTGAATTTATTGAATAACCCCTCTTGCTTGATTTTTTTTTTTTTTTTTTAGAACTGTAATGGGTATTGGTGATAGTTTGCACTTCAATGAGCTTGTGAACTGAGTATATGGTATCAGAGATTCTTATGTCCCTGATTATTTGTTCATTGTTTGTGAAGCTCAGATCTAGTGTATATCTTCAATGAGCCACCAGGGCTCACCTAGAAATAGACATTCCATTTAATTCCATACCAGTTTTATTAGTTTTTGCACAAGTTTATCATTTGCAGGTACAAAGGTTACGTATTTCCTGGTCAAATTGTTATGTCGGGAGTTTTTCAAGAGTTGCCAAAGTTCCAGTTCAAGTCAGATGATATTATAGTTGCAAGTTATCCTAAAGCCGGTAAGTAATTATGATCTTTTGTATTAATGTGTAATATGTTAACTCAAATTGTAATTGTAAAACCAAATCAAATTGCTCTGGACATAGTGTATCTTGATACTTATAGAGCTAATCCATTTTGATACAGCTACCCAAACTACTTTCAAATATTCATGGTGGCCAAAATATGTTACAGTACCATTATTGTTATATGATAGTAAAGGTCTACATGTTGGATTTGTTCTCAACTCACAATTGAGAATTCTGGGTTAAAATTCTGGAGAGGACAGAAATGGCTCGAGTACATTTCCATCACATAATATGTACTATATTAGGCCTCAGATAGTGTGTGTTAGTCATATGAAGGTTAGGTTAAGTTTTCTTTGCAACAAAAGTACAAAAAGGTTACCGGTTTTATCCAAATTTGATAGTACTGTACTGATTTCTGCTTTCTAAGTACCTTTTACGTCAATATATGTACGATTGTCATCATCGTTACTATAAATACTACGTAAACAGCAGGATGGGCTGTAATATATACTGTATATGGGAAATACTGGAAGGCCACGTCCCAAATTTGTACAGTAAAATAACGTGCTGGAGAGAATGATACGGCAGGAAATGAAGAATACAGCAAGTGAGGTGCCATGGCCCATGGCAAAGGTGCCATGGGCTCAGAGCAATCCATATAAACATCAGAGGGCTGTTTAGTATCCTCCAAGCAAGTACAGTATAAGAAATATTGCCAGAACAAAAGTGGATTTTTTCAGTAAAGAATTTAGTTTCCTGCAAGAAGTGCTGGACCAACCAGGTTATAGTGAATATGTGGACCTGTAGGCTGCTCCAAGTAACAGTCTGTTGGACTAAGCTCTCACAAGTCAAGCCTGACCCTGGGTTGGGCTTAGGGAGTAGAATAACTCCCAGAATCCTCTCCAAATAAGATCCAAAGGGGTTGAACACCTCTGGACTTTTACCAGCTCTGCTTAATATTTATTGAGATCGGGATGCCATGCTGGTGCTGTATATGTCAGAATTGGTCTGGCGTGTAATATACAAGATCCTTAAAGACTCCTGAATGACTAGGTCAAGGATTCAAAGTGAGTGCTAATATTATGAAGTATAGTGTAGGAATTGGTTTAAATATCCCTGTATATTTTTGTTGGCTAAGAGTTGTTTCTTGTCTCATCTAGTATTTTATCTCCTGGAACACAATCCTTAGAACATTTAGAATTGATTTTCAGGAACAACATGGGTACAAGAAATTGTGTATATGTTGACACACAACTTCAAGAAGAGTGATGATAGATCTGAGGTGTTGGAGACCAGATTTCCCTACCTGGAATATCCATACCCAGGAATACGATCTTTAGCAGCCAAAGCAGGACCACGCTACATCAAAACTCACTTGCCTTTCACTCTCTTGCCAACATCATTTGGGAACAGTGATGCAAAGGTAAGATTGCTGACCTTACAATCATACATGTGGAAAATTACAACTGCTGTAGAGAAATTGATTGTTAGAGCCACGTGTTCATATAAAGTACTTGGTGTTTGACAAAGAACTGATATGATGGCTCTTGGTAAATATTAAAACATATATAACATGTAGGCTATAAGTAGATGCATTGTATATTAGATTAACTCTTTAAATTATCAATAATTCTATTTTAATAATTTAATATAAACCATTATAGGATTTTGAATTTGAAGATGTAGCCAAAAACATGGTGGCCAGACAAGCAACAGTATTCCTTTATAGTCAAACATTATATTGAACAATTACATGTGGAAATTACTGTTCGTATGCATGATGAAATCACGATAACATGATGTATCTATTAGAACGTATCACAGTACAATGGGTGGTGCTCCCAGAGATGAGTTCAATTCCACGCATTGAAATAATATTTTCTTACTGTATATATAAACTGTACATCATATTTCCATACTGTACAGTATTTAAAAGATGTGTAGGATACTATCATTGTGTTTGAGCTATGCATTTCATTTTCAATTTAAATTCTGATACTGTTTATACTGTTTCAGTTTCTGTGGGGAGCCCCTATGGTTCCCTGGAGCTTACCGGGCTGATGTGTATGTACAGTGGAACCACGAGTGACGAACGACTCCAGTCATGAGCATTTTGAGTAACGGGCGAGCAACTTTCAGAAAATTTCTCGATTAACGAGCAAACTACGTGGTGCTTCCTAGCGTTCCCGTTGGTTCTCGGATGCCTCCGACGACAGTGTTGTTGTTTTACAAGACGAGCGTTTCACATGACGAGATCGGTGCCAGAACGGATTAAATTTGTTAATCGAGGCGCCACTATATTAGACCATGGCATCAGTCGATGGAGTTCTTGCCTACGGAGGACTATGAGCCAGAACCTGGACCTCTGAGAGGCACGAGGAGCAATGGCCTATGGAAACCCCCATGTATTTGGAAGCATTCCATGTTAGCCATCGACCGGGGTTTGGCACCCAGAAAGGGAGGCGTAACACAACAAACTCCACATGGTAAAAAATGCTACCTAAAAACTGAATAAGAAGGCAGAACTCCCAAACTAAAACAAGCGGGCATCACTAACGCCGTCATGCTGCTCGTCTGTGCAGAACCCCACCCCGCCGGCCGCTTTAGCAATCGGTTCCTCAGCTGATGTGGACAATGGCGGTTGTCGACTCTGGTCTCTGACTCTGCAGTTCTGTGCCTTGTGGTGTATTTCTGTGGTGTGTGGTGCACAGGCCAGGAGTAATTGGTCAGTACTGGGGCTGCATGTGCCTAGGGCAATCTTCCCTAGGTGCCCTTAAGTACTACCCTTGCATCTTGGGGTTCCCTTCCACAGGGCATTCGGGAACAGCTTCTGTAGGGGTCTGTTGCTGCTTGGCAATTGCCCGCCTTGGGGCCAGCTGGGGGTTTTATAGCCACTGTTTGGCCTTGGGTAGGAAGTGGTATCATTGCTGGTAGAGGCTGGTAGAACTCCATCGACTGATGCCACGGTCTAATACATATATATCAGCCCAGTAAGTTCCAGGAAGCCTCTGGGGCTCGCCCAGAAAATGGCTTTTCATTACATTCAACACTAGTATAATTTAGATTACTGTGTTAAAAAACCAAAGTTAATTAATTGAAGTACAGTCTTCTTAAATAATGGATCTCTGTTTCAGCTCATATATATTGCCCGAAATCCTCGAGATACAGCAGTGTCATATTTCTACTTCATGCAGCTGCTAACACAGTGCAGCTACCAAGGGACATTTTCCAGTTTTGTCAAAATGTTCCTCTCTGATATGGGTATGTGTGAATTGATTTGGTATTTCCTTAAATATTCAAGTATTTATTGCATCTCTTAAAATTATTTAATTCCTATCTATGTAGAGTAGAGTTTCTAGTTTATTCATTTATCATGTAATGGAAAATGTTAAAGGCACATAATGGGCTCGCTCGAGTTTCTCAATGAGTGCCTTTTTGCCCCAGCTCTTCCTCGTGATGTTTGATGTTGGTCTGCTGGAATTGCATGCTCAAGTCACCATTCTTTTGGCTACTTTGGCTGTTGAGGACCTTCTAACTCATGGTTATTTTTCCTCGGTCTTGTTTCATTTCTTTTGGACCTGTCTTCAAATTGGCTTTCGGAAGATGTGGGAGCACAGGGTAGGGGGGGGGCCTCGACTGGAGTCTTGGTCTCGGCTGCTTCGGGGTCGTCTGTCTTGGTCTCGGCTGCTTCGGGGTCGTCTGTCTTGGTCTCGGCTGCTTCGGGGTCGTCTGTCTTGGTCTCGGCTGCTTCGGGGTCGTCTGTCTTGCTGAACTGGTTTGCACCTATCCTGCAGGAGGCAGTTTTTATGTTTTTCACTTCTCGTCTCGTGTGCCAACAGGCCTTGCTACCCTTGTCTTTGGTTTTGGCTTGGGCACTGACTTCGGTCTTCTTCGCCATTTTATCCTCTACTGTTCCTGAAGGAGTGTGTTGCCCAGTTTCTGTTGGCAGCTTCTGGTCGTTGCTGGCTTTTTTATTGTCTTGTTGGTTCTCCGGGGGAATTCGCTCCTGTCCCTCCCGGGATGGTTATGCCAGGGCTTGGGCCTCGTTTGGTCGGGGTAGGCCTCTGGTGACAGTTATGAGCAGATTGGGTTTACTCCTTGTTTCGGATGACCCCATTGTTCCAGGGCAGGCTTGTTCACGCTCCAGGTGCTTGGATGCTTCCCTGGACCTCAGGGACGCGTATTGGCACATCCCTATCCGTCTGGGTTCGGGACCATGGTTTGCACCACGGTTCAGTTTTGTCGTGGTGCAACATGCTTACGACTTTAGTCGTCTCCTTTTTAGGATGATCTGGCACGTCGTGTTTTTATGTGTTTGACCTGGGTCGTGGTGGCCTATCTTTGTCTGCTAGATCTTCAGGTCTTGGCCTCCCTCAACGACTGGTTGGTGTGGTTCCTGGTGTGCTGATGGAAGTCCCAGTTGGTCTCATACAGAGTTCAGACTTGGCTGGGCTTGGTGTGAGATTTAGGACTGCATCCCTTTCTCTCCCTCCCTAGCCTGTCCTCCTAAGGTTTCCCAGTGTCAAGAAAATGGTCAATTTAAAGTGACCTCTCCTAACCTATCAAAGAACCCAAAAACAAAAAACAGGACAGTACGTCACTTTGGTGAGCCACTTCCATTTTCTAGTACGACAATTTTTGGCCTTGTGTAACGTATAAAAGCGAAAAGGGACATTCTTTGTAGGAGGCCAGGTTGCCCTCTTACGGCCTTGCTCTGGTTGCAGTACCACCGTCGGCTGTTTTTGCAGGCGATCCGAATCTCTCGGTGATTGCTCGTGCAGTTGTGCGGGAGCCTGTACTTTGCTTTTCTGGTTTATTCGCTGGGCAGGGTTTAGCTTCGGAGGCTGTTCTGGTATCTTCGGGGCAACCTTTTTGCCTGCTCTTGCGATTGCTGGGTTCAACCCGCAATGTCCTCAAGCTGGTTGCTGCATCCCCGGCTTCCTATACGGGTTTTGAAGTTCGGTGTCATAGCGCCTTCCTCCTCACTCGCTCGATGTGTTCATGGACGCCTCATTTGTCGGCAGTGACTTTGTGACCAGTGCTCCCCAGTTTCGTCGGGGGCATTGGTGGCTGTCTTTGCGTCGGGTTCCCAGCATGATGCAGGAGGTGGATGTGTGGAAGACGCGGCAGAGAATTCGGCTTCCTATGGGCTCGGTGATCTGGCTCCATTTGGACTGCTCCCCTGTGGTTCCTTGTCTCCACCAGTAGGAGTTGATTCATTCTGTGGCTCTTTGGAGCTGGTCACTTCGGGTGGCTCTTCTGTGTTCTCAGGTTTAGCTCTCCGTGCCATTCACATTCAGAGAGTGTCTAACGTCCAGGTGGCTGGCCTGCCGCACTTCTTTCCTCTTCCCCGGAGTGGAAAGTCGTCACCATTTACTTTCTTTGGTTTTATCGGATGTACGGGTGCCCAGAGGTGGACCTCTTTGCATCAACGTGGTCTCAGAATCTCCCATTGTATGTGGTTACCTTGAGTTACCTTGAGGTGCTTCCGGGGCTTAGCGTCCCCGCGGCCCGGTCGTCGACCAGGCCTCATTTCCTGGTGTCATTTCCTGACAGAGATTCTTGTGGTGGATGCTGTTTGGCAGGACTAGTTGAGGTGGGGGTTCTTGTACCTCTTCCACCCAGTCCAGCTGTTGCTTTGGGTTCTGGCTTGGCTGGAATCCTTTTGGGGGAGTTCTTCTCCTGGCTCCATGGTGGCCGGCCCAGCCTTCGTTTCGGGTGATGCTTGCTCGATGTCTGAACCCGGGTGTTTTTCCACAGCCGCGCATCTTTCAGCAGGTCGGTTCGGTGAGGTACCTTGGTGGTTCAACCTACTCCTTCGCATTTCACGTCTGGTATTTCTGACGCTTGTGTATCTCCAATTGCATGGTGATCAGATGACTTCTTTGATGGTGTCCTGCCTGCTGTCTTCATCTCGATGACAGTATGAAGTTTCTTACTGGTCTTTCCGCCTTTTTCTTTCTCTTCGTCGGGTTTCATCAATTTCAGGCCAGCTTCTGTCCTCATCGAGGTCACTCGTGTTAGTGGCTCTCGGGTAAACTTGGTCAAGCTCAGGTAAGGTAAACTTCCATGTTCAAATACCCATGTAGGTTTTGAGCTGAATTACTCTCCTTTCTAAGTACAGTATAATAATCATAATAATTATCTGCTTCTGTTATGTAACTTCTAAAATAAATCATTTGGCTTGCCTATTTTTCCTGTGTATACATATATCTTGTATTGATACATGTTTCACATACATTTATGTATTCAACAAGAGCATCTAATATATCATGTGTATTAGCCTACATTATTGGATAATTCTCATGTTCTGTTGTCATATCTTATTTTGGTCAAACTCCCAGGTACCGATTTATTGCTAGATGAACAGAGACTTCAGATGAAAGGAAATAGTGTGCAAACACAAACGTTTTACTGTGGAAATTGAATCTGTGACCCTCGGTTGTGAGTTGACGATGTAGACCACTGTGCTGTCGGTATATTTTTATAATTGTTAAATATTTTACTATACTGTACTTATTTTCAATATTTCAGCACTGTACAGTCCATTCTTTGACCATGTCTTGGGGTATTGGAAGTTAAGAGAAAACCCAAATATTCTCTTTGTAACCTATGAAGAACTGCATCAAGATCCCATTAAAATCATCAAGAAACTAGCAGAGTTTCTTGAAGTAAGTAATACATCAGACAGTATCATATTAATTCAAAGTACACTCATAATGTCCTTTTTCTTATCTTAGCATGTATGGTGGATATTGTTGACATAGATTTGTTGTGCTGCCTAGTTAGATCAACAACCAGCACACCATCTTCTTGCTTACAAATGGTCTCTTGTTTTTCCTTTATGGTCATCCTCACATGTGTTTTCTTAGGTTGAATCTTACCACTGATTTTCTTGGGACCCATGGCATGATATATAATAATTACTTTTATGTTCAAAAAATAAAAAAGCACAAAAATAATGAAATTCTTTACAAAGAATTCAAGCTCGATTGTCACTAAGCAGGCGGTCTGGTAAACTGAAGCGGGGTAGCCCATGCCACCAGGAATCACACACTCCGTTGACCCATATGTGTATCAACAAAGTCGCAAGTTGAGGCAAAGGCCTAAGTCGAGTGGAATTTTCTGATGAAATTGGGGTTATAACTCAAAAAATTCATAAGTAGAGGCATTCGTAAGTCGAGGTTCCACTGCATATTTCTGATTTGACGACATATCAAATATTTCTGATAATCCTGATACCCATTAGAAAAATTTTATTTGTGCTGCCTTTTCCCACCCCCTAATAACTCTACAAAGCTTATGGCACTGGTATTGGGCCCACCCATTATTATCAGGTTCCTATGATTTTGTGAGCCTACCAGGACCAGAATGTGGCTCCCTTGAAGAGGTGTGGGAAGCACCAAACTGATCCGCACACGAAGTCGGATAAAATCACACAAGAAGTCACTGCTCTGTAAGAGAAGAAGGAAAATAGAAAATAATGCAGGCAGTACAGTAGTTAGCAAGAAGCAAACAACCCCAGCTACCCAGTTGGCAGCCTAGGAAACCATCCAGATACCATTCTCACTAACTTGACTCATATTACCCCCCCCCCCATCCTCGGACATCACTTCTGCTTTAGTTAAATGGTTTTTGTGTTCCTCTGGATATTAGTAATGTATTTAAAGAGTCCTACTTTTATATTTTAGTTCTTCAAGCTTGTGTTTATGCCAGCCACCTGGCATTTACCTTACTAGATAGTTTTCTCCAGTTTTTGTGTCAGGGTCTCTTCGTTGGCACTATCTAGCTTTTGCCATTCTCCACAAGTTACCTTCTCTTAGTTTTTGGGTTCCTGTGCTATAGGCTGGTTCCCTTCAAGATGCTTCACTTCTGGGTCTGCTTGAGACTTGGGTGCCAATACTAGGTCTTTTGATGGGGAGTAAGTAATTAGTTGTAGTGTTGCTCTCGGTTCTACTTTACACGGGTATTGGACCTTTGACATTTCTGCTGGGAGTGTATATTTGAATTATGTTAAGTGCTTATTTTCTTTTTACCATAGCTCCCTATTTCCTCTCTCTCATCACCATTTTGCAGCTGACAGTGCTTCTTGCTCCTGCATGTACCCCATTAGTATCATTCAACATGGACAACCAGTTCACTTGCAACTGGGATATTGTTTATCTCATCATTCTGTTGGTTGAGACATGATGGTTCTCCACCCAATTCAGAGCCAGATTTTTCCCTGATTTCACCTTTGCCAATTACTGTCATGTATTTTTTTTACAATACAGGCCTTTCTTGTTACCCTTGTTCCTCGTTCACTGAGTTCAAAGGTTCTTTTGAAGCCATTAGGTTGCATTTATTTCCTTTCAATGATAATTTAGAATGGTATTTTTGCACATTTCAGTGTACAATTTAAACATTTATTATTTGACTTTATACATTGGTTCAAATATTCATTATATTTTCCCTCAGGTTCGAGCGAGTGATGATGATGTGAGTTACATAGCAGTATCTACTTCATTTGCTTCAATGGCAACAAATCCCAGTGTTAATTATGAGCACTGGAAAGATCTGGGGTTTGCCTACAAAAACAAGGGAAAATTCCTTCGGAAAGGTAATTACGTAAATAAATTGACCTTTCAAAGGTATAGGTTTTTCAAGGTTTGGTTGACTACATATATTGTCATTCTATTCTTTTCTTTACCGAGGTACTCTAGTGAAGAGATACTGTCTTACGTGAAGTACAGTATGCAGTGTTGTCAATTCTATCAAAGTTTGCCTTGTCCTAGCAGCCTGCATTGTTCATCAACATATTTGTTGTTTATTCTTTTAATTTACATTGAGATTTCTGTGCTTACTGTCATTAACTTTCCTGGAGGAGGCCACTGGATGGGCTATCTGTAAGTAATTACCAAAAGAAAGCACCAAACCGGGAAGGCTATGTAGCACCACCAAATGTGCAGAGTAATCAGAGGGCGCTAAATATCACCAAGGATGCCAATACGAGAACAGAAACGTATAAGGCAAACGTTAACAAAAGTATCCGATTTGCCAAGAATTCTATCGAGGGACAATTGACCGTGAGGAACGGTCGGAAGGCAAGAGACACGCTCGTCCTAGAAGTCAGGACATTCAACAAGAATGTGCATGACCGTAAGAAGAACAATGCAATTTGGACAATAAGGAGCAAGGCGGCACTCCATTAAGTGGCCAGGAGTTAAACATGTATGGCCAAAACGTAACCTAGCCAAAGCCGTTTCCCACCGGCAGTTACGGTGGTAGGAGGAAAGCCACAGGGACACAAGACTCTTAAGAGTACGCGTTTGTTATCAGTAACAGAAGACCAACAACCCTGCCAACGGGCAAGGATGGAGGAATGAATAACTTGGCAAAAGTCAGAATAAGGAATATCTTTACAAGAGATGGGACAAGTGCAGATAGCTTCCTGTCACTACATCCTGTTTAGCCACATCAGGCCTTTGTGAATCGATAAAATCCTACCAGAGGCCAAAACCTATCCTTCCCCTCATAGAGGTGGTGAGAGCAGGGAGACATGTGACCCTCACCAAGGAACAATCACCAGAAAGGTAGAACAAGGCAAAAAAGACAAGAGCAAGGCAAATGTAAGCAATCCACCCAGTAGTTAGGTTGTTCACCCACTAGTAGCAGCTGCCCACCACCAGATGGCAGTGTTCCATTACATTCAATGCTGGATTATTTTAACCCTTGCTGTATAGCATTTTTTCAGCAGTTACCTCCTGTCATATTTTGTAATACAAAGTGACAAATAATTTCTTGTAATGACACTGGGTGCTATAGTTTGGCCTTGGCTAGCTAAGGGGGGATTTACTTCTAGTTGAATAATAAGCAAATAATATATAATACAATACTGATAATAAATATTTTGTTAAGTTCCGTTATATAAAAATAGATTACGATAAAGAAGGTGAACAATTTTTCTATGCAATAACGTAAGGGTATGGAGCTGAAGACGGGGTTTTGCTCCAGCCCCTCAACACTAAAATAAGAATTTAAAACTAAATTTGTTCTTACTCCTATAAAAATCATAGGAAAATATTTAATTGTTTTTCCTCTGAGTGGGAAATAATGGAAAGAACACAATTGCTATACAGTACATTGGGTTTGGAAAAAAAAATTATATATTGTTGGGGCAAGACTGAAGGTTGCCTTCCCTTCTTAGCTTGAGTACTACTCTTCCAACATAACAAGCATAAATTTGTCCTAAAAATTTTTATTGTTCATTATTTTCACCAGTTCATTCAGGGGAAACCTATTGTAATTTGCAGATAATTAAATTATTGCTTATAATATTGAATAATTCGTGAATATCTTTTCTTAAGAGGGTAGTGATATACAGCATTGGCATAACAAGGGGAGGGCAACATGTTACCTTAACAGATGTCCTGTGGGCACTGACGCCTTCCCTTTTTTCGCTATTTCAGTGGAATTCCAGAGAGGATGATATCCATTCTGGTCCACTTGAAAAAGTCTGATTGAGTAGTCCCATTGTATTTGAAATTATGGATAAGCAGTATTACTTTCAGATAAACAGAACTCTAGTGTAATTTCTGGTATATTGTCCCTCATTTTTGTGAAGGGTTTTTATTTGAACTGTCAGTACAGGTTCTTAGTTCTTATCGGGTATTAATTTTAGTTTTTTTGTGTAGAACAATCAGTTTAAAACCAGGATATTTTTTTCTGGATTTCTTATTAGGTTTTCTAGTTTTTCTTCAGTTCGTGTGTTTCAAATTTGAGCTAATTACAAATGCTTGAGGATGCTGTGTGATATGTTTAGGTTAAAACTCCTTGGAAGGTCAATCTGGAGCTTTAGACTCAAGCTTCTTGAAAGGTTAATGTGAAACACCATTAACCTGTATCAAATGAAAAGTTACAGTTATACAGTATATAGATACATAGCTTCATCAATTTTCTTTTGTACAGGTGAGGTTGGAGGGTGGCAGACACACCTGAGCAAGACACAGGTTGCAGCATTTGAAGAATGGGAGGATGAACACTTAAAGGGCTTGGACCTCAAATTTACATACACACTTCCTGCTAACCAAAGTGAAGATTAAATCTTTGTGCTTTGTGGGATTTGACATGGAAAACTGTATTACATGATATTGTATAGTTTTTATACACTACATTATTTCTTATTGATTTGCATAGTAGTTATGCAGGTGGTAGTGGAGGAAGTGGGAGAACATATTTTGTCTATGTTAATGACTGAATAATATTTATCTTTTTGTGATTATCACTTTTTCATAGACAATGCTTCACTACACTGTACAGTAATACATTGTGTTGTGATGTGTGTATATGTATGTATTAACACGATGTACTGAACGGGGTGAGAATAGCTTGAGCTACCTCATCCCTTTGTGTGTATTTTACATCAATAAACTTATTTCAATTTCAATTACATTGTGTTGTATTGTACTCCATAGTTCCTCGAGAGATGATAGCTGAAGATGTAATTGGTTAGGCTACGACAGCCAGCTGACACACGCAGTACAGTACTAGTTTCAAGTTCTCCTCCAGAAGTCTTCAATATTTGAAGGCATCAGATATATTGTATGACACTGTAGCTATGTACAGTATATAGGAAATATTTCTATCAAATGTGACCTATTCCCCATGGCCTTCCTCCTGTCACAAACAGGAGTGGGTAATGTCTCTTTCTAGAGCATGTATCTGCCACACATGGTTAATTCATGGGAACTAATCAAAGACCTGCACTTTGCTGTCAAAGTACATTGTCTCACTGACCGTTGTGCACATCTTCATAGTGTCCCTTTTTTTCAGAATGATTGGAAACTTTGCTTTCCCACTGTACCTTTCAAGTAAAAGAAATTGTATGCTCTTGTATAGGCATTCCAACATATCTAGAAACTTCTTAAATTAATATTGACATAGTTTTATACAGTGGAAGCCTTGTAGGTTTGGCACACTAATAATTACGTGATCCACTATTCATCTTTGTACCTAACTTCATACAGATTATTTTCTTAGACTTGCACGACTCTATATTTCTTAGCTATTCCTCTTGAGGATCATTGAGCTCCACATTCTCTTAGAAAAAGTCAACATTGAATGTTCACTACATTTTATTAACCATTTAAGTTACAGATCATTTCTCACTAACACTTTGCCATACCACATTTCCTTTCATTACTTTATAAATGGTCAAATTGCCCACCTCTTACCATCATATCTCGACATTTCTTAAGAACTCTTGCACTGGCAAATTACAACCAACATTGGTGTTCCACCATTTGAAAATTGTTGGAAAAATTTAACTTTTTGCTAAAATGAAACATTAGGCACTTTGGTTGCTTGTTTGTAGGAATCATGTAAACTGGGCTGGCAGCAAGAGTTTCCTCTTATTCCACTTGATCAATAAATTTCTACATCACTTTTCCTATGCTGCAGACATTATTTTTTCATACAAAAGAGGCTGCCACTGATCTAAATACATTTAGCCAACATGAAGTTTGAGCTTGCAGAGAGAATAAATCTGTCATTGGCTGTTTACAAATTTAGGGGTGCCAGCCAGATAGACAATGACTCTTCCCACAAAACAATAATGGAAAAAATGAGTAAAAAAAAAAAAAAAAAAAAAAAAAAAAAAAGTCTATGATCCCTTTTCATTTGCGACAATTCGAAAGACAATTTAAAATCAATCATTTTGTTCGTGGCAATGTCAGCTGGATATTACGCTTACATTGTCATGAACAAAATTTTATTATTTTTCCTTCTTGGACTGCCTTAAAAGACGTGTTCACTTCGATTTTTCTTGGCTCCACTTGATTTTTCCGTTGTCATTTTGTGAAAAAATCAATTTTTTTCTTTTTTTTTTTTTTTTGGCTGGCTTCACTAAGTACAGTATTACAATGGTTAATGGCTACTCCACAAAGCTCAAACTTATTGGTTAGTATGATCAGTGGCAGCCTGTTTTGTACCGAAATTTTTTTATTTTACTTTCTTGTTTTACAAATTTTTACCTATTACGAATCATAATTTTTCTTTAAAATAATATATTACTGTTATTGCTTTTTAAATGCTTCACAGATATTTAAACTGCACCATGACAATACAGAAATGTCTTGTAAAATAAATGCAAGTCTTGATTCACTGCAAATGCTATTCTAATGTCACAATGACATCCACCACTAAACAGTTTTCCTGCCCCCATCTTGCACTTAAACCTATCACAAGCTTCCTTTTATAAACTTTATAGAAACATCTTATTTAATGAAATGCACAACTAAGTACCTCCTTTACATCAAATGACAGTGTGATGGATAGATATATACAAAGGTGACCCCAGCCATCTGGACACGCTGTACAGCAAATGTTGCATCCTCAGCACATCATAACCATCAGAATCACGAAACCCCCATAGTCTTCGGCATTACAGAAGACTTACACTTGGGCACTGCTTGCCTGTTTTAACTCCTACCATTTCCCTAACCTTCATCTATATGACAGTCATCAAAAATGTTCACATCTTTACAGTATCATTTAAATATCTATTGCAACTATTTTCTTGTTAACCTTATTTCTTCTGTAACAATATGACTACTGTTCAGCCTTAACACATGCTTGACATTAAGATATGATTAGAAAAGGTTGTAAACATTGCCACCCTCTCAATGTTCTCAGGGAAATACAGAAATTGGAAGTTTAAAGTGAGAGACTAAGATATACAACTATGGAAGGCATTGGGTCTTGAATACTCTTCATTCTACCTTTTGAGCTAAAACTGTCTTTGGCAGTGTTATAATTACTCTTATAACTATTAACCCCCCAAAAAAATTACATTAAAATTTTGTAAAGAAAACTCCTTGTCATTTATTAATTTTTAACCTATAAATTGACAAGCCTACACAATGGCAAAGCTTTCAAGTTTGTGTGTGCAGTGCAGCTAATTTATAAATCTATGTACTGAACAGTGCATGTACACGCATCTGAGACCAACACATTTCTATATCAATTAACATACACTTCACCAACCCTCTCATAATTACAGCCCCTGAGTTCAACATACCATTAACTTTACAGTGCTAAAGCCAGCAAGTTTCTCCTTCTGACAATTCACTAAGCTACTAACACAACTGCTACAGAAAACCAGACCAATTTCAGATGTTAAGAACATGGGTAAACAAAATAATGGAGAACTGTGCAGCAGATATATTGTTGAAGGTGCTTGGTGCTGGAGTAACTAAATGAAGCAAGTATTGCAATCAAATTAGAGACACTTAACCTAGAGCAAAATTAGTATTGTGTTTTAGATGCAAGAATCAATTTACAGTACAGTATAACCTACAGTTTTCTATAAAAATGCACTAATATAAAAATATGCATTTATTTTCATTAAACATTCGGCACACAACTGGATTTCACAACTTAATTACTTACAGTTAATGCTGCAAGTATGAAAAGAAAGTAAAAAGCCAGTATGGCTGTATAGCACTGCAATATTTTAAAACAAAACCATGGACTGCAACATACAACACAAGTTAGCCAATATGCTCCAAGTGGGTGACATTAACACATGGCTCTTAACATACACAACCACCTCTGCTTCAACTCCAATATTGTGATTATTAGCTTAACGGTGCCTTTAAGTCTAAATAACATGTCGGTATATTCTCGTGTCACAAAAACTTTCTAAAAAGATTTGAGGACGGGAGAAACAGACGAACAAAAGTCAAGCACACTGACAAATTAATCAACACCTTATATATGCATAAGAATAAATTAGTAAAAAAAATTCATGAAACACTTTCATTGGGCAATTTATGCAAAAGTTAAGTTTGTTGATATGTGACAGTGTCAGCATCACAATAATACATTAAAATTACAGAGCACACATTATTTTTACATATGTAAATCACTCAAAATTAACATGCATGCAAACTTTTAACTTAAAATAAAGTTTATGCATATACTTGAGGCCAATGTGCAATTATGCATTATTATATACATCTATGTATTAGTTAAGATTTAATCTCAATAAAATTTTAAACAAGAACAAAAAATTATACCGGTATTACCTGTAATTTAACAAATATTGACAATTTGTAACTGACCATACCATACACATGGGTGTATGTTACTGATCATACCATACACAAAGGTATATGTTACTAATCATACCATACACACAGGTGTATGTTACTGATCATACCATACACACAGGTGTATGTTACTGATCATACCATACACACAGGTGTATGTTACTGATCATACCATACACACAGGTGTATGTTACTGATCATACCATACACACAGGTGTATGTTACTGATCATACCATACACACAGGTGTATGTTACTGATCATACCATACACACAGGTGTATGTTACTGATCATACCATACACACAGGTGTATGTTACTGACCATACCATACACACAGGTGTATGTTACTGACCATACCATACACACAGGTGCATGTTACTGATCATACCATACACACAGGTGTATGTTACTGATCATACCATACACACAGGTGAATGTTACTGATCATACCATACACACAGGTGCATGTTACTGATCATACCATACACACAGGTGTATGTTACTGATCATACCATACACACAGGTGTATGTTACTGATCATACCATACACACAGGTGTATGTTACTGATCATACCATACACACAGGTGTATGTTACTGATCATACCATACACACAGGTGTATGTTACTGACCATACCATATACACAGGTGTATGTTACTGATCATACCATACACACAGGTGTATGTTACTGATCATACCATACACACAGGTGTATGTTACTGATCATACCATACACACAGGTGTATGTTACTGATCATACCATACACACAGGTGTATGTTACTGATCATACCATACACACAGGTGTATGTTACTGATCATACCATACACACAGGTGTATGTAACAGTTTTGTTTCATAAAAACATGAGAATAAATAGCATTTCCATATGTATTATAAAATATTAATTAAACCAATTAGTTATTAATAGAAAATGCGATGATAATGTAAAATATGCAGTTCAAACTGTCATTATTGCTACAGAACACGACACTTAACCTTGTTACTATTGCCAGGACCGCATTTACTACCCTTAGCCACTAAAATGCAACAACACTCGTATGAGCTAACGCTACCATTCCTCACAAGCAATCTTCTCTACCTATGTTAGCTAGTACACTTCTCACAAGTAAACCAGGATAGCTAAGCATTTTATCAACTGGTTCCTCTCTAAAAATATTAACTTGTATTATACATACATTCATATTTGTACCACAATGTATGTTTGTTAAGAGATATCAAGAGTGAATGAGATACTACCGATGTTTAAATACTGGCTACTCGCACACTCAACCATTATGAAGATGGATGGCACTACCGATTACGGTGTTCCTCAAGCATTAACAAACATTTAATAAGCTGAAGGAATGGAACTTCCGACGATCACAATGCCCCTCCCGTTTGTGCAATACCAAAATTTTACATAAATAATTCCTCTTTAGTGACCTCAGATTAGCTCCCTAGTAGAAGATAAAAAGATGTGATTTATAAATTAAGGGCAATGTTATCTAAACATTTATGGATACATTACTTCAATGAACATTATTTCATTGGCCTGTTTAATACAGCATTAAAATCATTTTTTATCATTAACCACACACAAATTCCCATTACTACTGGAAGATGGTGACATTACTTTGAGGAGATGTATATGACAAATATTGGAAATCTTTAAACATCTGATTCCTTGAAAACATAAGAGTCTGAATATCTAAGGAAACGGTGAAAAGACAAACATTGTATAAATGCCACATATTGTCAAAAATCACATATGGTTATTTTAAAATAACTGCATTTCATTGCAGAAAAATAGCTTTATGCATAATTTGTTAAATATAGCAGAGTACATAGTGTATATGTACGCAACCCCTAGTTCTTCATGCAGGTCCTTACATGGTCCCATGACCAAAATTATATCTTCATAATTTTTAATAAATGTGTTACTACAAATACTACTGTCACTTTCACACACTTTTTAGTAGTGTTATAACCAGCTGAAGTGCTAAACCCTTTGTATGTTCTATATATAAATACCTTATTGCTGTACATTACAGCACAATGTGAGTGAGTAAATACTTGGAAAAATCTTACATTTCATGGCTAATTACTCTTCATAAACTTAATGTAGACAAATCAATCAGTGCTTTACCTTAGGCAAGTCTGAAAAACTTAAGTTGCCTATTATTACATTTAACTTTGTGACAGTTATGATGGAATAAACTCCAAATCCAATCTTAAAGAAAAACATTTTTTCTTTGCAAATGAGATATTCAATCATACTCAAATTTATATCTGCAGTACACATTCAGTTATCAGTGGCCCTCTTACGGCGCTTACTAAGTAGGGAATTATTAGCATGGTCTAAAGTTTTAATTTGGAGTGTGTCGTAATCAACACGCATGGTAGCAAGAGATCGAGTCATCTCGTCCTGAACTTCCTGCCACAAGTCTCCCTCCTCACGAAGAATCCTGGAGGTGTGAAGTGGTGTCTGCGGTACCTCGGAGTATTGCTACAAGGAAAGTGGAGAAAGTAAATCAGCTGGATATAGTAAAGTACAATGAGCAACACTAGAGAAAAACATAGCAAACAAGCTAAATAACTGACACTGGTAATGAAGGGGATGGATGAGAATAATGAGAGGGAAGGTTGGTGAAAGGGGAAAAAAAAAAGGAAATGAGGTTAGTGAGATGGGATACTGAAGAGAGGGAAGTTAAGAGGCTGGTACAAATTGGAACTGGGAAGGTTGGTAGACACGGGGGGGGGGGGGGGGGGAAACCAGCGTTGAATGTAATTAAATGCCAGTTTCTGGGTGAGCCCCGGAGGTTCTCTGAAGCTATTCGTAATGATGTAGTACTATATTATTGGGGTCATCAATCGACTTGAGAATGGTCCAGGATGGACCGAAACGTCGTCGTCCCTTCACCTTCTAGTGTGTGGTCTGGTCAACATACTTTAGCCACGTTATTGTGACTCATCACCTGCACACAGAGTTCTTGTTGGAACACTATCTTGGAAACAAATCATAGGCTCTATAGGCCCTCATGGATGCGAGGGACTCAGTACCCATGGACAACCATGGGTACTGCATACTGTATCAACTTACAGCATTGCCGTAGCTTGTGCCCCAACATCACTTAATTATGAAGAAATAAACAAATAACTGCAATTACTTTATAATGATAGTGTCATAGAACATCCTAACTGTGATAATGACTATGTACAAGATTCAGATAAGAGCAAACACAATGCTGGTTCTGTTGTTCACAGCACACAACCACGGTCTCATGCATTTATGCATTATAAAATGTGACCACATGTTCATATGGAAAGTCAACGTGTAGACAATTACTCATATTCATAATTTAATGTCCAGAAATCTAATAATAATAGTAGTGTGTGTGTCTAGAATTAGCGATGTGCATAGTATATCATGATGCATTTTGCTCCATCAGGTTGTGTCGTCTGCTGGCATCGTCTGTGGTAGGGTTTGTGTGGATTTCATTATCACACCCACCAAAACTGCTTAATGGTTTATTATGGTGCATAAAAATGTAGTTATATTTGTCATGTGAATATAGTGTAATAACAACATAAACTGTGGTTTATTGTTCAGAGAATATAATATGGTGCACACATTAGTGATATAAAAATATCTGTGCATACTGATGATCTATATGTTCTGTGATACAAATAACATTACTCACAACCCACTACATCATTGCACTTTTAAACGCCATGGTAAAATGTTAGAAATACAAAGAAAATGTTGTATATTCAATGCAAGCAGTTATTATTTTGCACAAAATATGCGCAGCTAGCCTGAACTCTGATAACTTGTTATGAGGTTATCACACCCATCAGAATGGCTTAGTGGTTCATAATCGTGCATGAAAATGTAAACAGTTATATAAAAAATGTGTATATAGTGTAATAACAGCAAAGACAGTATGTTTTATTGTTCTAGGCAAATAATATAGTGCGCATCTTAGTGACACGAATATACTTGAACATTCTGATGTACCACACATTTTATTATTTAAATTCCTTAAAATACAGACTATTGAATAATATTACTGCAAAAAACAAAACAAAAATAAACAAAAAACAACACAAATTGACTACAATGAAATAAATATGTAAAAATATCTTTGCTGTAATTCCTGCCTTATGGCTGGCTTGGGGTAGCCACCCTGGGGCTGCTCAATATAAGTCATGAATCATGACGTCATTACAAGACTTCACCACAGCCAAAGTAGATTGCATACATTTGTATTATTTTTCTGCATACATTTGTGATCATTTTAACAATCAGAAAGAGAGAGTTGTTGAATTTGTTCTTGTGAATTGGGGATGTCAACTACACTAGGGGGCACAGCCTAGGGGTTAAGAACCATTAGTCTCAATACACCAAATTTTTTAAGATACATTCAGACTAATTTTAAAATTACAATGTACTGTACTGAAGAACAAAACATTGTCAACAAAAAGTAGCAACAATCCATTTGTAAACAAAACAAGACTAAATATGGATAAAAATTTTAATGTTACAACCAAAGAAGGGTATCTCTGGTCCCTATGTTAGGTACTTGTCAGAGTACACGTATTATAAGGAAGGTAGCCCTGGTCCCTGTGTCAAGTGTCTCACAGTATGAACACTATTATAAGCAGCCATGGTGATCATGGGGAGCATTATTAAGGTAATGCAGCACATTATGATCCATCAATACAATAACCTCCTGGGTTGTTGTGGGCTTGAATGGAGAAATTCTTATCTCTGTGATGTCTTGCATCTCTCACTGCCTCAAGACAAATAGTAGGTGGAAAATATTGCATTTACACAGCATTCACATCAAATTAACCAATTCAGCCTATCAAAGCAATCCAGCATAAATACAGTACAATTAGATTAATGCAAAAATTAAAAAAAAATAAGGCCTGGAAAGTTAGTGTATACAGAACAAAATCATTGCTGGGTATTAGGGAAGGGGGAAGGTCTGCTAGCTTTTGTCTTACTATTCAGCATATGTGGGGTCGAGGGAAAGTTTGTAGAGTTCTTTTAATCATGTTACCTAAGTCATCCAACTAGACAGTCATAATGATGGTTTGTTCAGTGTATCTCCACATATTTACATACAAAACATGTAAGAATACTGTGTGTGAGCCACACACACAATCTAAACAGGAATATACAAAAAATCAAGTTGCAATATTGCAAAACTTTTAAATTAAAAATGTAAAAAAAATGTGATGAAATTTCAATGTCCAAAAAGCTTCTGCAATCTCATCAGTACTTTCCAAAAGATGTTTAAACAGTTACACAATTCTTAAAACATTCTGTAAACTTACCACAATCCATTTGTTCTTCATAACATCAAAGATTGTGAGACGCTCCTCGGGGTCAGTACGGAGCATACCCTTAATCAGGTCTTTGGCATCTTGGCTTACATTGGCCCACTCTGGATTAGGAAATGTATATTGGCCTGTGCGAATGCGCTTCTTCATTCCTGGTGATATTGCATGACCATGATTACTGTAGAAGGGTGGGAACCCACAAAGCCTGTAAACAATGGGAAATGTATTGTAATTTGCAAACTTACTTGTTTTGCTTTAATAAGCTAATTTCTCCTGGGTGATATGAGAGTACTCGCATTATACATTGTACTAGTAGAGTTCATCATCATACAATGGAGTAACAATTCTACTTATCATAATTTCTAAAATGAAAAAGAATGTCTAAAGAAAATCCTCCAAATGGTTAAGCGCTAGCTTAATGAGCAACATTCCTCACAAATCACAATAAACATACCACTAGTTTTAGTGAATAGAGAAATTCTAGATGTTGTTAATCAGTTTCAATATCTGAGCTGTGCAATTGACAAGACACAAACTTGTGCAAGTGGAAAGAGGAGTTTATTACAAGGAAAGTGGTACAAGATAGTTGTGGGTAGAGGGGTAGCATGAGGGTGTGGCAGTGCCTACCCTCGTGCACCATGTGTCATGCTGGTGTGGTATGACCAGGACAAAATCAAGAATTAAGAGCAGTAAAAATGGATGACCTGAAAACCATCTGTGATGTGACAAAAATAGAATAAGAACCTCAAATGAATGAACTCATCATCTTTAATAAGTATTCAAGTGAATTTAGAGGGACGGAGCAAAAAATAGCTATAATGATGATCTTGAGGTTATCTTGAGATGATTTCGGGGCTTTTAGTGTCCCCGCGGCCCGGTCCTCGACCAGGCCTCCACCCCCAGGCAGCATCCCGTGACAGCTGACTAACACCCAGGTACCTATTTTACTGCTAGGTAACAGGGGCATAGGGTGAAAGAAACTCTGCCCATTGTTTCTCGCTGGCGCCTGGGATCGAACCCAGAACCACAGGATCACAAGTCCAGTGTGCTGTCCGCTCGGCCGACCGGCTCCCTGTGGGCAGGAGCCGAGCGGGCAGGTGCCCGCTGACCATGATGGGCAGACTTGAGACGTGTTTGAAAAACTGGAGACAAATTATGGTGAACAGCAGCAGAAAACAACGTCAGGTAGCAACAGGAGATGTATTGTTAAATAAAACATACATTGAGGCCAAAATATTCATATGTAATATATAACTCTTTCTCTAAACAACTTAGGTGATGAACTTCAGAGGCATCCACAGCCTGCAGCTGGTGGGTGGGTGGCATGAGTGAGTGCATAAAAGTGTGTATGTAATTATAGGATGAGAGCTATGCTAGTGGTGTTCCGTTTCTCTATAATTTTTGTCACGTGACTCAGAAATTGCTGATGGTTCTGACATCCAACACTATCTCACTTTTCATGTTTTAGTTTCTTTACTTTCTAAGCTTGAATATGTGACACCTTGTTCTTGACATTGCCGATTTAAAAAATATGAACCCTGTCAACTTTGTCGTTTCCCGTCACGATTTTTAATGTGTACGTATGTATCATGCAACATAACATTTTGTATTATCTGGGGCTATAATTTTATACTCATAATTATCAGTCAATATGAAAAAAATTATGCCATTTATGAGTTAGCAATTGCAAATATACTCACAAAATGTACATTATAACACCTAATGACCAGATGTCACAGCTCTTGTCGTACTTCTCTGGCCCCAGCACCTCAGGAGCTGAAATAATAACTCTCAATTAGAAAACAAACAAAAATAATATCAACACATTTATTAAGACTATACAGTATATTAGCTTTAAATAATAGTTATACAGTAATAAAATGCATTATTATACATAAGATAATTGTGGGTCATATGAAAGCCCTTATAACTTCGATGGCCTTGCAGTCGGGAAAGGGCGCCATATATAACAGGAGATGCCTCGACCATGCCAATGTGAAACGGTCCACCTCTGGGAGCCTGTACGTCTGGCAGAGTCAACTGAACAAGTCAGCGTCGACCGTCCATTCTGTGGACAGGGCAATGAATCCTGACAGACCATCTGCCAGGACATTGGACACCCCCCCTGGAATGTGAATGGCCAGGAGAGCCAAACCCCGAGAACTCATCAGACGAGTCAACCGAAGTGACCAGCCCCAAAGGGCCAAGGAACACATCGAACCCCTTCGGTTCAGGCAATGAACCACCGGGAAGCAGTCCGAATGGAGCTGGATCGTTGATCAGTGAGTAACCCGAACCCTCCAAAGCGACCTCCTTAATACAGCGAACTCCCACACCGTGCTGTGGGCCCGACGGAAGGACGGACCCCACCATCCCTGGCTGGCCTGGCAAGCACTGGTCACAAAGCCCCAGCCAAGAGACGACGTATCCGTGAACACATCGAGAGGGCTCAGGTAGGGGCCAAGGCACTGAACCCAAAAAAAACCCAAAGAGGAAGTTTGCAACGCAGTAGCCTATGTAAGGGACCAAGAGGCCGAACCCAGTGATCACGAGAGGGGTGGGACATCATTGAAGGGACCAGAACTGCCGACAAAGCCAAACCTGACCCGGCGGGTAGACCACCATGGCAAAGTTCAGACTCCCGCACAAACCCTTGAGTAACCGCTCGTGACCCAGGAGCCCCCCAGAAACAGGCAAAGGCAGGCCCGCAACAACAGCAGAGCCTCCAGAGGGAGAGACAAGGAAGCTCTTCAAGAGTCCCCACACAAGACCCAGCCAAGACCGAATCTGAGAGGGACCCAGATGGGACTACCTCTAGTTCACCAGGAATCCGACCCTGGCGAGCAGGGAAAGAACCAAATCCCTGGCACCTGATGAACTCCTAAGAGATGCAGACGGGCCACCATGACCCGGGTAAGGCTTGTGAACATGCGAGGCGCCAGATTCAAGCAGTGTAGAAGGCAACGAAAGAGATAAGCCTGACGCCCCACAACAAAACGGAGCCAATCCCTGAACTCCAGATGAATCGGGACATGCCAATACGCATCCCAGAAGTCCAGGGACTGGAATGGACATTGGACAGCACCTAGGGAAGGGAACCCTAGGCGCATGCATCCCGAGTACAGGTGAAAATACTTCTGGCTTGCGCACCATCACAGGACAAGATCACACCACAAGGCACAGCACTGGAACACGTCTGGAGCCAGAGTCGCACAATTGCCAGGTCTCACATCAGCCACAGAACTGAGGGTGTAGATAGCTGGCTCAGAGGTCTGGGGGTTTCCCCTTCCGGGGATTAGGGACCTGCAAGACAGCGGCACGGTGACGGTTGTGACGTCATGCTCGTTTGCTCGTTTTTCATTTGGGGGAGTTCTGTCCAACAGTTCGGCTTTCAGTAGCAATATTTTAACCAGATAGGGTTTGTTTTGGGGAGCCTACCTTTCTGGGTGCCTGACCCGGACGATGGCAAACATAGAATGCTTCCAACCACACCGGGGTTTCTATAGGCCATTGCTCCTTGTGCCTCTCTGAGGGGGCCCACGTTCTGTCTCATGGTCCCCGGCAGGCCTAAGAACTCAATTTGCTTTGACTGATGCCAGGGTCTAATACACATTCATATCAGCCCGGATAGCTCCGGGAAGCCGAAGGGGATCCCCCAGAAAAGGTGTTCAAAAGCTTGTACAGATGTAAAGAGTATGCTAGAAAATTTTATCATAAATTCTTAAACAAAATAGGCAGGCAGACATGTCCTTACCAACATAATATGGAGTGTAACAAGGGGTCTGCAAAGATTCCTTCGAGAACGTTTCCTTGGCAAACCCAAAATCAGTTAACTTAAGTATAGCATCATTACCTGTAAAATATATATGTTTATAATCATCATAACTTTAACTATACTGTAATATCAAAAGATAAAATAAACAAGGCCTGTTTTAATGCAGCAAAAGTTATTTTTTTCAAAATGACAAAAGTTCACCAGGGATGTATGCACCAATTATCAAAATACATGGAATAAAATACTCTTCTTGGGTCTTTTGATATATACTGTACAACAAATTATTATTAGTAACCATGAACTGCTACAAATATATTATCAGAGTTTACACTTTAAAATTATGTTGCTTACTAATATTAACTTTCAGAGGTTTACTGATTTACTATGTACACTATAACTAAATATATCATCATTACGTCATTCCCACTTTTATGGAACCAGGAAGACTATGCTCAGAAAAAATACAGTATTCATCTATTTGTCCCATTTGTACACACTCCAGTCTCATGCAGACACATGCACCACACCACACTACACCACACCACATCCACAGCAGCAGTTCACCACTTAAAACCTTTGAATTATATATATAATCCTTTACAAACAAGTATGTTTGGAAGGTGGGGCCAGAAGCCTCTGTAAGCACACCAAGGTGAATATATTCGTGCATAAGTACAGGAATCCACACACCCCCTCCCATCCCCTCACACACACATACTACAATACTGTACTGTAAATGTAAACACCAATCAAGATGAACTTAGGTGATGAGTTTGGGAAAATCACCTCACAATACATAAAATTTTGTATATTTTTCATAATAAAGTGATTGTAAAAATGACTTCCAAGTTACTACACAGCCCATCATCAACACGAAGCTCAGTTTTATTACCAAAAGTAAATCTACAGGTCTCACAGCAATATGATGAGGTATTATTGAGTCAATGCAAATAGACTAAGAAAAGTGTAAAAGTTATGTAAGAGATTACATAAGTGTAAAGTGTAATCACCTTACCTTGTGATGGTTTCGGGACATAGGGTCCCTGTGGCCCAGTCATTGCCCAGGCCTCCTGGTTGCTGGACTGGTCAACCAGACTGTTGGATGCGGCTCACACACACACACACACACACACACACATTTCCCTGGGTTCTTTTCTTGCCAGTGTGATTAGATCCACCTTCCTACTGAACGCTTCAGTCGTTCAAATTAATCGGGGACTGAACGCACAATGACCTTAGTGTTATCAATGGCATTCTGCCAATGTGGCCTTTCCAGAGACCCAACATAGCAGACCTTATCCATAACTAAGATTTTAAGTCTATGCAGTATGTTGTCGTACACTCTAGCTTTCTCAAGCTGATTTCCTAACCATCATGACCTCAATTTATACAACTATGTCAGCTGTGGAAATCCATTCTCTCAAAATTAAATTATGACTTGTAACATTTACAAAGATTAATTAAAGTGTCAATAAATAAATTTGACTGAAGCCAATCTCCTGGATATAGGTTATACTGTATTAGCTTTTAACAGTAACCTTCATTTGCTATCACATGGAAGTAAACCTGGTAAATACCATTTTAACAATTCCATTTACAGACACATTTCATTTATATATTTCAATTTCTAAAACTAAAATTATTTACTTCAATGGATGCACAATGAAGAACTAGGTTAGCACAACAAGCAAATAAAGCTAACATTGAACAGCTCTGAGTCACAAGTCACCTACCCAAACTGGTATAGAGCAGATTTTCTGGCTTAAGATCTCTGTGAGCTATATTGAGAAGATGTAAATGTTGAACTGCCACACAAATTTCTCGCATGATACAGGCTGCTTCACGCTCAGTAAATGCACCATCAGCTCGATCCTGAATTCTCTGGAATAGTTCTCCACCTTCCATGCTGAAAACAACAGTAATCCTAATGAGAATTATAATACAGTACAGGTATTAATAGTCATAACAAAAGTTACTGATTGATTGAATCAAGGCAACAGAGGGAGCTACCTGGTTTTCCAAAATACCAGCATTGAATGTAATGAAATATCAATTTCTGGGTGCTCCCTGAAGGTAGTATTCTGTATGGTGCCAGACTACATGGTGCCATCAGTCGCAGAGTTCTCATTGACCTACCGGTGACCACGAGCCAGAACCTGGACCCCCTCGGAGAGGAGCAGTGGGCAATGACACTATGAAAAATTTTATGTAAATTTATTCACATCTGCCACCACCAAGGGAAGGCACCCAGAAAGTCAGCAAAACAAAACAGACGACTGCTTGGTTGACAGCAGCCTCAAAACAGCTAAAAGAACTCCCCCAACAAATTAAACAAACTCACAAAAATTCATGAAACTAGCGCAAGCTAGTTCGCCCCACCTTTCCCCCTTGTTTGGGGGAGGAGGAAGGCAGACCGGGTCAGCCAGCTGCTCCACCAACAGTTCTTATGGTGATGAAGACCACCCTGATGCCCTGGGGGAAGGAGTCAGGGAGCCACTGGGGCTCACGTGGCAGTAGCCAGACCCTCTTTAGGTTATCTTGAGATGATTTCGGGGCTTAGCGTTCCCGCAGCCCGCTCCTCGACCAGGCTTCCTTTTTGTTACACACCCCCCCAGGAAGCAGCTGTAGCAGCTGTCTAATCCCCATTAAAATACGTTTTGAGAGCTTTGAGACAGTTCTAATACTTTAGGTGGTTTATTGTGCCCATGTGTGTGGTATATGTTCTCTGTATTCTGTCTATTTGAGGAATTCCCCCCTGCTCTAAAAGGGAAAGTGAGTATCAAGCAGTACTCAAGGCAGGACAGCACAAGTGATTTGAACAGCATGAGCATTGTGATGGGATTCCTGGATTTGAATGTACTCATAATCCATCCCATAATTTTTCTAGCCGACACTATAGAGTATTTGCTTGGTTTTGCTATACTATATACTCATAATGGCTTGGTGCTTTCTCCTGATAGTACCCTTCCCGGGTAATATCCGGTCGGCCGAGCGGACAGCACGCTGGACTTGTGATCCTGTGGTCCCGGGTTCGATCCCGGGCGCCGGCGAGAAACAATGGGCAGAGTTTCTTTCACCCTATGCCCCTGTTACCTAGCAGTAAAATAGGTACCCGAGTGTTAGCTGTCACGGGCTGCTTCCTGGGGGTGGAGGCCTGGTCGAAGACTTGGCCGCGGGGACACTAAAGCCCCGAAATCATCTCAAGATAAACTCAAGATAACCTCCCCTTCTCATCTGCCCACACACCAGTCAGCCACCACTCTGTACAAACCTGCCCGCTCACCCACCTGCCTGCCTACCAGCCAGCCAATTATCCTGCCCATCCACCTTCCATCCTGTCGCCCTCACAAATATAACTAAAAAGTTACCAATATTTTAATACTGTACCTCGGTATTTAGTGGAGCCCCAGATTTAACAATCTAGGTAGAGCCCCTTATAGGTCGTTAAATCGAATGGATACTGTACTTAAGTGCCTGGGATTTATCACTGTTAAATATTATGTTATTTCCTGCTGCCCAATCAAAATCCTTTTATAACACCAGCCTGCAGTTTTCCAATGTCTTCTACACAAGTAATTTTCATGTTGATTTGAGTGCAGTCTGCAAAAAAATGACACGAAGCTGTGAGTTGTATTTTTGTCTACATCTCATATGAGAATAAGAAAAAGCAGTAGTGCAAGGACTGTGCTTGGACTTGATTTTGACTGACTTACTTTCTGCATTGTATTTGACAGGAAATCAAATATACATTGCCCTACTTTACCTGTTATTCCTGTTGATCTGATTTTATGTGCTATCATTCCATAGTTGCATTTATCAAATGCCTTTGCAAAGTCAGTTTACACCATATCTGCATTTAACTGTTTTTCTAATGCTTCCATGATCATGCAAAAGGCACAATCTTCCCCGCTCTAAATCCATATTGACCTGGGTTGTGAAGGAGATTGTTCTCCATAAAACTGAAGATCTGACTCCTGATCACTCTTTCAAAACTTTCACTACATGTGAAGTTAATGCGGCTGGTCTATAATTTTTAGCCAACGCTTTACTCCCTCCCTTGTGTAGGAGTGCCATACCTGTTGATTTAAGTGCTACCGGTATCTCACCTGTATCCATGTGTCTCCTCCACACTAAACTGAGTGCTTATACTACTGGCCTTTTACATGTCTTTATAAATAAAGAATTCCATGAGTCTGCACCTGGGGCTGAGAGCATAGGCATAGCCTATGTACAATAAGAGATGCTAGCATTTCACATGCATAAATCAAGAATTTGTTGTGGAAATGGACAATCCAAGATGCATATGTGGTATTAGGACAGAGCAATAAATAAACATGTCATGAAGAGATGTGGGATTGTAAAAAGTATTTAAATCATAACAATGAGAAGAGTGAATCAAGATACAGTAAGTGGTGAGCATTCAAACTGAAATAGAGGGTATGAGGTGAGATTGATCAAGAGGATGGACATACATAGCAAGTGTATGAGGTGAGAATTGCATGTGAACAGCATATGAGATGTAGGGGGAGAGCAAATCTAAGTCAAATCACTTGTTAAGGAATGATTATTTAACATATTTTTTTATATGACAAAAGACTAGAAGCACTCAACATCTAGTGATACAAATAAGTAGGAAACAGTTGTGGAGGCTTGGCTGGAAAGTTATTGTACTAAGTCTACATAAAACTGGTTAGTGTGGAAGATACGGTGAATGTACCAGTGTGATTTTTTATAGCCTTAACCTTTATGTCTGTACACTGTTCTACTACCTTTCTCTGGGCTATTGTCTACCCATCCCACAAAACTATTATAATAAGCCATTTATGTTAGAAGTTAATATTACACAACATTCTGCACGGAAACCTCCCATGAATGATAAAATACTTCTCAGAGATTAAATGTGCAACAATCTATGCTACTGACTAAATAAACACAACTATAGTAATGCAGTTACAAAAATAAAATAAATTAATGGGCCACATGCTCCAGTATCTCAAGACTGATCCTCACAAAATACAATTTTTTTTTTTTATTCTTTGTTTTACCAAGATACACACCAGGCAGTAGAATGCAACTATTCTTATGGTGGGTGGCATAATTTATGATGAGGGTCTGATGCATAGTTTTTTGTTGTTTTTTTGAGAAGTAAATAATCAGTGTCTTTCACAATTTTTCTTTGAAGCATTCCTCAAATAGTAACGTAAAATCAAAACATGAAAGACTTTAACTTCGTATAAAAATTTGTGAAACATTGGGTCTTAATCAGGAAATGTAGCACATCAATATTCCAGCTCCCACCTCAATAGTACTGTACAGTACTGGAAAGAGGTAATACAAGATGCTTCAAGAGCATCCCATATTTTGGCACAATACAGTCCAGGAACCTACCGATCACACTTCCTGGATAACAAACAGGATGGAAAATAATAAGACAATTATATTATATAAATATTCTCAAGAGTACCTACCACTCCATAACAACTAATAAACACTTCTGATTGTTGTAAACATTTTCATAGACATCAATTATTGCTACAACATGTGGGCAAGTTGAACCCCGACAGTGCAGGTCCACCTCTCGTCTAGACTTTGAGCTGTCACGCAGAACCTATGGAAGGATTTTAAGCCTGTTATGCCAATTGAAAATAAAGAAATACATGAACAAGAGTATAAGATTGGGGAACACTAGGCACCAATGGGATATGATCCTCTACATAATTCATACAACTCACTTTGCTTACAATTGACTATGAAAAGATGCCCATATAAATTAATGAAGAAATGAATAATGACCATAACTAATAGGGCTTGATCAGCTTACTCTTTCTCAATTAGCATTAGTAAACCACATCTTCAAACAGTGAAGATTAGCTTGATACAATGAAGCTTCCATAAGCAACTGTGCTGCCATTGCTGGTCACATGGTAACAGGGGCCTCACAGCTGAGTGGACAGCGCATCGGATTCGTAGTCCAGAGGTTCCGGGTTCGATCCCTGGTGGAGGCAGGAACAAATAGGCAGAGTTTCTTTCACTCTGATGGCCCTGTTACCTAGCAGTAAATAGGTACCTGGGAGTTAGACAGCTGCTACGGGCAGCGCCTGACAGCTGGGTGGACAACGCTTCGAATTCTTAGTCCTGAGGTTCCGGGTTCGATCCCGGGTGGAGGCGGAGACAAATGGCCAAAATGTTTCTTTCACCCTGATGCCCCTGTTACCTATCAGTAAATAGGTACCTGGAAGTTAGACAGCTGCTACAGGCTGCTTCCTGGGGGTGGAGGCCTGGTCGAAGATCAGGCCGCGGGAATGCTAATCCCCAAAATCATCTTAAGATAATCTCAAGATAACAAACTGGGAGACTAAACTTGGTAATGTGGTAAACATCATCCCAGGAGTACAAACATTTCTTCACAAAACTCTAAGCCTCTATAATACTAACTAGCTCATGCTAACTAAACAAGTCACAACTAAAAGGATTAACAATCCTTGGCTCACTAAAGGAATATTTAAATATATCAATAAAATGCATGAATATGAGAAAAAATATAGAACTGGGGTCATTTCCAAAGAATTGTTTAAGAGGTATAATAAAAAAAAAACAAAAAAAAAAACAATGTTATCTATGATAATATAAAGAGCCAAAACAAGCTACTGGCAAAATAAATGTAATCAAATAAAGGGTAGCATAAATATTTTAGGATCAAAGAACAACTAAAAAACCAGCGTTGAATGTAATGAAATGCCATTTTCTGGGCGAGTCCAGGAGGCTCCCCAGCAACTCCAACTTTCTGGGGGGAGGCGTAGGGGCTCCCCCAATAAAAAAAGCAACATTCGTAGTTGGTAACAAGTGAAATCCCATCAGCCACTGACTGGCACAGCTACTAAATTCAAGTTTCTTCTCATCCGCTGGCACATCTCTTGCAAATGATATCGTAGCATCCCAAACATTGGTTTGGGATGTTAGGATCAGGCAAGCTTTCATCGGGACCAATGGGGTTTGTCCTTTGATATGCCGTCAGCGTCCTGTCCTCATCAAGGCCACCAGAGACAGTGGCCCTCAGGTAAACTTGGTTATACTGTACTTAGTTTTTACAATTAGAAGAGTTTTGGCTGAACTTTTGTGTATGATTTGATTGTTCCCAACAGTCTGACGGTGTTGTTGTTTGAGATTTAGCTACTCAGAACAAAAGCTCCAAGTAGCACGGGCTATGGTGAGCCCGTAGTGGACTTACCAGGCACAGGAGCAGGGCTGTGGCTGGTGGAGGGTAAACCTTAGTCCTCCACCAGACACACAGCCCCGCTCCTGTGCCAGGTAAGTCAAATCTTTACAATGGTTTGTTCCTTAGGCCTACCCCAACCCTGAACAAATGCGTAGGCCTACCTTGAGGGCATACTTCTTGTGGTCTCTCTTACTGAAGCACTCGACCACCTTGCCATTGATGCCCAGACCCAGCACGGTGCTGGAGATGACATAGTCCTCCAGGATGGGTTTAGACTTGGTGTTGAGGACACACACACCAGCACGGCTCCTGCTCCCGTCCTCCGCCTCCTCCACCATCATCGGCTCTTCCATCATGGTGGGAGAGGCAACCACAACTATGAGAGGTGTATGGGGCTCACATGTCACTAGAGCTTGGTGTGGATACTGCAGGAGAGGAGATCACTGGCCAGGAGACGAGACAGGAGATGCAGCCTCCACCACCACAACATCCAATAGCTAGTTCAAAAAAGGTCCAAAAATTATCCCGTTCAACGTCACAGATTTCCTTAAAACAAATATATTCTATCCTATCCTTACCTAATCAACATATATCTTACCTATATGCTAATCTATCCTATCCTAATATTTTGTATCTTAATCTAATCTAACCTATCTTCATAAAAATAAAATATATATTTTTGCCTTTTTATGTATATGTTGTAAGTGCGAGGAGTGTGACGTCATTGTGACGTCATCGGTTTGCCTTCCGGGGATCTTTTTGGATTTAACATCAATGGCCAGGTGATGAGTCCACCATACTATTTAGGAATCTCAACTCAATGCCCTTGATTTTTTTTTCTCAAACCATTTGGCAATACAGCCATTGAGGCGGAGCTCAGTTATCTGCTTCAGTATATTGAACTCTCACTCATAATTGAGATATCTTCTTTTGATGTAAATCTAAGTAAACTCAACTCACCTCCCCACCCTCTATATATTGCAGTCAATCAGTATATTTTAACTTTATTTTAAATATAAAATAATTGCTCATATTCACATATATGCTAAATTAAAAAATAAGCAATGATAGTTAAAATAAAAGTAAACTAGATTTTTATTAACAATTCCTAGCATTGAGAATTTTCATGAATATTAAAGAGGAGGCCACACCTAAAGTTAAAATTCACATTCACCTTCATTGTTCACGTCATTAATACCATATATGTTTATTTATTTATTTATTTATATATATACAAGAAGGTACATTGAGTATGTGAGGATACATAGCATGGTGTTTACATTCTTGTAAAGCCACTAGTACGCGCAGCGTTTCGGGTCCTTAATCTACTAGATAATTTTAGATAGGTAAAGTCTAGCAAAATTTATAAAATGTTAACAGGTACATTGCAAGAATGAGAGAGATTAGTAGGTACGTCGATAGCTCTGATTGATAGCATTGACAGCTTGATTGATAATTTAACAAAGATTAATAGGCACAATACAGCATATTGATAACACATATAAGACGACAGCAATGATCACAATGGTAAAGTTGTTTGGATTAGGTAAATAAATATTGGGGGATTGGCAGTATACACGGTTCTAACAAATTGCCCGAAACCTCGTGCGTACTATAGTGGCATTACAAGAATGTAAACACATCATGCTATGTACTCTCTCAAACCCAATGTACCTTCTTGTATATAAATAAATAAATAAATGAATAAATAAATAAATAAATAAATAAATAAAACAGAAAACGAGTTTCGTCGAATCGTCTCGTATCCGAAACGACCATACCTGCCTATAGGCGGCCTTCACCCCCCCCCTTTCCCTAATAAAAAAAAATAAAATAAAATGTTTATTCAGTTTATTGGATACTCTAAGACTGATCTCATGTAGGCAGTGTAAAGCGCCCTAAAAGCCTCCTTACTTAGGATTCGACTTTTGCCAGTGTTGAGTTCGCTACTGATGATGATGATTGATGAAGATTAAACCACCCAAAAGGTGGCACGGGCATGAATAGCCCGTAAGTGCCATCACCAGTATCAATGGATGATACTGGAGATCTGTGGAGGTGCGACTGCACCCTGCGTGACGGGAGATGTCTCCCGTGTGAGTAGTACGCTACTGTTACCTGGTACCTGGTTGATGGGGTTCTGGGAGTTCTTCTACTCCCCAAGCCCGGCCCGAGGCCAGGCTCGACTTGTGAGAGTTTGGTCCACCAGGCTGTTGCTTGGAGCGGCCCGCAGGCCCACATACCCACCACAGCCCGGTTGGTCCGGCACTCCTTGGAGGAATAAACTGTCGTTATCCTATATTTATATATGCCTCAGGAGTCAGATTAGGTGTTGCGTCCACTCCCAGGTTTCTTTCTCGAATCGTCACAGGTAGGCAGTTCCCCTTCATCGTGTACTGCCCCTTTAGTTTCCTATTACCTGATCCCATTTTCATAACTTTACATTTGTTCGTGTTGAACTCCGGTAGCCATTTCTCCGACCGTCTCTGTAACCTGTTCAAGTCCTCATGGAGGATCCTACAATCCTAATCTGTCACAACCCTCTCATTATTGTGTGTGTGTGTACTCACCTAGTTGTGATTGCAGGGGTTGAGTTCTGGCTCTTTGGTCCCGCCTCTTAACTGTCAAACAACTGGTGTACAGATTCCTGAGCCTACTGAGCTCTATTATATCTACATTTGAAACTGTGTATGGAGTTTCCTTATGTACTCTACCACATCACTGCATAATGCATTCCATCTGTTAACTACTCTGACACTGAAAAAGTTCTTTCTAACGTGCCTGTGACTCATTTGGGTACTCAGTTTCCACTTGTGTCCCCTTGTTTGCGTACCAACCGTGTTAAACAGTTTATCTTTATCTACCCTGTCAATTCCTCTGAGAATTTTGTAGGTAGTGATCATGTCTCCCCTTACTCTTCTGTCTTCCAGTGTCGTAAGGTGCATTTCATGCAGCCTTTCCTCATACCTCATGCCTCTTAGTTCTGGGACTAGCCTAGTGGCATACCTCTGAACTTTTTCCAGTTTCGTCTTGTGCTTGACAAGGTACGGGCTCCATGCTGGGGCTGCATACTCCAGGATTGGTTTTACATATGTGGTATACAAGGTTCTGAATGATTCCTTACACAGGTTCCTGAAGGCAGTTCTGATGCCAGCCTTGCATACGCCGCAGGTGTTATTATTTTTATATGGGTTTCAGGAGACTGATTTGGTGTGATATCAACTCCTAGATCCTTCTCTCTATCTGTTTCGTGAAGTACTTCATCTCCCATTCAGTATGCTGTGTCTGGCCTCTGTTTCCTCTTTTAGTTTTATTACATCATTCATGTGTGTGTGAGGGGGAGGGGGAGGGGGAGCGGGAGGGAATAGTTACTAGTAGTTAGTAACAGTTGATTGATTGATTGACAGATGAGAGGCGAACCGAAAAAGCCGAGCGCAACCCTTGGCAACACAACTAGGTGAGTACAAGAGGGGAATTGACAGGGTGGACAAGGATGGATTATTTAACACGGGTGGCACACGCACAAGGGGACACAGGTGGAAGCTGAGTACCCAAATGAGCCAGAGACATTAGAAAGAACTTTTTCAGTGTCAGAGTGGGTAGTAAATGGAATGCACTAGGAAGTGATGTGGTGGAGGCTGACTCCATACATGTAGATATGATAGAGCCCAGTAGGCTCAGGAATCTGTACATCAGTTGATTGACGGTTGAGAGGCGGGACCAAAGAGCCAGAGCTCAACCCTGCAAGCACATATACTGTATTGTATATAAGTGAGGTGACGCATGTGTGTGTACTGGCGTGGCTGGGTGCTCCCTCTAGCGTGTATATGGTGTGAGGTGTTCAGTACACCGTGAGGCCCCGCGGGTGGTGGTAACGTCCCTCTCTCAAACACCTGTCGCACTACCCCTGCACCACCACACCTCCCTCTAGTCGGTAATCATATACCAGGCCACATTGTTGTGACTTCTCAGTTCTGTGGTGTGTTGGGAGGCAGTGGAGGCCACACTAGTGGTGGGAGGCAGTGGAGGCCACACTAGTGGTGGGAGGCAGTGGAGGCCACACTAGTGGTGGGAGGCAGTGGAGGCCACACTAGTGGTGGGAGGCAGTGGAGGCCACACTAGTGGTGGGAGGCAGTGGAGGCCACACTAGTGGTGGGAGGCAGTGGAGGCCACACTAGTGGTGGGAGGCAGTGGAGGCCACACTAGTGGTGGGAGGCAGTGGAGGCCACACTAGTGGTGGGAGGCAGTGGAGGCCACACTAGTGGTGGGAGGCAGTGGAGGCCACACTAGTGGTGGGAGGCAGTGGAGGCCACACTAGTGGTGGGAGGCAGTGGAGGCCACACTAGTGGTGGGAGGCAGTGGAGGCCACACTAGTGGTGGGAGGCAGTGGAGGCCACACTAGTGGTGGGAGGCAGTGGAGGCCACACTAGTGGTGGGAGGCAGTGGAGGCCACACTAGTGGTGGGAGGCAGTGGAGGCCACACTAGTGGTGGGAGGCAGTGGAGGCCACACTAGTGGTGGGAGGCAGTGGAGGCCACACTAGTGGTGGGAGGCAGTGGAGGCCACACTAGTAGCCTCCACTGACCAGATATAGCACAATATAGACCAGACCCAGCACCACAGATTACTTGTATAACTACAGTAGCATATTTTTTGTCCTGTGTAATTAATACAATTTTGTTATGTTTATACATGTACAAAGTAACAATGTTGATGTGTAAATAACATTCTTGCATAGCCACTAACACCATTGCTTTGTTCTCTGGGCACTGTTGAGATGTGACCCATGTACAAAAGGGTCTTTTACACCATTGTTAGAGTTGGAAAGCTTGGAAGGGTTATTGTCGTTCACGTAGCCAAGTATGAGGCTATTTGGCAGCTATCCTAACTCTCTACTCCTTTAACCAGTTAGCCCAACAGACATTATATCGATAATTCACTCGCTTAAAAGCAAAGCTGGGAACATTAGTAAAATACCACCTATGGTATATGAGAGGGCCGATTATGCCTTTGCACCACCCATATCTCTGCTATTCAACAAATCTCTAGTGTCATATTCTTCCTGAGATCCTTAAAAAAGAAAGAGTAATGCCAGTTCATAATGGAGGTGATATAGCAGATAAACAATTGCAGACCAATATCATATACCAATACTATCACAAATAATTGAAAATGTTATTTATAAACAGCTCTATTCCTATGTTGTAAAATTCAACATATCAAATCCTTGCCAGTTTGGCTTCCATTCCCCAAAAAGTACCAATACTGCTATTATTAGTCTGCTTGATGTAATCTACACAGTAAACAGTAATTAATTCACTTTTGTAAACAGAGTGGTAGACAGTTGGAACATGTTAGGTGAGAAGGTGGTGGAGGCCTAAACTGTCGGTAATTTCAAAGTGTTATATGACAAAGAGTGCTGGGAAGACGGGACACCACGAGCGTAACTCTTATCCTGTAACTACACTTAGGTAATTACCAGCATTATGTACTCTCACAGCCCACTGTACTTTCTTGTATATAAATAAATAAATAATCACCCAGTGAAACCAGTTACTGCCTATACCCAGCAGTGCTTCACTATTTTATACCCTAAACACTTTGCATACAGGTGGCTTTATGAAATACAGTATGCATTTTATGTAACCACTATTCAATCACTGTACCATGTTCTTGTGTCTATTTTTTTTTAATACAGTGGAACCTTGGTTGACGACTGGCCTAGAACACAAAATTTTTGGTACACGTCAAATTCATTGTAAAATTTGAATTGGTGCACGGCGGTTTACTTGGAAGAGGACGTCTGTTCATGCGCGTATGGGTCAAATGAGTGCTGGGGGCGAGGCACTCTGTTTACAAGTCTATCTCGCGTAGTGACGACTGAGACCATGCTTTGAATTCTTTGTTCTTGCCTGCTTTTTTTTAAACATAAAAAAGTTGTTCTTATATATCATGCCATATGTCCTAAGAAAGTCATTGGTAAAGTTCAACCTAAGAAAATAGTTGTGAGAAAGATGATAGAGTAAAAAGCAAGAGATCATTCTTAGTAAATGAATGTGATGTCTCACTACAGAAGTGTTAAAACAGGGAAAACCAAGTATCTTTAGACAGATTCTTAGTAAGACAAGCAAGCAGGGAGTCACAACCAAGTCCTAGTGGTATACCTGTAAAACGTAAGAGAGAGAGAGAGAGAGAGAGTACCCCAGAAATGTCATCACTGTTGTTGTAATGGACGGGGACTCTCCTTCCAAACATTAACACCTTTCCTTCTCCCCTCCTCCTCACTGTTTTCTATATTCAACGAGAGTCCTCATTCAAGGTATGATATACTGTATTGTAGCCAGTACAAAATGAGTATTATTCAGTATAAAATGTATTTTTAAGTTAATATTTTTGCGGGTGTGGAACGGATTAATTCAATTTACATGTTGAAATGGAAATATTGTTTCATATACTGTACTGATAAAATTTTTACAATTTTTTTTTTTAACTATTCTATACAGGTATTTTGTTATTGGTTTAAGCACCCAGTATACATTATTTGTCATAGTGATTTGTCATTGTCAGGGACAGGAAACTTGTTAGGTTTATCTATCAGGCCAACAACCGATCTTCCCAGGATGCAACCCACACCATTTGCTTAACTCCTGAGTACCTATTTACTGCCAGGAGAACAGATAATCAAGTGTAAGGTCCCCCATAGGTCAATTGCAATTGCTTTTTTGGCTATTTACCTGATTTCAGCAATGTAAAATTAAGCAATTAAAATCAACATTGGTGATCAATAAAATCAAAGTACTGGACAGTACTGTATTATCCAGAAAGCACTTTAATTTCAAATGATTGTTTACATTATTTTTATAAGGACTAAGAACACCAGGTTACAGGAAACATGATGGAAAATTATCACTAATTTGGGTAAATAAATGTTTTGCCTGAAACACTGCATGTCAGTGGCTTTGCAAGAATGTACCTTTATTCACCAAAATCTATATTTTCTAAACACGTACTGTCTTGTTTATACTGTATATAAATTAATTTGGATTAAAAATTTTGTTGCATATATATATATTTTCTTCAATATTATTAATAATATTGAGTAAATTGCATAAGATATGTATTTGTTCTTTCTAATATTTTAATTTTATTATACTTTGCAGGGGAATAGGTAATAGTGTCAGAAGGAGTCATTGATGGAGAGATGATAACGGAATCCTCATGTTTTCTCCCGGAGGAAATATTTGTGTTGAATCAGTCCTTACTTTGAGAGGTAACCATCAGTCATGAATTTTTTAAATGAAACAGGTATGGTAGTGTGCATATGCTAGTGATGACAATCATTGGCCAATACCGTAAATATAATTTTGATATAGAAATGATATAGTGCCTGTATAGTGATAAAAAAATACCGATTCTTCTATACTGATGCCTAATATTGTCATGTGTTAGAGCAGTATTAGAAAAAGTGTTGCAAAAATAGGTCAATTCCACCAATATTGGTACAGGGGTTCAAGTAACATGTGAAGACTGCGAATGTAATAAATTTGTTTGGATAAAGTTAATAACAAGGGTGTTAATTTACTCTTTTTATCATCGAATTGCACTTGTTTACTACTCTTTTTGTCTTTGTCTTACTCAAGCAGGCTTGAGTAGGCGAGTTCATTTGGCATGATTCAACACAATGTTGTGCTCTTGCACTGGTGCATGTTTCTTCAATCACAGGTCTTCTAGAATGATCGACTCGACCCATTTAAAGAAAATTATTAATATTTAGAAAGTCACAAATTTTATAGTATTAAGGATTCTTCAAACATTTAGGGGACAGGCGATGAGTCACAATAACGTAGCTAAAGTATGTTGACCAGACCACACACTCGAAGGTGAAGGGATGATGACGTTTCGGTCCGTCCTGGACCATTCTCAAGTCGATTGTGGACCATTCTCATTCTCGCAATCGACTTGAGAATGGTCCAGGACGGACCGAAACGCCGTCGTCCCTTCACCTTCTAGTGTGTGGTCTGGTCAACATTTAGGGGACAGATTACAAAATAACATAATATGGGATTATTGGGTTGTTTCAAAGGAAGTTTATACATACAAAGTACTGTATATGAGTGCATTTGGTTGGGTATAAATGAGAGCTATATATATATGGGTAAATAGGCCTGCTGCTCTCTCATATATTTTCTTATAATATTTATACAGTATCAACAACACCAGTTGGATTGGTGTGAAGTATAAACCCTGCAAGGTTTCATGTTTGTACATTGATGCACAGAATGATCGTAATTATTGTTTGATGATAGTTGTTAGGATTTTATCGGCTGTAGATGAGGATATTTCCTACCTTTCTTGTATGTACCTATTGTATAGTTGTGTTTTAAATAAAAGAAAAAAGGGGTAGTACAAGCAGTCCCCCCTACTATGAACAGGTTATATTCTGAACCTGTGTTCGTATAGCATTTCCACATTTCCCATAGGCGCCATGCTATAAATGGGGGATACGTTTCTGGACCATGAAAAATCATCACAAAACCAACGTTTTTGGGACAAAAAACACTGCATATTATTTACCGATGAGGACCATAGTACAGTATATATACTGATGTACAGTACAACGAAATTAGAAAGTAGAAATCAGCACTTGAGTTGGACAAACCAGAAAACTATTTTCTACTTACGGTATATTGCCAAGACAAACTAAACTAACCTAACTTTCCTAGGCCTGATACATGATATCTGAGGCCTTATATAGCACAAGACCTCGGATATAGTACAAGGTCCTGCCCCCCCCCATGCAGGCCGCTACAGCATTCAATTCCTCAGCTGATGTGGACTGTGGCAGTCGTCGATTCTGGCCTCTGGCTCTTGCAGTTCTGTACCTTGTGGTGTATTCTGTATCCTTAATCGTCCTGCAATGTCTGCGAGCAGACATTGCAGGACAATTAAGGCAGTGTCTGGGATGCTCCTGGACACAGGTTCGAATCCTCGTCACGGCCCTTGTGGATTTGTTCTGCAAGCAGCTTTGTCTAGTTGTCATCCTATGTCGAGTGAATTGTCGAGTTCCTCCAGCTCCTTAAATGACAGGCAGGAACCCTGAATGCGGTGAGCATTTCCCCTCTGTATTGCCATGCTGAGGCACTGGAAAAGGAAGGTGGTAGCTTTAGGGTCTCTTGTCTCGCCAGTTCCTTGAAAAAAAAAAAACTGGTGTCACTCTTACCCCAGGCGCAGTGTGTTTCAGAAGCAATAGGGATAAAATTATAGTGGTGATCCGGATCTCTGTACTTAAAGGATTTGACCGATTCCCTGTGAGTGGTAGTGCCACCCGGTTGTGCAACACTGAGGTCAATGTAGATGTTAGCCAGGGTTGATACACATGTGTGGTCCCATACCAGCTGCTTGCCATTCTTCCAGTGGTTCATTGTGATACCATCTGTGCGACCAATAAGAGCATCAGAGTTATGGTACATTAGGTAACAGGGCTCTCTCTCGGCTGGACATCCAGCTGTGGTGAGGCTCCTCTTGATGATGATGTTAACTTCATTGTGCCTAGAGTGCCATTCCCCTGTGCTTTGGCAGAGTAGGCCATGGTGGCCGTACTTGTCGGCCATCACCTTGCCACAAATACAGTACACCTATATATTTGGTGTGGATTGAGGCAGCAAGGCAGAGGGCCACAGCAATTCGGAGGGGCGTGTGGTGTGAGACGTGTGCCGGTTGCCAACATTGGGGGTTGCTAACAGGAAGTCCCCTGCATGTGGGGCTGCTACTGCTGTGAGGCGAACAATGTCGTGTTGTGTTGTTGCAGCACCTAGGCACTCTGCAGCAACTTAGTCTATAATAGGGCCATTCCAGCTGGATTGCTTGTGGGCTTTCGAGGGTGGTGGTTGAGGTTATGAGCCTGCACAAGAGGCCCACTTGGTGGCACAGCGTATAAAATTGGGATCGTGGTGTATGCCTGCTAGCTGATCTAAGTAGGCTGGTAGAATTTACTTCACAAGGTTATCGAGGAGCCGAGATGCCAAGGATGCCGAGGAGGAAGACAGGAAGGCTGCTACAGCGATTTGCATTGCTGTTCGAACATACATACATACCTTATTTATATATATATGTTATATATATATATATATATATTTTATATAATTTATTAATTGAAATTATAATCAGCATTATTCCTGTTTTTTTCCACCATTATTTAATCATTAATAATTAATCATTATTTCCACCCATGCACAATGTATCTTTATTTCATATATAGAACCTATTCTCAAATTACTGTTATAATTAGTTAATGTACCATTATTATGAAGATAATTCTGAACAGTTAGGTGATCTGAAAATTTATCTGCCTAATCTTGCCAGCATTATCCTTATCTGTAAATGATTGTACTGTATATTAACAACAGATTCTATATATCCTTTGTATATTGCCAATTGTGGTAATAAAAATCTACATCTCTATAAAATGTACTTAGCAGTTTCTTAACATATTATATACTCTAAATATACTGGTAATTTATGCATAACTTTAAATATTGATATATTTAATGTTCAGAAACCTTTTCCTGGCATATATACACAACTAATATTATATTTAAAAAGCAAGCTGTATGTAAAAGATAAAATTCAGAGATTGAGACATGAAACAGGACTACTGAGAACGAAGAAGAAATGTGAAATGCTAAACGAACAGTTGAACTTCACATCCCTGGAAAACAGAAGAGTAAGGGGAGACATGATAACCACCTACAAAATTCTCAGGGTAATTGATAGGGTGGACAAAGACAAACTCTTTAGCACGGGTGGAACAAGAACAAGGGGACACAGGTGGAAACTTAGTACCCAGATGAGCCACAGAGACATTGGAAAGAATTTTTTCAGTGTTAGAGGAGTTAACATATAGAATGCATTAAGCAGTGATGTGATGGAGGCAGATTCCATACACAGTTTCAAATGTAGATATGATAGAGCCCAGTAGGCTCAAGAATCTGTTCACCAGTTGATTGACAGATGAGAGGTGGGACCAAAGAACCAAAGCTCAACCCCCACAAGCACAACTTGGTGAGTACAACTAGGTGAGTACATAGACAAAATCTCATATCCTGATATCAGGTGTTGTCCAAGTGATTAGAGGTCACCGCTCCTCGGCGAGTTGTATGAGTAAACACACAATCACTAGTCATAACTACAATCAAAAGTGAGGACTGGCTCTATCATCCATTATATAATGACAACACAAGGTAAGCCTCACTTCACATAAAAGTATTACGGCTTTGAAGCTTCAGCTCTCTGCATTGTGCTGTATAATATTTTTTTTTGTTTTAAAATTGTTAATATTTTATATTAATAATACTAAATATTCACAAGAAGGTAGAGTGGGTTGGTGAGATTACATAAGATTGGTATATTTACATTCATGCAAAGCCACTAACATGCGTAGTGTTTCCTGCAGGTCTTTGATGTATCATACCAGGTAAGATGAAAAGGTACATTGTAGCAATGTTTTATATCAACAAATAACTTCAATATAAATTGACAGAGGTGATTACATTGGTAAAGATGTCTTTAGTCGTATGTATATTAATGTCTACTAATATTGGGGAAGTGGGTAGTACAAGATACAGTGTGAGTTTGAAGCACAAGGTAGGAAACTATGAGGAAGAAATTAGATACTTTTTGGTTTTACTTTTGAATAGGGCATCAATTGGATTTTTTTTTAATTCATCAGGGAGTGAGTTCCAAAGAACGGGTCCTTTTATTTGCACGGAGTAAGAACATAAGAACAAAGGTAACTCCAGAAGGCCTATTGGCCCATACGAGGCAGCTCCTATTTATAACCACCCAATCCCACTCATGCATGTCCAACCCACGCTTGAAACAATCGAGGGACCCCACCTCTACCACGTTACGCAGGTAATTGGTTCCACAAATCAACAACCCTGTTACCGAACCTGTATTTACCCAAGTCTTTCCTAAATCTAAACTTATCTAATTTATACCCATTGTTTCGTGCTCTGTCTTGTGTTGATACTTTTAATACCTTATTAATATCCATTTTTGTCCATTCATCCACTTGTAAACCTCTATTATGTCACTCCTAACTCTTTGCCTTTCCAGTGACAGGAAAGGCAAACACTTTGCCTGAGTGTTTGCACAGATTTAGTTTGACGCTGGGGATATCAAAAGAGATATTTATTTCTGGTGTGGTGCTCATGGGTTCCATTATACCTATCAAGGAAAAGTTTCAGATCAAGATTAGCATTTAAGAACAAGATTTATTTTTACATGTAAATAGCACATGAGAATGTGTGGAGTGTGTGTGTGTGTGTGTGTGTAGCATGTTAATGGACCTAAACAGAGGTGCGGGCAGTGTGTTGTCTGAAGATAGTTTATAGTTCTGATAGCAGTTTTTTGCTGTATGATGATGGGCTTGAGGTAATTTGCAGTGGTTGAACTCTATGCACAGATACCACATGTAAGATATGGATAGATTAGCTCGTAGTATGATGAGAAGAGAGTAGAGTAGGGAACATTATTGTATCTGATTTTAGAAGTATACCAACTGTTTTTGAGACTTTTTTTTTTGGCCGTGTGTTGTATTTGGGTGCTGGAGTTTAGCCTCTTGTCTGTGTATAGGCCAAGGAATTTGTTGGTTGACATCCATGAGTGTACATTTTTTAATTCACCATTGACAATATTATTTAGTGTGTGGGGGTTGGGGTCAGAATAGATAAAGGTAGCATCATCAGCAAATAGTAAAGTTGGCATCTTCTTTGGTTTGTTATATACGTACTGGTATTGTTCTGTAGTATGACACCCCATTGAGCACCTGGTGGTCAACGACATTTGTTTGTGTACCAGTATATTGGTACTGGTAGTATAGGCTTATTTTTGCAATACTGTATCATTATGAGTATCTGTTAATAAAACTGTAAGAGTGTCGATATCAGTCAGAATATTGGTATTGGTACACCTCTTGTTTAGGCACTAGCCAACAAAAATGCAACATTACCTATGAGATTGTGATGCAACTTATACATCCACAGTGTGCCTATAACCCTCTATACTTTTTTATTCATAGTAATACAGTAATATAAAATGAATTAATGTATACTGAATAGTAATGCATGAAATAATTTTTGTGCTATACGTATCAGGTATTTTACCAAATTTAATTAAAATTTTTGCAGGTTGACAAAAATGGGAGACAATGAGAGGGAGCGTGAGCAGGTGACTGTAGTAGTGCTGGGCGATCTGGGTCGTTCCCCACGCATGAATTACCATGCTCTTTCACTCTCGGAAGAAGGCTTTGAGGTCAACCTTGTGGGATTTGCAGGCTCCAAGCCTCAAATAGAAGTCCTTAAAGATGAACATATCACCCTTACATACATGAGACCATCCCCTGATGTATTTAACAAGCTTCCTAAATTACTAGCTTTTGTTGCCAAAGTTATCTGGCAAACAATAATTCTGTTTTTCACATTACTCACTGGGCCAAGAAGCAAAATCCTCCTCTTGCAAAACCCACCAGGAGTCCCAGCTATGCCTGTGTGTTGGCTGTACTGTTTACTCTCTAGAACCAAGTTTCTTGTGGACTGGCATAACTACGGTTATACTATCCTTGCTCTTTCATTAAGAAAGAATCACCCTCTCGTGTTTATCTATCGAGTTGTAGAAAGATTATTTGGTAAGCTAGCACATGGTGGATTGTGCGTTACAAAAGCTATGAAGATTGATTTAGAGCAAAACTGGGGAATTGGGAAATTATCAGTGTTGTATGATCGTCCAGCTGAAAGGTTCCATCCAATATCAATCGAGGAGAAACATAACTTCCTCATGAAGCTGTCTTCAACATACTCTTGTTTTTCTGGTTCTTCACCAGACAAGACAGTCTTTACAGAGAGATACGCAGATGGGAGAGTATCAGAATGTGAAGATCGACCAGCGCTTATTGTGTCTTCTACAAGTTGGACTGAAGATGAAGATTTTTCTATTCTTTTCTATGCTCTGCAAGATTATGAGCGTGTACGGCAGGAGTTTCCCAGTCACTACCCTCCTCTTATAGTTGCAGTTACGGGCAAAGGTCCCCTAAAGTCTTACTACACGTCAATGATGTCGGAGCAGCAATGGATGCACGTTGCAGTTATTACCCCTTGGATGTCTGCTGAAGATTATCCTACATTGCTTGCCTCTGCTGATTTTGGAGTATGTTTACACTATTCCTCATCAGGACTGGACTTACCCATGAAAGTGGTGGACATGTTTGGAAGTGGTATCCCAGTAGCAGCTATAGATTACCCTGCCCTTCCTGAATTAGTACACCACAATGAAAATGGACTTATCTTCAAAAGTAAGAAGGAACTCGCCAATCTCTTGCAGGACTGGTTTCGTGGATTTCCTCGTGAAACTGCAATAAAAGAAACTTACTATGATTTTTACAAGAGTATTGATGAATTTCGAAAACTAAAGTGGCATCCATGCTGGATGTGTAATGCTCTCCCACTTTTCAAGAACAAGAAGCAAGAGTGAAATATTTGTATTATTGATAAACTATTTTGTTGTAAAGTAGAAATCAATGAATAATTCTGCATTTCTAGAATAATGCTGCAAAAAGAACTGCAGTTTTATTTGGTTTCAGTACAAGACAATATGGGCATTGATGATCATTGTCTGATGTAATGTAATTATAATTTTTTTTATGAAATATTAGTATGCAGTTGAATGTTAAGTTTTGATATATTACAAATGATTTATGAATTTATACATGTTTTCTTTTCCACAAGTTATAAAATTGCCAGTTGGCTATACAGTATAGTCATAGTGGCTTAGCGCTTTCTCCTCATAGTTCCCTTCCCTCCTCCTGTTTTGGATTTTACCTGTAGCCAGTTATAACTTTGTTATACAGATTAACATGGAAGGTTATGGCTTGTGTCGATAGTGAAACTGTCACTGGTAGTGCCCTGCTGGCCTGTACATCCATCATAACCTGGGCAGTCACTGAAATTAGAATGTAAACAATTATTCCAACTGTACATACAAATGAGGCAAGGAATTAATTTAATAGCAACAAACCAGCACTTGTAAATGTGCACATACTCCATTTAAATCTAGATATTCATTCCTAGAAAATGGAATGCTGACTGAATTGATGCTAATACAGTATTCTGGTTCATTATAGCATGCTGTTGTTCCTTTGGTAGAGCTTTCCAAAAATCAGTTCTTATTACTGTACTTGCAACCAACATATTGAAGGTTTATTGGGTTACACAATAATTCAATTTTATTTGTGATTTATAAATCTAGTCAAATTAATAATAATGAATAAAAATTATAAGGAATAAATTATTAAACTCACCAGTGTACAGCTTAACCCTGTATATGGCAAATTAGATAGCACAGAGAGGAAGTACTGGTGGGAAGATGCACCAGGTTGGTGCACAGCCTCCTTGATGATAGGCCAGTTGTTGCACAGCCTCCTCGATGATAGGCCAGTTGTTGCACAGCATTTGGTTAGGCGGGTCGTATATTCAAACTGCTTAACCTGACCAGTGGTCACTGAGGGGCCCAGGCTCCTGACCAGTGGTCACCAGCTCCTACTCACCATTCAACTACGCTACAATATGTTTAAAACTTGGACACCCGTCAAGGAGTTTGTCAAGAATTCTTAGCTTCACAGTTTCTATCCAGTTTTACCTCCTTGTAAATTTATTCTAATTTATTTATTCTAATTTACCTAATTATTTACCTAACTTATTCCAAGATAGTGCTCTTTGTAAAATAAATATATATTATATATGTCCATATAGTACTGTATACTGTATATAGTATATTGAGGGCCACTAACACTAGTGGCCTCGACGAGGACAGGAAACCGGCGGCTTGTCGAAGGTCCCCCAATTTACCTTGATCTTTTCCTATTATACTTTAAAATTTAACAGAGTTTTGGCATTTACGGCTTCGGCGGGTAGGCAGTTCCATGGGTTTATAACGCTGTGGGTGGACAAGCATCTATTCCCAGTCCTACATTTTGGCTTACATATATATAATGATGAGGTAAATTTGTGTATGGGGAGGAGATGGTAAAGTCTTCAGTACACATGGGGAGAACAGTTGTGGGGGGGGGAGATTCCCTCCCCTTTGGGAGGGTGGGAACCCCTGGAGTTCTGCCCCGCACTCTCCAAGGAGCAAATTGACCTAATCAATTGTCTTCACCCAATATTCCTTTTTTGTTTCATCTGGCGGGGATCCGTCTAGGAATTAAAGCTGTATTCTTTTTCTGGGAAACTTATAAAAAGAGCCCAGTTTTAGAAGGTAAAGCTTCATGTTGCCAGACTCTCGTGTTGCTACATATTTGTTCAAAAATAGAACCTTAGTTTGAGCTTCCTGGACCGCGTCTTGGGGTGAGGTGGAGGCAGTGAGGGCGGCCCTTGGTGACGTGGGCCAGGTGCACCATCACTGATAGTAAAGACCTTATTTCACCAGTACCAACTAGTGCACATCCTGCCTGCAATCCCACCCTCCCCCACTCCCGTCAGCGTCCAGGGGGGCGTCCCAGTACCCATCCACCCCCGTCAGCGTCCAGGGGGGCGCCCCAGTACCCATCCACCCCCGTCAGCGTCCAGGGGGCGCCCCAGTACTAACCAGTACTCACCCATCCCCATCAGCGTCCAGGGGGCGCCCCAGTACTAACGAGTACTCACCCACCCCCATCAGCGTCCAGGGGGCGCCCCAGTACTAACCAGTATTCATCGGAAATCCTTCAAAGCGTTAAGCTGCGAAATTGGTATTAGAAAATTCTGGCGGCGGCGATGCCGACAGATTAAGATTAATATGATTATCTCGGCGGTGGAGACGCGGCCTTTGTTGTCAATGATATCTGGCGAAGGTTGCGAGGCGCCCCTGGGGAATGTCTGAGCGAGGCGCCCCCTGGGGAATGTCTGAGCGAGGCGCCCCCTGGGGAATGTCTGAGCGAGGCGCCCCTGGGGAATGTCTGAGCGAGGCGCCCCTGGGGAATGTCTGAGCGAGGCGCCCCTGGGGAATGTCTGAGCGAGGCGCCCCTGGGGAATGTCTGAGCGAGGCGCTCCTAGGGAATGCCTGAGCGAGGCGCCCCTGGGGAATGTCTGAGCGAGGCGCCCCTGGGGAATGTCTGAGCGAGGCGCCCCTGGGGAATGTCTGAGCGAGGCGCCCCTGGGGAATGTCTGAGCGAGGCGCCCCTAGGGAATGCCTGAGCGAGGCGCCCCTAGAAAATGCCTGAGCGAGGCGCCCCTAGGGAATACCTGAGCGAAGCGCCCCTAGGGAATGCCTGAGCGAGGCGCCCCTAGGGAATACCTGAGCGAGGCGCCCCTAGGGAATACCTGAGCGAGGCGCCCCTAGGGAATACCTGAGCGAGGCGCCCCTAGGGAATGCCTGAGCGAGGCGACCCTAGGGAATACCTGAGCGAGGCGCCCCTAGGGAATGCCTGAGCGAGGCGCCCCTAGGGAATGCCTGAGCGAGGCGCCCCTAGGGAATGCCTGAGCGAGGCGCCCCTAGGGAATGCCTGAGCGAGGCGCCCCTAGGGAATGCCTGAGCGAGGCGCCCCTAGGGAATGCCTGAGCGAGGCGCACCAAAAACACACAAAATAGCGCCCCCGTGCTGGGAATGGGTAATGTTTTCCTCTCATCTCCTCAGTTATCATAGCAGCATCTCTCATCTCCTCAGTTATCATAGCAGCATCTCTCATCTCCCGGGTCAACACAGAGATAATGAACAGGACAATAAAAAGTGCAGTAGAGACAGGCCGGCGCGGGTGACCGCTTCTCCCTCCCTATTATTCTCATCTTTACCATTCCCCTTTTTATCATTCCCCCATCTACCATTTCCCCCTCTCTCTTATACCCCTCTTTATCATTCCCCCTTATAATAATAATAATAATAATAATAATAATAATAATAATAATAATAATAATAATACAAGGAGAAATCGCACTAAGGTGATACATATCAATAATAAAATCAACTGGAGCTGTGAGGCGACTTGAACCCGCGACCCAGAGACTCCCAGCTGCTGACGCTAATTACTGGACTACCCTGTACGTGTTTAGTCAGGGTGGTTCAGTGGTTAGCGGCACCGGCTGCCAGTCTCTTGGTCGCGGGTTCAAGTCACATCAGAACTCCAGTTGATTTTCTCAATAATAATAATAATAATGAACAATGAAATCACATGTATCAATGAGTAATCAGTAGCTAGGTCACTTGGTACTCCCAAGCTACCATTACCATTACCGTGGACCATTACGCCACAACATAGCATAGATCGAGGCCACCCCCCCCCCAGGGGGAAATGCTGACCCCCCTCCTCCCCAGAATTCACTCGCTCAACAAGCTGATTAACTCGTCGGTACTTCGATTAACTCCTGGGTACCTAGTTACTGCTAAATAAACAGGAGCATTATGTGATAGGAACAAATTCCGTCCGGGATTCGAACCCGGAGTTCTCGACTGTGAGTGGAGAACGAGAGTGAACGAGAGTGGAGTGGCCTTTACTACCGGGACCCCTTTAAAACTGTTAGTTTACATACAGCTGTTAATTACTTGTGAGGTCATTCGACAATTAGGTAGCTTTGACTCTCATACCATGTGTGTTCTGCCTAAAGCCACTAACTAATACGCACAGCGTTTTCCCGCAATTATTTCAACAATAAATATGATAAGAAACAGAGGGGTCAAGATTCACTGTATTAGAAACAAACAGCTGGTGAGGCGGGACTGAGGAGCTAATGCTCTACCCAACAAGCACGAACAAGTTAAATAATAACAAACACATAAACAAACAAATCATCTTCAGTTTATACGCCCTAAAAACACATTAATTTCCGATCGTTATGTATGACATTATTTATATTTAAGACAGGGGGAAAAAATGGTGGTTTGGTTCTCCATTTCAAAGTTTCCTAATTTCAGGAAACTGGCCGTATATTAGCAGTAACTGACCCGGCCACACGTGGCCACGCCCTCTCCATATCTCTGTCCACATGACTTCCCTTCCTCCCATGTCTCATTATAATAAAGCAATCTAACCTAACTTGCCACTGTATAGCTAACAGTTTGCATTGATCTTTATTTAATCTTGATGTGTGAGTAAATAAAATATTAAATAGAATGAGAATTTAGTATAAGTATTTGTTTAAGTCAGTCACGGAGAGAATCGGAGGTGGCGGGTATGTCAGCTTGGCGCGCGCCACTGTGGATATCTGTGAGGCAAAAAAACAACTGATCGTCCATTGGCAAGGTTCAATGATGCATGGCGAGGGGGGCCTGGCCTATCTCTCTCTCTTATTTTGTACATAAAAATGCCCACCGTATGAGCAAGAAGCTAAAATATATATAATGGAGGGGGAAGAACAGAGGAAGCAAGACGTAAAGAGCAATAATGTTTTTATTTTACCCTCACTCACGAGAAACAAAGAAAACGGGGTTGTTTATATTGTGCCATCGGATGTGACGTGATATTATTGTTATTATTATTGCTGCGGGAGACTACGGAACACTGCTACTGCAGGAGACAACGGAACACTGCTACTGCAGGAGACAACGGAACACTGCTACTGCAGGAGACTACCGAACAGTGCTACTGCAGGAGACTACCGAACACTGCTACTGCAGGAGACAACGGAACACTGCTACTGCAGGAGACTACCGAACAGTGCTACTGCAGGAGACTACCGAACACTGCTACTGCAGGAGACAACGGAACACTGCTACTGCAGGAGACTACCGAACAGTGCTACTGCAGGAGACTACGGAACACTGCTACTGCAGGAGACTACGGAACACTGCTACTGCAGGAGACTACGGAACACTGCTACTGCAGGAGACTACCGAACACTGCTACTGCAGGAGACTACCGAACACTGCTACTGCAGGAGACTACCGAACACTGCTACTGCAGGAGACTACCGAACAATGCTACTGCAGGAGACTACGGAACACTGCTACTGCAGGAGACTACCGAACACTGCTACTGCAGGAGACTACGGAACACTGCTACTGCAGGAGACTACCGAACACTGCTACTGCAGGAGACTACCGAACACTGCTACTGCAGGAGACTACGGAACACTGCTACTGCAGGAGACAACGGAACACTGCTACTACAGGAGACTACCGAACAGTGCTACTGCAGGAGACTACGGAACACTGCTACTGCAGGAGACTACGGAATACTGCTACTGCAGGAGACTACCGAACACTGCTACTGCAGGAGACTACCGAACACTGCTACTGCAGGAGACTACGGAACACTGTTACTGCAGGAGACTACGGAACACTGCTACTGCAGGAGACTACCGAACACTGCTACTGCAGGAGACTACCGAACACTGCTACTGCAGGAGACTACGGAACACTGCTACTGCAGGAGACTACGGAACACTGCTACTGCAGGAGACTACCGAACACTGCTACTGCAGGAGACTACGGAACACTGCTACTGCAGGAGACTACCGAACACTGCTACTGCAGGAGACTACCGAACACTGCTACTGCAGGAGACTACGGAACACTGCTACTGCAGGAGACAACGGAACACTGCTACTGCAGGAGACTACCGAACAGTGCTACTGCAGGAGACTACGGAACACTGCTACTGCAGGAGACTACGGAACACTGCTACTGCAGGAGACTACGGAACACTGCTACTGCAGGAGACTACGGAACACTGCTACTGCAGGAGACTACGGAATACTGCTACTGCAGGAGACTACGGAACACTGCTACTGCAGGAGACTACGGAATACTGCTACTGCAGGAGACTACGGAACACTGCTACTGCAGGAGACTACGGAACACTGCTACTGCGGGAGACTACGGAACACTGCTACTGCAGGAGACTACGGAATACTGCTACTGCAGGAGATTACAATGTAAGTACTGTTCCTCATCTCCTGTACTGCCGGGAACTGGATGGAGGTGTAAACACGACAGAGAGGTACAGATGAAGAATAAGTTTTGAAATCGGAAATACAGATAGCAGGCATGCTGTCCGCCTTGCTGACACGGTGTTATGATAGCAGGCGGGCTGTCCGCCTTGCTGACACGGTGTTATGATAGCAGGTGGGCTGTCTGCCTTGCTGACAGTGTTATGATTGTAGGCGGACTGCCGTCTTGCTGATAGTGTTATGATAGCAGGCGGGCTGTCTGCCTTGCTGACAGTGTTATGATTGTAGGTGGGCTGCCGTCTTGCTGATACAGTGTTATGATAGCAGGCGGGCTGTCTGCCTTGCTGATACAGTGGTATGATAGCAGACGGGCTGTCTGCCTTGCTGACATGGTGTTATGATAGCAGACGACCTGTTCACCTTGCTGACACGGTGTTATGATAGAAATCAGACTGTCCGCCTTGCTGACACAATCTGACATAATGTGTGGGTGTTTTTTTGCCCAAAAAATGCAATAAATGAAAACTCGTTCGATTTCAATCAAACTTTTTTGGTAAGTTGTATATGAAAAGTGTTTCATCTGGTCCAAGTTTCAACATCGTAGCATAAATAGGAAGAGAGAAAAAAAATATTGAAGTAGGTGTCAAAATTATTCCAAATGGTCAAAAACGATTATCAAACAAAAGTGTCAACTGAAATCATATCTATGACTCTTTGCTATCACAATAGCATATATTAAACAAATATTATAATTAGTTTAATTGGAAAAAAAATTAAGTTAAAAAAATTGAATTTTTTTTTTGTTTTTTTTTTTCAAAAAAATTTTGTTTTGTTTTCTTTATCGGACGATTTGCATGAAACTTATATACCTGACTGCACGTAAGCCTATCTGTAAGGGTGCCAATTTTGGAGAAAATTGGGTGATGTCAACCTCAGCCACAGATTTTAGAACCTTAGACTTTATTATTTGCTGTTTTTTTTTTAATTAACATAAACGTTCAAATAACTTTTTCATTTTTTATTCAATTTACATGAAACTTACACAGCATATGTAGAGTGCATGTCTCTAAATGTTGGAGATATATTTTTCTCTAAGTTCATTTATTGATTTTATAATAGCAATAAACATGCCATATTTGCATAATTTTTGGGGGGAACTTTAAAAATTTGTATTAGGAAAACTAAAGATGTTTTGGAAATTATCTATCTACAGATCCTTTATTATATGCTAATGTGTCAGAAAAGTGTCACAAAATAATTATATCTGAAACGTGTGTTTATTTAAAATCTCCCTTTCTATTTACGCTGAAGTACTGAAACTTGGGACAATTGCAGCCCTTTTCATATTCAACTAGTAAAAAAATATTGGTTGACATTGAACAACTTTTCGGTAACCAACCTGTTGCCTCCTGAAGTAATGTCTTGGCATATCTGTTGTTCCTTGTTTGTGTTACATCTGACCCTTTGGAGATGTCTGGATCAGTATCCTCCGAATTGTTTAGTTATTGCAAAAGTTTGGATGGGATCAGCTGTGTTACGTCTGGCTTGCAGTGTTGCTAGGCTGTGGTCCTCAGCCGTTCATAGTATGAGACTCGACTTAGTTTTGGAATGATTTTTGTCGCGTTGGTGGCAGGTGTGGCTCTTGTGGCCGTTGGTGGCAGGTGTGGCTCTTGTGGGCGTTGGTGGCAGGTGTGGCTCTTGTGGCCGTTGGTGGCAGGTGTGGCTCTTGTGGGCGTTGGTGGCAGGTGTGGCCGTTGGTGGCAGGTGTGGCTCTTGTGGGTGTTGGTGGCAGGTGTGGCTCTTGTGCTGGCAGTGTTGTGACCCGCGGGGTCTTCATGGTGTCAAGAGAGAGACCATTGCCTGGCACCTACTCTTCCAGGACACTGTTACACCGTTACACCGTTACATTATACACTTGTTTACCCGTAAGTGGTCCCAAGTGGTCGTGGCCGGGATAAGTTGCCAGGTGGGTGTTGGTGTGATGGTACTCATTACCTGTGAGCTCCGGCACTTTTGTGCTTGCTGCACTCTCTCCCCCCCTTCCACCACACTCCCTTCCCTCCCATTTGGTCTCCTGTGCTTCTACCTTTCCCACCAGAACTTCTCCAGTCTCTGCTCCGAGTCCCGCAGCCATTAACAGGATCACAGACAATCACCACGCCCCGCGCGGTCGGCCGCGCTGCATAATTGCATAAGAGCATCAAAGATTCTCAAGAAGGGGATTACGCGAGACAAATATGGGATCAGGAGATCAGAGTGTGGGATGGTAGTCGCCTCACTGATGACGCCTCGATCCCCCTGTCCCGGGCTCACGCTGAACCTGTCTCAGTGTTGGACGGGGTTGTTGGCTTAATATGAAGTACCTTTGGCCGTCCGCATTTTGCTAGTGTATCTGTGTTATGTCACTCATATTTGTTGGTATTCATTTGTGTATAATACACACACACACACACACACACACACACACACACACACACACACACACACACACACACACACACACACACACACACACACACACACTTCGCAAATAGAGTGGTAGACGGTTGGAACAAGTTAAGTGAGAAGGTGGTGGAGGCCAAGACCGTCAGTAGTTTCAAAGCGTTATATGACAAAGAGTGCTGGGAAGACGGGACACCACGAGCGTAGCTCTCATCCTGTAACTACACTTAGGTAATTACACTTAGGTAATTACACACACACACACACACACACACACACACACACACACACACACACACACACACACACACACACACACACACACATATATATCAGCTGATTTGTTTTGTTTTGTCTTCAACAGGTACGTGAGTAACAGAGGGTCCTGGTTACTGTGAGAGGGGGTCCCAGTTACTGTGAGAGAGGGGTCCCAGTTACTGTGAGTATTATCAGAGAGCCCTGTTTTAAAGTATTGTATACAAAGGGACTGGTGGTCCTTGTTACTGTAGTATTAGTCCTGGAATGGGTCCTAAGCATTGTGAATATTGTCATGGTAGTGCCTGAGAGTCCTAATTACTGTAAGAGGTGGTCCTAGTTACTGTGGCAGGGGACTCTGCCGGACTACTGTGGGCGCTGTGGAGTAGTGTAAAGAGTCCCTATAGACCCTACGAGGTCTGGAATAGTCAACGAGCCTATTGGTCTAAGGAGGTGTTGTAAAATTGTCTAAAAGTCTTTAGACTCGGTTTAAACTGGTGTACAGATTCCTGAGCCTACTGGGCTCTATCATATCTACATTTAAAACTGTGTGTGTGGTCATTCAGACAATGTAAGGGGGTGTATCTGAAGAAAGGTATTTACCCAACACATTACTAAACATAAAAACACCATTACACTAATTTACTTCACCTGGTAAACAACTTCCAATGTTTACTACTCAATTAAATCGCAGTTTGTGGCGGCGTCATCACCTAGTACTCGAGTGTTTGTGGAAGCGTACGACGGTAGCGGCACAATCAGCTGACCTTTCATGTCAACAATGGCTGAATGAAGTAAAACACGAGTTTGTTTAATGTGTAATGTAAACACCGCACTTCCAGGCCTGCTTGGCAACCCATATACCAACCAACCTATATTATATATATATATATATATATATATATATATATATATATATATATATATATATATATATATATATATATATATATATGTCGTACCTAGTAGCCAGAACGCACTTCTCAGCCTACTATGCAGGGCCTGATTTGCCTAATAAGCCAAGTTTTCATGAATTAATGTTTTTTCGACAACCTAACCTACCTAACCTAACCTAACCGAACTTTTTCGGCTACCTAACCTAACCTAACCTATAAAGATAGGTTAGGTTAGGTTAGGTAGGGTTGGTTAGGTTCGGTCATATATCTACGTTAATTTTAACTCCAATAAAAAAAAATTGACCTAATACATAATGAAATGGGTAGCTTTATCATTTCATAAGAAAAAAATTAGAAAAAATATATTAATTCAGTAAAACTTGGCTTATTAGGCAAATCGGGCCTTGCATAGTAGGCTGAGAAGTGCGTTCTGGCTACTAGGTACGACATATATATATATATATATATATATAAATATATATATATATATATATATATATATATATATATATATATATATATATATATATATATATATATATATATATATATATATTAGTATATTTTGGTAGCAGTCTTTCCTGTAGACATATATTATTAAATATGACCGAAAAAGTAAGATTAATAATTCTAACACGAATTTTCTCAATCTTTCGTACATTACGCTTCACTGTTGGAGGTAAATCAAAAATCACTTCTCCAAAATTCATTTTTAACTTGCTTAAAATAAAAATGAATTTTGGAGAAGTGATTTTTGATTTACCTCCAACAGTGAAGCGTAATGTACGAAAAATTGAGAAAATTCGTGTTAGAATTATTAATCTTACTTTTTCGGTCATATTTAATAATATATATATATATATATATATATATATATATATATATATATATATATATATATATATATATATATATATATATATATATATATATATATATATATAGGGAAGGGAGTACCACCTCTGGCTGGAAGAAGGGGGACCCATAGCCTCGGAGGAAACCACACATAACGCATTGGAGGGAATGTAGGTCCCCTCCAATACAGTTTCTGTGTGCTTTTCTCCTACCACCCCCTTCCCTTTTGTGTATATATATGTGTATATATATATATATGTGTATATATATATGTGTATATATATATGTGTATATATATATATATATATATATATATATATATATATATATATATATATATATATATATATATATATATATATATATAAAGTAACACTCCTGTAAACTGCCTCGAACCTTGGAAAGCCAGGGTGTTCCCTGACATAACAAGTACTCTACCTCTACACCTCTACTACACCTCTACACTATGCAGAAGGTACAAAAGAGGTTGGAAGTCGGGAGTATATGCGCGAGAGAATCACCCTCCCGACGACACTAGTCATGGCTAAGGGATCACAGTTCATTTTCATCGAACCTTCACATTACCAGAGAGAACACGAGCCTCATATATGCACGGTAACTTGCTTAAACTCACAAGTCAACTGTACAATTGGACATTTCTACATTTGACTTGGGAGTTTAAGCAACTTACAGTGTGCATGTATGTGTGTGTGTATATATATATATATATATATATATATATATATATATATATATATATATATATATATATATATATATATATATATATATATATATATAAACTAAACAACAGCATTGTGACTATTATTAATTATTATTAATTTTCTTTGGGATATTTTCCATTCTACGCAAATATCTTCTACCATCTGAGGGGGGGGGGGGGTGAAAGAAACACTAGATCACTTCATCTTTACATTGTTAGTGTTCGACGTTTGGTCACACTTACGAGTACTCTTCACGAGTACACTCTGGAGAACTGACACAGGTATAGTGCGCTTATAAGGAGAAATCTAGACATTTACAGGTGTGTGGGTACACATCACTCTACGAGTCACCTAACCCCCTTATTCATGGGGAGCGGCGAAGGATAGGGTTCTTGAGGTTATCTTGAGATGATTTCGGGGCTTTTTTAGTGTCCCCGCGGCCCGGTCCTCGACCAGGCCTCCACCCCCAGGAAGCAGCCCGTGACAGCTGACTAACACCCAGGTACCTATTTTACTGCTAGATAAGAGGGGCATAGGGTGAAAGAAACTCTGCCCATTGTTTCTCGCCGGCGCCCGGGATCGAACCCGGGACCACAGGATCATAAATCCAGCGTGCTGTCCGCTCGGCCGACCGGCTCAATGTTTGAGGTGACTGTTGCCTGACTCCGGCCTCTAGTTGTCCGCCAGGTCTTACATCTTCCCTCTGGGTCAATGGAGGACCGTCGAACAGTTGTATGCTGGAAGTCACACACAGAGATCACACTAACGTGATGCATCAAATGAACAAATTAAGGCAGTGTCTGGGATGCTCCCGGACGCAGGTTCGAATCCTCATCACGGCCCTTGTGGATTTGTTCATATGCTGGCAGTGTAATTCATCAGGATGTTGATGACTTGTGTCAGCTCCCGAATGAACACAACTTCAAGCGTACGAAGCCTCCTCCTACAGTCGTCGGTGGATGTGATTACTGTCGTATCTTTCACCTTGTCCTCCTCTGAGTACATTGCGTTGCACGAATACATTGAGTAGACGTCTTACACTTCATTTGCAAGAGGGAGGTATTACGCAACATCGTTCTCAACACCATCGTCAATCACCAAGACATAATCGCCAATTTCATCCGGTAAAGCGAATGATTAGAGGCCTTAAGGACGAAACGTCCTCAACCTATTCTCAAGCTTTAAATGGGTGAGATGATGAGCTTTCTGGAATGCTGAAGCTTCGACGGCTAATCTGAGGATCTAGTAGGCCATTTTTGTGTAAGCTTAACTGGTGTATGAGTGTGTGTGTGTAATTACCTAAGTGTAATTACCTAAGTGTAGTTACAGGATGAGAGCTACGCTCGTGGTGTCCCGTCTTCCCAGCACTCTTTGTCATATAACGCTTTGAAACTACTGACGGTCTTGGCCTCCACCACCTTCTCACTTAACTTGTTCCAACCGTCTACCACTCTATTTGCGAAGGTGAATTTTCTTATATTTCTTCGGCATCTGTGTTTAGCTAGTTTAAATCTATGACCTCTTGTTCTTGAAATTCCAGGTCTCAGGAAGTCTTCCCTGTCGATTTTATCAATTCCTGTTACTATTTTGTATGTAGTGATCATATCACCTCTTTTTCTTCTGTCTTCTAGTTTTGGCATATTTAATGCTTCTAACCTCTCCTCGTAGCTCTTGCCCTTCAGTTCTGGGAGCCACTTAGTAGCATGTCTTTGCACTTTTTCCAGTTTGTTGATGTGCTTCTTAAGATATGGGCACCTCACAACAGCTGCATATTCTAGCTTTGGCCTAACAAAAGTCATGAACAATTTCTTTAGTATATCGCCATCCATGTATTTAAATGCAATTCTGAAGTTAGAAAGCATAGCATAGGCTCCTTGCACAATATTCTTTATGTGGTCCTCAGGTGATAGTTTTCTATCTAGAACCACTCCTAGATCTCTTTCTTTATCAGAATTCTTTAAAGATTTCTCACATAATATATAGGTTGTGTGGGGTCTATGTTCTCCTATTCCACATTCCATAACATGACATTTATTAACATTAAATTCCATTTGCCAAGTGGTGCTCCATATACTTATTTTGTCCAGGTCTTTTTGAAGGGCATGACAGTCATCTAAATTTCTTATCCTTCCTATTATCTTAGCATCATCAGCAAACATCATCATCAGTGTGTGTGTGTGTGTGTGTGTGTGTGTGTGTGTGTGTGTGTGTGTGTGTGTGTGTGTGTGTGTGTGTGTGTGTGTGTGTGTGTGTGTGTGTAAGTGAGTGCAATTGTGTTATTCAACATCCTGCTCATTCATTGTCTGTTTTTACCCAGCCAGCAGCTCCGTGTTCCCCTGACTCACTGACTCACGATTCTCATAACTACACACACACACACACACACACACACACACACACACACACACACACACACACACACACACACACACACACACACACACACACACACACACACATTCTTCACAGTTTCAAGTGTAGATATGATAGAGCCCAATAGGCTAAGTAAACCAGTTGATTGACAGTTGAGAGGCGGGGCCAAAGAGCCAGAGCTCAACCCCGTAAACACAACTAGGGAATTATAATTAGGCAACGAGGTAAGTACATTACATGATGGAGAAAATTGTGCAAATTGTGCGAAAAAAGCTAGTGGAACATCTGGAGCAAAAGAACTTTGTGATACAACATCAACATGGGGTTCAGGGATGGCAAGTCATGCCTCACAGGATTAATTGAATTCTATGATCAGGCAACAAAAATCAGGCAAGAAAGAGAAGGGTGGGCAGACTGCATATTTTTGGATTACCAGAAAGCCTTTGATACAGTGCCACACAAGAGACTAGTGCACAAGCTGGAGATGCAGGCAGGAGTGAAAGGGAAGGTACTCCATTGGATAAGGGAATACCTAAGTAACAAGATAGCGAGTCACCGTGAGGGGTGAGGTCTCAGATTGGCGATACGTCACCAGTGGAGTCCCGCAGGGGTCGGTCCTTGAACCTATACTGTTTCTGATATATGTAAATGATCTCCCAGAGGGTATAGAATTGTTCCTCTCATTGTTTGCTGATGATGCAAAAATTATGAGGAGGTTTAAGACGGAGGAGGATAGTATGAAGTTACAAGATGACCTAGACAAACTGAATGAATGATCCAACAAATGGCTACTAAAGTTCAACCCGAGTAAATGTGAGGTAATGAAATTAGGCAGTGGAAACAGGAGGCCAAACACAGGATACCGAATGGGAGATGAAGTCTTTTATGAGACGGATAGAGAGAAAGATCCAGAAGTTTATATCATGCCAAACTTGTCTCCTAAAGCCACCATAAAAAGAATAACATCAGCGGCATACGCGAAGCTGGCTAACATCAGAACTACCTTCAGGAACCTGTGCAAGGAATCATTTAGAATCTTGTACATCGAATATGTAAGACCAATCCTGGAGTATGCGGCCCCAGCATGGAGCCCGTACCTTGTCCAGCACAAGACGAAGCTGGAAAAAGTTCAGAGGCATGCCACTAGACTAGTCCCAGAACTAAGATCGAAGAGTTTAACAATGATGTTTTATGAGGAAAGCGGCGGGCACCAGGCCGGCCCCACGCACTAGCAAGTCATCAGTGCGCGCCAAATACAACTCTTGCATCTGGGGTGTTCTCCACACACTTCACACACCTCCGTATGGGTCTACACACAACATGGGTTTACACAATATATACCTGTGTTGTACGCCCACACAGGCGTCCATACAGCTGTAGCCATGATCTATGAACATACAGCCAATGCCAGGACAAAAAAAAAAAAAAGAACAATGCATTATGGTGGCCAGAGATGTATGGCAAGGCCCGAAACTCTGGCTCACCGGCCTGAAACACAGGAAGACACCTGAACTAGGGCTTCCACACACTCATGGCCTCTATACCTGTTGATTAACAGTTGAGAGTCGGGACCCAAGAGCACGGGCTCAACACCGCATCCCTAAGCACAATTAGGTGAGTACACAGCTTATACCCCCGAGCTGAGGGGCATGAGCTACGAGGACGGACTACAGGAACTAAACCTCACGTCGCTGGAAGACAGAAGAGTTAAGGGAGACTTAATCACCACATACAAGATTCCGAGAGGACTTCAAAAGAGTTATTTCACTGTCGTTAACCGTCTCAGCGAGTTGTTTAACTGTCATTAACAGTGTCATTGAGTTGTCACTAACCGACTCAACGAATTAACTGTCATTAAACGTTTCAATGAGTTTTTTTTACTGTCACTAACTGTCTCAAGGAGCTATGTAACTGTCATTAACCGTCTTAACGAGTTGTTTATTAACTATACCTGTCATCCAACCTCTCATAGTTGTTATATTTTGCCATTAATGAGCGTTTCATCTGATCATGTAATACTTCCCCCCAAAGAATATGTCAATATACATCTTTGAGTGTGTATATATATATTTCTTAAGACATTGCGAGTGACCGTTAGAGAAGAGTTGGTAGGAGTTACTGACTCATGCAGACCACAATAGCTGAGTGAGTCTTGGGGAAGGTGTTTATCTGCGGGGAGGAAGTCAGCAGCGGCGGTCAGCAGTCGTGGCTGCTCTTGCCCTTCTTGACGGCTTTGTTTTCTGCTTGACACACACCAAACCGCCCCGGGACGATAATTTACCTGGGAGACCATGTCGGGGTTTGCTAGGCTGTCAGGCGCTGTCAGGCGGTGTCAGGCGCTGGCAGGCGCTGGCAGGCCTAGGCTTTCAGTGCCTTGCGCTCCTATTTACGATCAATTCCTGGCTGTTTGTGTTGTGCAATTGATGGGAAGTGTTGGTGACAGGACGGGCAGGTTGAGGGTGAAGACAATGGTGGTGGAGGCGGCGGAGAGGTGCCTGGGTGTGGGCCGGCCAGGCAAGCACTGACAAAGCACATTATAGACATTTCCACGCTCGTAAACTACCCCCTTCTGGCGGCCATGTTTGGAGTATGTGATTACCCGCTTCCACTGTTCTTCACTTGTTCACCTTCCTTTGTTCATCTCCACTGTTCTTGGTCCCTTGTTCTTCAGCCCCCTCTCGTCGTTGTGTGAGCAGTGAACAAGTTCATGTAGAATATTTTAATAGGCTCACAAAAAACGGGAGAGAGGCTCCTGAAAACCCTTACTGATATAAATGTGACCTTCCCCCGACACTTTACAGCAAAGTGTCGGGGGTATGCAGCAAGACACTTTGTACTCGTTCATACTCTGCCTTTGTCAATGTTAACAAGAGTTAACTAAGTTGTTGTTGTTGTTAAAGATTCGCTACCTGGAACAAAATGTTCCAAGTAGCACGGGCTATGGTGAGCCCGTAGATAGTTATTATTAAGTACAAATCTTAGCGTCAGGCCAAATACAACTCTAAACATTAACTTTGGAGAGAAAAGTTTTCAACTTCCTTCTACAACGAAGTTGTACTGATATTGTATTTCCGTGTACTTGGTTGTTCTGTCTGTGTGTGTGTGGCTGCGGCTCCTGCTGGGGCGACACTGGGGTTGTGGATACTCTTGACCCCTGAAGGATTTGAACCCGGTCACCCAGGGTCTCCATGTGGCAGTCCAGTGCTCTTACCACTCAGCCACCGATGGTACAAAAGTAATGGAAGTCGTGAGACCTATATGCCCAACACCCGGCAACACTCGTGGCATTATTACCTGAAATATCTTTGCCTAATAATAATGCCACAGGTGCTATCGGGTGATCGGGTGTGGGGCATATATATATATATATATATATATATATATATATATATATATATATATATATATATATATATATATATATATATATATATATATATATATATATATATATATATATATATATACAGGTTCGTGCCAATAGGCTCTGAGACTCTGGGCGCCTGGGGTAAATGTGCACTTAAGTTCCTGAAGGAGCTGGGCGAGGAACTCATTGGGAAGACTAGAGACCCAAGAGCGGCCAGTTTTATGTTCCAGCGCCTCAGTGTCGCTGTTCAGAGGGGAAATGCGTGCTGTATCTTAGGTACGCACCCGACCCCCGAGGAGCTGGACGAAGTCTTCGAACACTGATTGGTATATTGTTATATAAGTGTGTGTTTTCTGTAAACTGTAGCATTGCAATAAAATCAAATAAAAAAAAAATAATAGGGGTGGTAGGAGAGGAAAAGATTAAAGTATTCAGTGAGAATCCACAAGGTCTTCTCTGAACACTATTTATTTTCTTCTTCGAGGATGTGGGTCCCTTTAATTAAACCAGTGGTGGTACCCCTAAATATATATATATATATATATATATATATATATATATATATATATATATATATATATATATATATATATATATATATATATATATATATATATAATATATATATGCCCCACATATATACGATACAAGGACGATACTGTCTAGCCAGCCTTCGCCTTCCTTTTATTTCAGTACCCTTGTTATATATCTCAGTCACCCGTGTCGTGATTGTCGGCTGGTTATGTGTAAGTTGGTCGGGCGTGGGTGGGGTCGACCGTGGGTGGGTCCAGCGTGGGTGGGTCGACCGTGGGTGGGTCGACCGTGGGTGGGTCGACCGTGGGTGGGTCGACCGTGGGTGGGTCGACCGTGGGTGGGTCGACCGTGGGTGGGTCGACCGTGGGTGGGTCGACCGTGGGTGGGTCCAGCGTGGGTGGGATTGTTTATAGTGATAGTTTAATAAGGTGGTTGAGACTGGTCCACCTACTCGGTGTTGTGACGGCTAGCATATAATTGATTGTGTTAGGGTAGGGGGGAGAGGGGGGGGCTGTGGCTGCTTCCCCCCCCCTCTTTCTTGCCCTATCACCCCCTCTCTTCCTATCTTCCTCCCTCCTCTCACACCTCTCCTGCCTTCGTTTGCCTCTCTCACAATCTCTTTTACCTCTTCCCTCTCTTCACCCGTCTCCCCCTTTCTCTCTTCCATTCTCTCACACTTTCTTTGCCCTGGTCGACCCAGTCTCTCTACAGGCCTTTTTTTGTCTGTTCTTTCTGTCTCTATCTCTGTTTATCTCTCTCTCTCTATTTGCTGACTATATCTCAGTCTATCTCTCTCTCTCTATTTGCTGACTATATCTCAGTCTATCTCTCTCTCTATTTGCTGACTATATCTCTGTCTATCTCATATAAAAAATATAATAGATTTTCACCGCCATGCGGGTGGTCCGCTGGAGGATAGAAGCTAGTGGTGTAGTGACGGACCACCAGACAGTACCAATATGTAGTGACGGACCACCAGACAGTACCAATATGTAGTGATGGACCACCAGACAGTACCAATATGTAGTGACGGACCACCAGACAGTACCAATATGTAGTGATGGACCACCAGACAGTACCAATATGTAGTGATGGACCACCAGACAGTACCAATATGTAGTGACGGACCACCAGACAGTACCAATATGTAGTGATGGACCACCAGACAGTACCAATATGTAGTGATGGACCACCAGACAGTACCAATATGTAGTGATGGACCACCAGACAGTACCAATGTGTAGTGATGGACCACCAGACAGTACCAATATGCAGTGATGGACCACCAGACAGTACCAATATGTAGTGACGGACCACCAGACAGTACCAATATGTAGTGATGGACCACCAGACAGTACCAATATGTAGTGATGGACCACCAGACAGTACCAATATGTAGTGATGGACCACCAGACAGTACCAATATGTAGTGATGGACCACCAGACAGTACCAATATGTAGTGATGGACCACCAGACAGTACCAATATGTAGTGATGGACCACCAGACAGTACCAATATGTAGTGATGGACCACCAGACAGTACCAATATGTAGTGATGGACCACCAGACAGTACCAATATGTAGTGATGGACCACCAGACAGTACCAATATGTAGTGATGGACCACCAGACAGTACCAATATGTAGTGATGGACCACCAGACACTACCAATATGTAGTGATGGACCACCAGAAAGTACCAATATGTAGTGATGGACCACCAGACAGTACCAATATGTAGTGATGGACCACCAGACAGTACCAATATGTAGTGATGGACCACCAGACACTACCAATATGTAGTGATGGACCACCAGAATGTACCAATATGTAGTGATGGACCACCAGACAGTACCAATATGTAGTGATGGACCACCAGACAGTACCAATATGTAGTGATGGACCACCAGACAGTACCAATATGTAGTGATGGACCACCAGACAGTACCAATATGTAGTGATGGACCACCAGACAGTACCAATATGTAGTGATGGACCACCAGACAGTACCAATATGTAGTGATGGACCACCAGACAGTACCAATATGTAGTGATGAACCACCAGACAGTACCAATATGTAGTGATGGACCACCAGACAGTACCAATATGTAGTGATGGACCACCAGACAGTACCAATATGTAGTGATGGACCACCAGACAGTACCAATATGTAGTGATGGACCACCAGACAGTACCAATATGTAGTGATGGACCACCAGACAGTACCAATATGTAGTGATGGACCACCAGACAGTACCAATATGTAGTGATGGACCACCAGACAGTACCAATATGTAGTGATGGACCACCAGACAGTACCAATATGTAGTGATGGACCACCAGAAAGTACCAATATGTAGTGATGGACCACCAGACAGTACCAATATGTAGTGATGGACCACCAGACAGTACCAATATGTAGTGATGGACCACCAGACAGTACCAATATGTAGTGATGGACCACCAGACAGTACCAATATGTAGTGATGGACCACCAGACAGTACCAATATGTAGTGATGGACCACCAGACAGTACCAATATGTAGTGATGGACCACCAGACAGTACCAATATGTAGTGATGGACCACCAGACAGTACCAATATGTAGTGATGGACCACCAGACAGTACCAATATGTAGTGATGGACCACCAGACAGTACCAATATGTAGTGATGGACCACCAGACAGTACCAATATGTAGTGATGGACTACCAGACAGTACCAATATGTAGTGATGAACCACCAGACAGTACCAATATGTAGTGATGGACCACCAGACAGTACCAATATGTAGTGATGGACCACCAGACAGTACCAATATGTAGTGATGGACCACCAGACAGTACCAATATGTAGTGATGGACCACCAGACAGTACCAATATGTAGTGATGGACCACCAGACAGTACCAATATGTAGTGATGGACCACCAGACAGTACCAATATGTAGTGATGGACCACCAGAAAGTACCAATATGTAGTGATGGACCACCAGACAGTACCAATATGTAGTGATGGACCACCAGACAGTACCAATATGTAGTGATGGACCACCAGACAGTACCAATATGTAGTGATGGACCACCAGACAGTACCAATATGTAGTGATGGACCACCAGACAGTACCAATATGTAGTGATGGACCACCAGACAGTACCAATATGTAGTGATGGACCACCAGACAGTACCAATATGTAGTGATGGACCACCAGACAGTACCAATATGTAGTGATGGACCACCAGAAAGTACCAATATGTAGTGATGGACCACCAGACAGTACCAATATGTAGTGATGGACCACCAGACAGTACCAATATGTAGTGATGGACCACCAGAAAGTACCAATATGTAGTGATGGCCAACCAGACAGTACCAATATGTAGTGATGGACCACCAGACACTACCAATATGTAGTGATGGACCACCAGACAGTACCAATATGTAGTGATGGACCACCAGACAGTACCAATATGTAGTGATGGACCACCAGAAAGTACGAGAGAACACAATGAGAGAAAACAGCTGGAGAACACAGCAACGGAACAGTTCAGTGTAGTTCACTGTTATAGTATTGTTCTCCAGTAACATGTGTGGGAACATTTGGGTCGCAAATGGGGGGATTAAAAGATGAGAGGAGGGACCAGTGTTGTGTCTTACCTCCAGTGTCTTAACTCTGAGGACTTACGACAACACAACTGGTAATGGTGTTTGGATCGTAAGTCAGTGTGTGATCTACGTGGCCAGGGTAAGCCATCCTTCAGGAGTTCTTAGTCAGCTAAAGAGGTGGAGGATGAATAGTAGGAAGTAGAAGGATGAGGCTTACAGTAGAAGGCTTACAGGTTCCTGAAGATGAGAGGGGAATGTCAGCCCTGTGGAGAAATGCCCGACAGACCACTGGGACATTATCTAACACTGTTCACAGTTACAACCACAACAGACCAATGGAACATTATCTAACATAGTGCACACTTACAACCACAACAGACCAATGGAACATTATCTAACACAGTGCACACTTACAACCACAACAGACCACTGGAACATTATCTAACACAGTGCACACTTACAACCACAACAGACCACTGGAACATTATCTAACATAGTGCACACTTACAACCACAACAGACCACTGGAACATTATCTAACACAGTGCACACTTACAACCACAACAGACCACTGGAACATTATCTAACACAGTGCACACTTACAACCACAATAGCCATGGACAAGTGACCTCACCTCACTGGACAAAACTATATAGACATGGACAAGTGACCTCAGATCATTTGACAAAATTACACAGCCATAGACATATCACTTCAGACCATTGGACAACCCCACAAAATCATGAACAGATGACCTCACAACAATGAACAAGACCACATAGCTATGGACAGTTGACCCGAGACCACTGGACAAAACCCCAGGGCCATGGACAGAGATGACAGGAGAGAGAGAACAGGTAAGAGATAACCTGAGAGACGCGTTGTCTCCTGGTTATCACAGGTAATGTAGTGGAAAAAAACCTCAGCAGTGATTGACCTCTCCCGGACGAGACGTAAACATGTTTGTTCAACGATAAGATACTGCCAAGTCTCCCGAGACCTTAGTTTGTCCTTACAACCTGTGGCAGGTGACGTCCCAGTACCTGTGGCAGGTGACGTCCCAGTACCTGTGGCAGGTGACGTCCCAGTACCTGTGGCAGGTGACGTCCCAGTACCTGTGGCAGGTGACGTCCCAGTACCTGTGGCAGGTGACGTCCCAGTACCTGTGGCAGGTGACGTCTCTTGACCCCAGTACCTGTGGCAGGTGACGTCCCAGTACCTGTGGCAGGTGACGTCTCTCGACCCCAGTACCTGTGGCAGGTGACATCTCTTGACCCCAGTACCTGTGGCAGGTGACGTCTCTTGACCCCAGTACCTGTGGCAGGTGACGTCTCTTGACCCCAGTACCTGTGGCAGGTGACGTCTCTTGACCCCAGTACCTGTGGCAGGTGACGTCTCTTGACCCCAGTACCTGTGGCAGGTGATATGACCCCAGTACCTGTGGCAGGTGATATGACCCAAGTACCTGTGGCAGGTGATATGACCCAAGTACCTGTGGCAGGTGATATGACCCAAGTACCTGTGGCAGGTGATATGACCCAAGTACCTGTGGCAGGTGATATGACCCAAGTACCTGTAGCAGGTGACGTCACTAGTCACCGCCGCTGCTAAGAGCTATCTGGAGTTTTATTGTGAGAAGTGTCTGTGTCTGGCGGGCTACTGGGTACGGCACCCAGCACTGCTTTTACCACTATCACCAACAACGGGACCCTCACACCAACAACGGGACCCTCACACCAACAACGGGACCCCTCACACCAACAACAGGACCCCTCACACCAACAACAGGACCCCTCACTCCAACAACGGGACCCTCACACCTACAACGGGACCCTCACACCAACAACGGGACCCCTCACACCAACAACAGGACCCCTCACACCAACAACAGGACCCCTCACACCAACAACGGGACCCTCACACCAACAACGGGACCCTCACACCAACAACGGGACCCTCACACCAACAACGGGACCCCTCACACCAATAACAGGACCCCTCACTCCAACAACGGGACCCTCACACCAACAACAGGACCCCTCACTCCAACAACGGGACCCTCACACCAACAACGGGACCCCTCACACCAACAACAGGACCCCTCACTCCAACAACAGGACCCCTCACTCCAACAACGGGACCCTCACTCCAACAACAGGACCCCTCACACCAACAACAGGACCCCTCACTCCAACAACGGGACCCCTCACTCCAACAACGGGACCCTCACACCAACAACAGGACCCCTCACTCCAACAACGGGACCCTCACACCAACAACGGGACCCTCACACCAACAACGGGACCCTCACACCAACAACGGGACCCTCACACCAACAACGGGACCCTCACACCAACAACGGGACCCTCACACCAACAACAGGACCCTCACACCAACAACGGGACCCCTCACACCAACAACGGGACCCTCACAGCGACAACGGGACCCTCACAGCAACAACGGGACCCTCACACCAACAACGGGACCCTCACACCAACAACGGGACCCTCACTCCAACAACGGGACCCCTCACACCAACAACAGGACCCCTCACACCAACAACGGGACCCTCACACCAACAACAGGACCCCTCACTCCAACAACGGGACCCTCACACCAACAACGGGACCCTCACACCAACAACGGGACCCTCACACCAACAACAGGACCCTCACACCAACAACGGGACCCTCACAGCGACAACGGGACCCTCACACCAACAACGGGACCCTCACACCAACAACGGGACCCTCACAGCAACAACGGGACCCTCACACCAACAACGGGACCCTCACACCAACAACGGGACCCTCACACCAACAACGGGACCCTCACACCAACAACGGGACCCTCACACCAACAACAGGACCCTCACACCAACAACGGGACCCTCACAGCAACAACGGGACCCTCACACCAACAACAGGACCCTCACAGCAACAACGGGACCCTCACAGCAACAACGGGACCCTCACACCAACAACGGGACCCCTCACACCAACAACGGGACCCTCACACCAACAACGGGACCCTCACACCAACAACGGGACCCTCACACCAACAACGGGACCCTCACACCAACAACGGGACCCTCACACCAACAACGGGACCCTCACAGCAACAACAGGACCCTCACACCAACAACAGGACCCTCACAGCAACAACGGGACCCTCACACCAACAACGGGACCCTCACACCAACAACAGGACCCTCACACCAACAACGGGACCCTCACACCAACAACAGGACCCTCACAGCGACAACGGTACCCTCACACCAACAACGGGACCCTCACACCAACAACAGGACCCTCACAGCAACAACGGGACCCTCACACCAACAACAGGACCCTCACAGCAACAACGGGACCCTCACACCAACAACGGGACCCTCACACCAACAACGGGACCCTCACACCAACAACAGGACCCTCACAGCAACAACGGGATCCTCACACCAACAACGGGACCCTCACACCAACAACGGGACCCCTCACAGACGCAGGAAGTTCCTCATGCTTCTCTTCACTAAGAAATGTTTTCTCAGGAAATTAAAAATTCATGGTGGCTCTTGTGGAAACTGTCGGTGGGGTGGGGTGGGGGGATGCTGGGGTTGTTGAGGGGGTGCCGCCCCCCTCCCCTGTGGGGGTGGTGGCCCCCTTCTCCCCTCTCTGGAGGGGAGAACTGTGAGGGGAAACCCAGCGAGAAGCACCGGTTGTCTCCCTCTCTTTCCTGCTTAAAATTATTCATATCTGCATTTTATTTCTTTAATTTAGATCTTTTTCATATTTGTTTTTCTTACAAATATTTATCATATTGTCTTTGGTCTTTATTTTATCTAATATTGATAACTTGTGTCTGGTCTCCTGCTCTCACCTCCAAACTTCGTTACATTACATTTACTTGAGTTAAACTCTAGTAGCCATTTAGTGTATCATTCTTTCAGTTTGCCCGGGTCATCAGAGAGCCTCTTGCTGTCTTGATCCTCCTCATAAAATTTGCATCATTAGTCCACATTATGAGGAATGAATCTTTGGAAGAGCATTTACATATATGAGAGACACAATAGGTCCAGGAACTGTGTGTGTGTGCCACTGGTCCGCATCCCAGGCTCGTTAAAGCTGCGGCCATCCCTCAAGACGCAACTATCTATTTTAATGTGTTTTAAAAATAGACTTGCTCTCATAAATTAAAATTATATATTGAAGTTTTTTGTATAGTTAGAAGTAGGATTTGTTGGCGATTATTTGTGTTTGTAACACGTGGGTGAAGCATTTTCAGACTTGCGATTCGAACAATGGTCGTGAGTGAGACAATGTTTGAACGTCACCAGTTGAGTCGTGTGTAAACCGATTTTCATTGCTAAACACGGCGGGGGTTGGCGGCTGAATTAACGAGCATTTGGGCCGTGTTGATGAGGAGGGGTTGTCAACGAAGAGCAAATGCTCGGTAATCCTGTTTAGGAATGAAAAACGGTTTACATACGACTCAACTGGTGACGTTCGAACACTTCTGAAGAGTCCTTTGGTGACGACCACTGTTCGAATCACAAGTTTGTAAATGCTTCACCCACGTACTACAAACACAGATAATCGCCAACAGAACCTAAACACCTAACCTAACTAATGCCTAAATATACACAATATGCTAATATATACTCGGAGAAAATTCCTATTTAGAATGAAGTGCATGTTAACACGGATGAGTGTGTCTTGGGGTTGGCCGCTGGAGGGCTCAGTGACCTTGATGTTGTCACCGTATATCAGTATGGTATTATTAGTGTATGGGATCGGCTTGTAGACCCATAGACCTCTTGCTACTTATAGAGGACACACCCCTCCCGTGCGGGGGGGGGGGGGGGGTTGTTGAGACCAGGGGCCAGATTCACGAACTCAAGTACTTACGAACGTGTACATCTTTCCTCAATCTTTGACGGTTTTAATTACATTTATTAAATAGTTTACAAGCATGAAAACTTGTCAATCAACTGTTGATATTGTTATAAACAGCCTCCTGGTGCTTCGGAGCTCATTAACTGTGTAATAATTGAAACCAAAGCCGCCAAAAAATGAAATTGAGAAAAATTGAAAAATTGAGATTGAAAAAAAATGTACAGGTTCGTAAGTGCTTGCGTAACTGCTTCGTGAATCTGGCCCCAGATCTACGCTTCCAGGCTTGCGATCCCCACCACCTGCCACAGTACCGTACTGGTACACACAGGTGTGGGCCCAGTACTGGAAGGGACCGTACTGGTACACAGAGGGTCGGTCCAGTACTGGAAGGAACCGTACTGGTACACACAGTGTGGGTCCAGTACTGGAAGGGACCGTACTGGTACACACAGTGTGGGTCCAGTACTGGAAGGAACCGTACTGGTACACACAGTGTGGGTCCAGTACTGGAAGCCTCGCTATAGACTCCACATCAACGCCACAATGTTGGAGTGGTTGGTAACAGGTTGGTTCAGTAGTTGCTAGACTAGATCCGAGTCTCAACTAGCTAGCATAACAGCTGCCTTACAAACAATGACCATTGTAGTACCTAGTTACCAAACAGATAAGAATTAAGTCAAGGAGGTATAATTGTATGATAAGAGAATCTCCCTTATCGTGTATGATTAAGGAAATGCTACTGCATATAGATATGTATAATAATACATTATATTTGTATTCTAATGCATTATCATACATTAGCCAACTTGTTTTTTGTAGTCTATTCTATAGTTAAGCCGAAAACAAAAAATTTCTGATGTTACTGGTTCCCAAATAATATACATCCAAGCTTTATTGAATATATCCCTTTATATGAATATATTTATTATTGAATATATATTGAATATATATATTGAATATATCTCCCTTTATTGAATATATCCCTTTATATGAATTGAATATCCGGTCCCTTTATATATTCATTTAAATGGGAACATGTGAAGTGTTTATATAAATGTGTTATATAATAACCCTCACGTATAGCAGTATAGGGGTTCGACCCGGTTGTGACCTGAACCATCCGGCTCTGGGGGACAACAACAACCCAGCCACCTGACCAACTGTCTCCACTATAACATCACAACACTATATAACCACAGGGAAGGGTAACCATGTTTACGGGCTCACCATAGCCCGTGCTACATGGACACTTCGTCCTGAGTAGCTAAATCTGATACAACAACAACCATGTAAAGATATAATTATGTTAGGTAAGACAACACGTCTCTGGGGGTGTAGGGGAAGGGGCAAGTGGGCAAGCTGCCTCCCTCTTGGGTAACACCCTCTTGACATGTTGTTAAAGTCTTAGATTTATTGGTAATAGTTTATTAACATTGTGCGTGAAAAGAGGCTCTTCTAGAGGGAGCCCGCGGTGTGACGGCCTCTATAGCGTGACCCGCGGGGTGACAGCCTCTATAGGGCGACCCGAGGGGTGACGGCCTCTATAGGGTGACCCGCGGGGTAACGGCCTCTATAGGGTGACCCGCGGGGTGACGGTCTCTATAGGGTGACCCGCGAGGTGACAGCCTCTATAGGGTGACCCGCGGGGTGATGTCCTCTACAGGGTGACCCGCGGGGTGACTGCCTCTACAGGGTGACCTGCGGGGTGACAGCCTCTACAGGGTGACCCGCGGGGTGACGGCCTCTACAGGGTGACCCGCGGGGTGACGGCCTCTACAGGGTGACCCGCGGGGTGACGGCTTCACTTCAGGTCCTCTTCTTCACGCAAAAATAATCAATAGTCCACTTGGCTCATATCTCTCTTTCCGGCGACGACTGTTCCGGTGACATGATCACTACATACAAAATTCTCAGGGGGAATTGACAGGGTAAAGAAGGATGGACTATTTAACACTGGTGGCACACGCACAAGGGGACACAGGTGGAAACTGAGTTCCCCAAATGAGCCACAGAGACATTAAAAAGAACTTTTTCAGTGTGAGAGTAGTTAGTAAATGGAATGCACTAGGAAGTGATGTGGTGGAGGCTGACTCCATACACAGTTTCAAATGTAAATATGATGGAGCTTGAGAAGTTGACAACTAGGTGAGTACCACGAGGTGTCCTTAGTGAAGAAAGGGATGACGGGAACAGTCTTCACAATACCAAAATTAAGTGACGCTTGGAAGGGATCAGGATAAGGATTTGGGATGGGACGGAGGGAAGGAATGGTGCCCAACCACTTGGACGGTTGGGGATTGAACGCCGACCTGCATGAAGCGAGACCGTCGCTCTACCGTCCAGTCCAAGCGGTTGGGGTCGTGTTGGGAGACTTATAAGATAATCATTATGTCTGAAAACAGTTAATATAAGGAGGGTGGCGCGCGGTACATGAACCTAAGCATTGACAGGAAGATAAAATAGTGAGCGCGCAATACGGCAAGATGGCAGTCGTCATTTGGAGAGAGTATTGGCATCGCGGGATTTATGATGCAAAGAGGATTCCATCTTGTTCGCTTGGCTACACCAGGGGATCCCGGCCTCCAAACGTCTTTCAAGTCCCTTCTTATTATGTTAAAGGGGGTCGAGATCTCTTTTTTTCATTTGTGGCATCATTTTAAGCGCAACAACTTTCAAATTTGGCGGGTTTTTTGTTTGTTTATTCTGGCACACTTATTGTACTTGTTTGTGGGCGACTTTGTTTGTTTAGTTCTTACACGTGCACAGTTGTTGAGGAGTGTGTGTTACACGTGTGAGGGGCGCCACATCCTGTCTCACTCAGATACTCACAAAGTTAACTTAGCTCAAGTTGTGTGTGAGAGAGAGAGAGGGAGGGAGGGAGGCAGAGAGGGAGGGAAAGGGAGAGACAGACAGACAGAAAGTGTGATACTGGAGAGGCGTGAAAAATTATAGATTGTCGATACACTTCCGACATAATGGACAGAAATGTTACGAATGTCTTTATGTAAAATGAAATTGAGAGAGAAAGTTCCGGAGCGTTGTTACTCTTTGGCTACCGTCACTCACAACTGTGTGGGGGGGGGGTTGTTACTCCCTGGCTACCGTCACTCACAACTGTGTGGGGGGGGGGGGTTGTTACTCCCTGGCTACCGTCACTCACAACTGTGTGGTGTGGGGGGGGGGGGGTTGTCACTCCCTGGCTACCGTCACTCACAACTGTGTGGTGTGGGGGGGGGGGTTGTCACTCCCTGGCTACCGTCACTCACAACTGTGTAGGGGGGGGTTGTCACTCCCTGGCTACCGTCACTCACAACTGTGTGGTGTGGGGGGGGGTTGTCACTCCCTGGCTACCGTCACTCACAACTGTGTAGGGGGGGTTGTCACTCCCTGGCTACCGTCACTCATCCACCAGTATAACACGCTGGGTACTCAAAATGTGTATTTTCTCAAATATTAATACCTGCTAGAATGTGTTAAATAGTTAGGCGTAACATAGGTGGTTATGTTGCGTTGGCCATTATGGGTAGTTAGTGTGTGTGTGTGTGTAGCAACCCGTCCTCTCCCTCTCTCTCTACCCTCTCATACCTCTCCCTCTCTCTCTACCCTCTCACACCTCTCCTCCCTCTCTACCCTCTCTACCTGTCTTCCCCTCTACTCTTCCCTCTCTTCAAGTCTCGCCCCAGTTCCCTTCCCTTCTCTCTCTTCCCTTCCCACCCTGCCTCAGCTCCCACACCCTGCCTCAGCTCCCACACCCCGCCTCAGCGCCACTATGCAGGAGTCAGCTGAGATAATTGATGGGGAGTCCAAACATTGGACGGTCCTGGTTAGCGTCGCAGATTTATTGAAACCGCATTATAATGGACTCCAACTCCCTCCCCTCTCCCCTCACTCTCCCCTCACTCTCCCCTCGCTCTCCCCCTCTCTCGTCCCTATCTCCCGCACTCTCCCATCACTTGTCCGCCATCCCACTACCCCTACCCCACCCACTTCCACCATCCCTTCTCCGGAATGGGCCGTGACACCCTGGAAATTATCTAATCCAATTTTGAGATAGGTTCTCACTTCTGGAATTTATTTGATGCAGCTTTGGTTCGGTGGTTCTGTGTTGGTCTCAATGGTTCACACACACAGGAATGGGTCCAGGCACCCTGTGAATGGTTCCCCGTTAGTGTGAATGGTTCACACACACAGGAATGGGTCCAGGCACCCTGTGAATGGTTCCCCGTTAGTGTGAATGGTTCACACACACAGGAATGGGTCCAGGCACCCTGTGAATGGTTCCCCGTTAGTGTGAATGGTTCACACACACAGGAATGGGTCCAGGCACCCTGTGAATGGTTCCCCGTTAGTGTGAATGGTTCACACACACAGGAAGGGGGTCCAGGCACCCTGTGAATGGTTCCCCGTTAGTGTGAATGGTTCACACACACAGGAATGGGTCCAGGCACCCTGTGAATGGTTCCCCGTTAGTGTGAATGGTTCACACACACAGGAATGGGTCCAGGCACCCTGTGAATGGTTCCCCGTTAGTGTGAATGGTTCACACACACAGGAATGGGTCCAGGCACCCTGTGAATGGTTCCCCGTTAGTGTGAATGGTTCACACACACAGGAAGGGGGTCCAGGCACCCTGTGAATGGTTCCCCGTTAGTGTGAATGGTTCACACACACAGGAATGGGTCCAGGCACCCTGTGAATGGTTCCCCGTTAGTGTGAATGGTTCACACACACAGGAAGGGGGTCCAGGCACCCTGTGAATGGTTCCCCGTTAGTGTGAATGGTTCACACACACAGGAATGGGTCCAGGCACCCTGTGAATGGTTCCCCGTTAGTGTGAATGGTTCACACACACAGGAAGGGGGTCCAGGCACCCTGTGAATGGTTCCCCGTTAGTGTGAATGGTTCACACACACAGGAAGGGGGTCCAGGCCCCCTGTGAATTGTTCCCCGTTAGTGTGAATGGTTCACACACACAGGAAGGGGGTCCAGGCACCCTGTGAATGGTTCCCCGTTAGTGTGAATGGTTCACACACACAGGAATGGGTCCAGGCACCCTGTGAATGGTTCCCCGTTAGTGTGAATGGTTCACACACACAGGAAGGGGGTCCAGGCACCCTGTGAATGGTTCCCCGTTAGTGTGAATGGTTCACACACACAGGAATGGGTCCAGGCACCCTGTGAATGGTTCCCCGTTAGTGTGAATGGTTCCCACACACAGGAATGGGTCCAGGCACCCTGTGAATGGTTCCCCATTACTATGAATGGTTCACACACACACAGGAATGGGTCCAGCTTCGCAGGATTAAGATAATCATGGACTTTAGGTGGGATTTTGGTCGGTCAATATTGGAAAAATGTAGTGACCATTCTTAAACAATTTGTGTATTAAAAATTATTATGTGTCTCTTTATGTATGTGTAGTGGAGACAGTCTGTGTGTGTATGGTGCTTCTTGCTGTGTGTGTGTGTATGGTGCTTCTTGCCTGTGTGTGTGTATGGTGCTTCTTGCTGTGTGTGTGTATGGTGCTTCTTGCTGTGTGTGTGTGTATGGTGCTTCTTGCTGTGTGTGTGTGTATGGTGCTTCTTGCTGTGTGTGTGTATGGTGCTTCTTGCTGTGTGTGTGTGTATGGTGCTTCTTGCTGTGTGTGTGTGTATGGTGCTTCTTGCTGTGTGTGTGTATGGTGCTTCTTGCTGTGTGTGTGTGTATGGTGCTTCTTGCTGTGTGTGTGTGTATGGTGCTTCTTGCTGTGTGTGTGTGTATGGTGCTTCTTGCTGTGTGTGTGTATGGTGCTTCTTGCTGTGTGTGTGTATGGTGCTTCTTGCTGTGTGTGTGTGTATGGTGCTTCTTGCTGTGTGTGTGTATGGTGCTTCTTGCTGTGTGTGTGTGTATGGTGCTTCTTGCTGTGTGTGTGTGTATGGTGCTTCTTGCTGTGTGTGTGTATGGTGCTTCTTGCTGTGTGTGTGTATGGTGCTTCTTGCTGTGTGTGTGTGTATGGTGCTTCTTGCTGTGTGTGTATGGTGCTTCTTGCTGTGTGTGTATGGTGCTTCTTGCTGTGTGTTGCCACCCAACACACTCCTCCTCCACACGGGTACAAGACGTGTTCTACTCGGCTGCTCCACTGACTCCGTAAATGACAGCAATGGAATGTTTAACCGCCAGTCCTGCCATAGCTGACAATCCTATGAATGGATTGCCTAATGCTGGCAATCTGTAAGACACTGTAAATGCCTCACTTGTTAACCTCCCAATACAGAATCTCTACACATTTAAGACCGTAGATGTCTATCTAAGAAATGGAGGGAATACAGAGAACATATACGGCACGCATAAACGCGATAAAGCACCTAAATTATTGGGATCGTCTCAAAGCTCTCCAAATGTACTCACTAGAAAGAAGACGAGAGAGATATCAAATAATATACACCTGGAAGATACTGGAGGGCCAAGTACCAAATCTACACAGTAAAATAACAACGTACTGGAGTGAACGATATGGAAGAAAATGCAGAATAGAACCAGTGAAGAGCAGAGGTGCCATAGGCACAATCAGAGAACACTGTATAAACATCAGAGGTCCGCGGTTGTTCAACGTCCTCCCAGCGAGTATAAGAAATATTGCCGGAACAACCGTGGACATCTTCAAGAGGAAACTAGATTTATTCCTCCAAGGAGTGCCGGACCAACCAGGCTGTGGTGGATATGTGGGCCTGCGGGCCGCTCCAAGCAACAGCCTGGTGGACCAAACTCTCACACGTCAAGCCTGGCCTCGGGCCGGGCTTGGGGAGTAGAAGAACTCCCATAACCCCATCAACCAGGTATCAACCAGGTATCAACCAGGTACCAAATTGCATCAACACCCGTAACAACAGGGGGCCGGGGCTGGCTGCCTCCTAGTGTGGGTTATTGTAGTAAATATGTAGAAGTGTCGAGAGGCTGATCAAGGTGAGGGTAGGAGAGCATGTGTGGGGAGGCCGCCCTATATATGGTAATGTTGAAGTCTTATGCTATAACCAATGACATGTAAGCCATTGACTGTGGCTTCAGGGACAGACTTTAAGACTTGGACGACTTTATGGAGGCAGTTTATGGTGGTGGTGGTGGTGGTGGTGATGGTGGTGGTGGTAGTACTGGTAATGGTGGTTGTGGTGGTGATGGTGGTGGTGGTGATAGTGATGGTAGTGATGATGGTGTTGCAGCTTAAGCCACTACTGACATCACCAACATATGAGTAGTGGACACACTTAAACAACACTACATAGAAACTCATAAGCTCTTCTAAGGCACTCTACTCAACATACGTTAGACCAGTACTGGAATATGCAGCACCGGTAGGGAATCCGCACATTGTGACAAATATAACCCAATTTGTCATAAAGGACAAAGAAGATGAGTGCCATAGTTAAGAGTGTTGAAGCCTGATGATCAGATAAGGTAACTAGATCTAATCTTGGTTAGTCCAAGTGATCCTCTAAGTGAATTAATGTTGTAATTATCAACAAGAACTAATAATTAAAAACTCACAGTTCTATAATTAGGAAGAGTTGACTTGTTCCTCGCGAGAGAGGGGCGACTGTGTCACTATACTCTACGGTGTTACAGTGAAGACAACACATTAACATCACTCAGGCAGTGGTCTTATATAATTAGCCTTTTGGTAGTTAACATTGTGAGAGGTAGTGATGTAGTTGTCTCCCTCTCACATGTGAGAGGGAGTGAGGTAGTTGTCTCCCTCTCACATGTGAGAGGGAGTGAGGTAGTTGTCTCCCTCTCACATGTGAGAGGGAGTGAGGTAGTTGTCTCCCTCTCACATGTGAGAGGGAGTGAGGTAGTTGTCTCCCTCTCACATGTGAGAGGGAGTGAGGTAGTTGTCTCCCTCTCACATGTGAGAGGGAGTGAGGTAGTTGTCTCCCTCTCACATGTGAGAGGGAGTGAGGTAGTTGTCTCCCTCTCACATGTGAGAGGGAGTGAGGTAGTTGTCTCCCTCTCACATGTGAGAGGGAGTGAGGTAGTTGTCTCCCTCTCACATGTGAAAGGGAGTGAGGTAGTTGTGTCCCTCTCACATGTGAGAGGGAGTGAGGTAGTTGTCTCACTACCAGGGTGGTCCTTCCCTCTGCTCCACCTTCTTCATATTAACTCTTCAACATAATTGGTCATGTAACAACCTGGTGGAACTAAGATCACTTCATTATATATGGTAACTACCGCCGCGGTGTTGAACATAATCGGTCATTACGACCACCACTACCAGTGGTGGTCGTAATGATTACTACCACTACCACCACTACCAGTGGTGGTAGTGGTGGCCAGGAAGAGGCAGGAGTGGCCAGGGAGAGGCAGGGGTGGCCAGGGAGAGGCAGGGGTGGCCAGGGAGAGGCAGGGGGGGTAAAAGGGGTCACTCAGGAATAGCCAAGGAACGTACAATTGGCCTGAGAGAGCCTGTGGCCCTACAGGATCTCAGAGCACTATCCCCTCCGATTTAATTCAACTGAGGGAAGACTGTAGAAGGCAGACCCAGCCAAAAGGTTACAAAAGCAGCGTGTCAACAGGGCGCCAGTGACCTCGCTGGTTCCTCTCCACACAAATATATTTATAATCAATCAATCTCCATTCTTCTCCCTCTACCGTCTCTTGGCCTCTTCATCTCTATTCTTTTCTCTTTCTATTTTCTGCTTTCACCCTCCCTCCTAGCCTCCCCCCTCCTCTACCCCTCCCCCACCTCCCAAAGAGGGGGGGGGGGGCTCCTGGCTCCACTACTGGCATTACCAGTTTCCAATATCGCTCTGCTAAACACGATTCACAATTTTGAAGAGAGAGGGGAGGAAAAGTGTGTGTGTGTGTGTGTGTGTGTGTGTGTACTCACCTAGTTGTGCTTACGGGGGTTGAGCTCTGGCTCTTTGGTCCCGCCTCTCAACCGTCAATCAACTGGTGTACAGGTTCCTGAGCCTACTGGGCTCTGTCATATCTATATTTGAAACTGTGTATGGAGTCAGCCTCCACCACATCACTGCCTAATGCAATCCACTACTTACTACTCTGACACTGAAAAAGTTCTTTCTAACGTCCCTGTGGCTCATGTGGGTACTCAGTTTCCACCTGTGTCCCCTTGTTCGCGTCCCACCCGTGTTAAACAGTTTATCTTTGTTTATTCTTGACATCTACCACTGTCAATTCCTCTATGAATTTTGTAGGTAGTGATCATGCCTCCCCGAGCTCTACTGTCTTCTAGCGACGTGAGTTGCATTTCACGCAACCTTTTCTCGTAACTCATGCCTCTTAGTTCTTGGACTAGCCTATTGAGATACTGGGTTCCGGGTTCGATCCCCGGCGGAGGCGGAAACAAATGGGCAGAGTTTCTTTCACCCTGATGCACCTGTTCACCTAGCAGTAAATAGGTACCTGGGAGTTAGACAGCTGCTACGGGCTGCTTCCTGGAGATGTGTAACAAAAAAGGAGGCTTGGTTGAGGACTGGGCCGCGGAGACGCTAAGCCCCGAAATCATCTCATGATAACCTCAAGAGGTTTCTGAAGGCACTTTCATTAGACGATTAGATTCTTCGTTCGCGTTAGAATTAACAGTTTACGATTATCTACATCTAAAATAATTATTTGACCAATTGTTTCATAAAGGGCAGCAGAAAGTCTTGAAAACGTGGTCGCTTCCTCTTCACCAGCTGTTGACTTTAGCCTTTTGTTTGTTCACGTGACCTGCATCAGCCAATCAGAGGAAGGGGAAGCGCTACATGCGGCCAAAATGAGAACTACAAACCAAAACAAACCTCGTAATTTTGTCAACGTTGACGCGACTTGCATCCCATCCTCTTTTATCATTCCCCGTAACCCGGCACAGACAGCTGGTCCTCCCACGCCAGCTGTCTGTTAGTGTCCCCGGGGTGCATTGTCACGCCATCTGGGCGAGGTGGGGGACTCCCAGAATTCTGGGATATTTCTCGAATTTTCAAGTTAACTGAAGATTAAGTTCAGTTTCGTCAAGTTAACTGAAGATTAAGTTCAGTTTCGTCAAGTTAACTGAAGATTAAGTTCAGTTTCGTCAAGTTAACTGAAGATTAAGTTCAGTTTCGTCAAGTTAACTGAAGATTAAGTTCAGTTTCGTCAAGTTAACTGAAGATTAAGTTCAGTTTCGTCAAGTTAACTGAAGATTAAGTTCAGTTTCGTCAAGTTAAATGAAGATTAAGTTCAGTTTCGTCAAGTTAACTGACGATTAAGTTCAGTTTCGTCAAGTTAACTGACGATTAAGTTCAGTTTCGTCAAGTTAACTGAAGATTAAGTTCAGTTTCGTCAAGTTAACTGACGATTAAGTTCAGTTTCGTCAAGTTAACTGAAGATTAAGTTCAGTTTCGTCAAGTTAACTGACGATTAAGTTCAGTTTCGTCAAGTTAACTGACGATTAAGTTCAGTTTCGTCAAGTTAACTGAAGATTAAGTTCAGTTTCGTCAAGTTAACTGAAGATTAAGTTCAGTTTCGTCAAGTTAACTGAAGATTAAGTTCAGTTTCGTCAAGTTAACTGACGATTAAGCTCAGTTTCGTCAAGTTAACTGAAGATTAAGTTCAGTTTCGTCAAGTTAACTGAAGATTAAGTTCAGTTTCGTCAAGTTAACTGACGATTAAGTTCAGTTTCGTCAAGTTAACTGAAGATTAAGTTCAGTTTCGTCAAGTTAACTGAAGATTAAGTTCAGTTTCGTCAAGTTAACTGAAGATTAAGTTCAGTTTCGTCAAGTTAACTGAAGATTAAGTTCAGTTTCGTCAAGTTAACTGAAGATTAAGTTCAGTTTCGTCAAGTTAACTGAAGATTAAGTTCAGTTTCGTCAAGTTAACTGAAGATTAAGTTCAGTTTCGTCAAGTTAACTGAAGATTAAGTTCAGTTTTGTCAAGTTAACTGAAGATTAAGTTCAGTTTTGTCAAGTTAACTGAAGATTAAGTTCAGTTTCGTCAAGTTAACTGAAGATTAAGTTCAGTTTCGTCAAGTTAACTGACGATTAAGTTCAGTTTCGTCAAGTTAACTGAAGATTAAGTTCAGTTTCGTCAAGTTAACTGAAGATTAAGCTCAGTTTCGTCAAGTTAACTGAAGATTAAGCTCAGTTTCGTCAAGTTAACTGACGATTAAGTTCAGTTTCGTCAAGTTAACTGAAGATTAAGTTCAGTTTCGTCAAGTTAACTGAAGATTAAGCTCAGTTTCGTCAAGTTAACTGAAGATTAAGTTCAGTTTCGTCAGAGCAAAGGTTGTTTCTGGACGTAGTAGGGAGAGGCTCCTCACCCCAACACGCAGGCCTGGGACAGATACAACAGCATATCCTGGGGCTTGGCTGAGATATTGAAGGAGAGAGGAGTTACATATGCTCCGGAGAACATGTTTGCATGTATGATTACACAAACGTACTCTACATATTTATGTATGTATTTATGTATGTATATATATGCTAACACACACATCCTTCTTTCTTGCCATCTCGCACTCACCAGTCCTCTCTCTCTCTCTCTCTCCCTCCCTCCCCCATCCCCTTCCCTCTCCATCACTCCCCCTCCCTCTCCCTCTCCCTCTGATGTCCAGCGTCTGGACCGGGTCCGGTACTTCCTGTCGTAATAACATTAAGAAATTTATAGCTTATCGGCTCCTGGTTCCATATGGGTAATGAAGAAGCTGTCTCTATATGGCTGAGACTGTTGTTAGTGGTGGTGGTGGTGGTGGTGGTAGTGGTGGTGGTGATGGTGGTGGTGTTGGTTGTTGTTGTGGTGGTCGTGTAACAACCAGGAAAATTCTCCTCCTCTCTCTCTCTCTCTTTCTCACCCTTCCCTAATTCTCCTCTCTCCTCCTCCTTGAGATGTAAAGGGTCAGGAGGTTAATCCCACCGCTGCCACCATTGTAACACCTGTCACCATTGTAACACCTGCCACCATTGTAACACCTGTCACCATTGTAACACCTGCCACCATTGTAACACCTGCCACCATTGTAACACCTGTCACCATTGTAACACCTGTCACCATTGTAACACCTGCCACCATTGTAACACCTGCCACCATTGTAACACCTGTCACCATTGTAACACCTGTCACCATTGTAACACCTGCCACCATTGTAACACCTGCCACCATTGTAACACCTGTCACCATTGTAACACCTGTCACCATTGTAACACCTGCCACCATTGTAACACCTGCCACCATTGTAACACCTGTCACCATTGTAACACCTGTCACCATTGTAACACCTGTCACCATTGTAACACCCGCCACTATTGTAAAACACTTACCTGATACCATATAAGTTTATACACTAGTGCTCTTAGTTGTATTTCCTTATAATATCTAAAGAGTATCATTCCCCCTTCACATAGTCTAGGGAAGCTGCACAGATACAAGATGTACCTAGATGCTGATCTATAATAATAATAAGATGTACCTAGATGTGTTGACAACAAAAACAAACCAAAAAAATAAACAATATTTACAGTTGAGTGTAAGAGGGACTTACAAGTCTGTCACTAAACCAGTGTTACTTGCAAGGAAATGCTTAATATCCAGCCAAAGGAGAGCTGCCACCACCCATCTACGGGCTCGCCATAGACCGTGCTGCTTGGAACTTTTTGTTCCAGGTAGCGAATCTTAAACAACAACATGCCACCACCCCATCAAGTTAGTTACTACAGAAGTATTGGTAAAATTCCTAAGCAACTCCTCTCCAACAGTGACAATGGTAAAGTAATTTAGACACAGACACTAACATGAGAGATGTCACACGTTATCATATGGACTATAGTGTCTCACAAGAGCTGGAGACTGACTGCCTCTATCCGGCTCCTGTATGACTCAGTCCGGCTCCTGTATGACTCAGTCCGGCTCCTGTATGACTCAGTCCGGCTCCTGTATGACTCGGTCCGGCTCCTGTATGACTCGGTCCGGCTCCTGTATGACTCAGTCCGGCTCCTGTATGACTCGGTCCGGCTCCTGTATGACTCAGTCCGGCTCCTGTATGACTCGGTCCGGCTCCTGTATGACTCAGTCCGGCTCCTGTATGACTCGGTCCGGCTCCTGTATGACTCAGTCCGGCTCCTGTATGACTCAGTCCGGCTCCTGTATGACTCAGTCCGGCTCCTGTATGACTCAGTCCGGCTCCTGTATGACTCGGTCCGGCTCCTGTATGACTCAGTCCGGCTCCTGTATGACTCGGTCCGGCTCCTGTATGACTCAGTCCGGCTCCTGTATGACTCAGTCCGGCTCCTGTATGACTCAGTCCGGCTCCTGTATGACTCGGTCCGGCTCCTGTATGACTCAGTCCGGCTCCTGTATGACTCAGTCCGGCTCCTGTATGACTCAGTCCGGCTCCTGTATGACTCGGTCCGGCTCCTGTATGACTCAGTCCGGCTCCTGTATGACTCGGTCCGGCTCCTGTATGACTCGGTCCGCCTCCTGTATGACTCAGTCCGGCTCCTGTATGACTCAGTCCGGCTCCTGTATGACTCGGTCCGGCTCCTGTATGACTCGGTCCGCCTCCTGTATGACTCGGTCCGGCTCCTGTATGACTCAGTCCGGCTCCTGTATGACTCAGTCCGGCTCCTGTATGACTCGGTCCGGCTCCTGTATGACTCGGTCCGGCTCCTGTATGACTCGGTCCGCCTCCTGTATGACTCAGTCCGGCTCCTGTATGACTCGGTCCGGCTCCTGTATGACTCGGTCCGCCTCCTGTATGACTCGGTCCGGCTCCTGTATGACTCAGTCCGGCTCCTGTATGACTCAGTCCGGCTCCTGTATGACTCGGTCCGGCTCCTGTATGACTCGGCCCGGCTCCTGTATGACTCGGTCCGGTAACTGCCCTCACCACCCACAAGGTCGCTGATTCTTACATAAGAAACAGTTATATTCACTCTCTCTCACTCGCCAACCTGAACAATCTGTTTGATCAAAGACAACAACACATAAGTGTGTTGCTTATCTTTCTTTGTTAAGAGTGAGGCTGACAATTATGGTTATGTGGTAGTTCCTTCTCTCATAGTGGGGGGTGGTAGTGGTGGTGGTGGTGGTGGTGGTGGTATTGGTAGTGGTAGTGGTGGTAGTGGTGGTAGTGGTGGTGGTGTTGGTGGTAGTGGTGGTAGAGGTGGTAGTGGTGGTAGTGGTGGTGGTGTTGGTGGTAGTGGTGGTAGAGGTGGTAGTGGTGGTAGTGGTGGTGGTGTTGGTGGTAGTGGTGGTAGTGGTGGTAGTGGTGGTGGCAGGAGGCACCATACACCACGTGCAGCTGGAATAATGAGGAGGAGGAAGGAGGGGGGCGGTGAGAGACCGTGTAGGGGGTAGGGAAGGGGGGGGGCGGCAGGGGGCGGCGTCCCTGGACAAATTCAATCATGGGGCGGACATAAAATACCTCATTACTGACCAGGTCCGGTCAGCGCGTCACATTCTAAACTTGCCTCATATCTTCGCCCGTCTCAGGATAGTTTCGTCCCAAGTCGTCGGGTAATTCGTCTCAACCTGAACATTTGGTCACGTGTTTACCATTACCGTAGTTATGAGGGCTGGGCGAGTGTGAGGGTCGCACTCTGAGGTCCAGGAACATGTTGTGTGAGGCGCAGAGCATCATCCTCTCAGCGTCATGCACCGGGAAGTGCTGGTGTTATGAGGAGAACATTAAGAACACGGGAGTTCTACTGGACCTGTGAGAGGCTCCTTCTACATTATGGTGGTGTAAACGCTCGTCTACACAACCTACGTTAGACAAGCACTGGAATATGCAGCTCGGGTATGGCATCCGCACCTCGCGAAACATGATGCCAGACCTAACCTGACCGTTGTGAGGAGGGAGTGACCGTTGTGAGGATGGAGTGACCGTTGTGAGGAGGGAGAGAGCACTGGGAAGGGGGCAACAGGAGTTTTAACAAGACGGAGCGCAGGCGGCCGGCTACAAACTGTAGCAACGATAACAAAATCGAATCGAGGGAGAAGGAGAGAGAATTGAGTCGTTAGGGCGTGAAGAGCGGATGGGAGGGAAGGAGGAAGGGAGGAAGCCGAGTTCAAGGGAGGGTAGGAAACGAAGGGAAAGGCAGGGAAGGTGGAATGGGAGCTGGGATAGAAGGCAGAAGGGAGGTAAGGGGGGGGGGGCGACAGGTAGAGAGGAATGGGTAGGAGGAATGGGTAGGAGGAATGGGTAGGAGGAAAGGGTAAGAGACGGATATGACCAAGAAGGGAAGGGGGAACATAATATCTAAGGCTCCCCTCCCTTAACTGCAGATAATAATTCAACTAAATAGCAAGACATCTGTCATCCTTCGCCTGATAACCAAAGAGGTATTTACAGGCAAGAACTATAGGCAGGTGTGGAGCAGGACAATCTGGGGAGCATTGTGGCACAATCGGACCCGACAATCATTGACAATCCGTGATAGAATCGGTCTCTAAACTCTGATTTTAGGGAGTAATTGAATATGAAAATTTCATATTCAATTACATTGTGAGGTAGGCCATGTAAACAGCTTTGTTGACAGTTTGCATTTAGTGCTAAACTCAGACAGGTACTCGTAGGTGAACTGTTTACAATACTCTGGTTTACACTACATTAATGCCACCAGTGTCTATATTTGTTCCCATTTACTGTCTATTTTAAGCATCCTTATTGTCTATAGCAGCCTACCTCACTATCTATCGGTATTTCGCAGGTCAGCAAGCAGGAAGAGAAGCAGTGGGGGGGGGGGGTAGACAGGTAAGAGACGGAAGGGGGGGGGGGAGAGGGGAGGGGGATAGGGAAGGGGGATGGGGAGGTGGGGGGGGGTCGCCCCCTATCACCGGTGTTTATATTCCCCTGCACGACCCGGGGCTCTTGTGTTGTGGTCAGCGGGGTTTTTATCCAAACCCGGAGACTTGTCCGGGAGTGTCTTGTACCACCACGGTACCACCATGGTACAACGGTACCACCATGGTGCAACGGTACCACCACTATGGCAACGGTACGACCACTGTACAACGGTACGACCACTGTACGGCGACGGTACGACAAGGTCTCCTACAGCTCTACCCTCCCTGACCCGTCCTCAAGCAACCCGTCCTCTTAAAAATAACGTCACTTTTGGCTGGTATGCGCGGCACTACGGCCAAATTTGGACGTAATTGGAAATGAAATCGACTCACAAAAGTGACGTACTGTTCCGTTTTCTATTTGAGTCGTCCGGCGTACGCGCAGAGGTTATAAGAGGACACTTTAAATTAACGTTTTTCATAACGTTTTGAAACTTTATGAGAATTTCCTGCCCACTTAATCTATCAGAGGACCCTTAACTTACTGTTGTTGAAAAAAAAATCCCAAATTTATTTTCATTTTCTTTTCATTTTAAAATTACGTCCAAATTCGGCCATACGGGCAAACGGCCAAAAGCGACGTTTTTTTTAAGAGGACAGGTTGAAAACTCTCTCCTGTAAACGAAACATTGCGCAACGTTCCCCTAGACTTTTACACAACAAACCTTTTGGTAATTAGACCTTTCAGACCAGTTGGCATGAGGTACCTGGAGCTTTGCAATTATTTTATTCACTCTCGTGTTCTTGAAGATATCTTCATATTGCACCCAGAGTGTGTCAGTGCAGACTACTGAACACATGGCCCTGTATGACTAACCTTCCTGCGAGATGGGGACTCTTAGTACATACAGTCAACATGTTCCCTTACATAATATTTGTGAAGTAAATCCAGCATGAGTGGCATGTAGTGTTTCACTGTATACTTCCCCATCTCCCTTAATCGACCTTCAGATTAGGGGGGCCAGATTCACGAAGCAGCTACGCAAGCACTTACCAACCTGTACATCTTTTCTCAATCTTTGGCGGCTTTGTTTACAATTATTAAACAGTTAATGAGCTCCGAAGCACCAGGAGGCTGTTTATAACAATAACAACAGTTGATTGGCAAGTTTTCATGCTTGTAAACTGTTTAATAAATGTAACCAAAGCCGTCAAAGATTGAGGAAAGATGTACACGTTCATAAATACTTGCGTAACTACTTCGTTAATCTGGCCCCAGTTGGTGTGATCAGCTGGGCCTCGGCCAACACAGTTAGTACACTTTTGTGTGTTGTCTGCAAATCTCACTTTCCTGTCCGCTGTCTTCTTACGTCCGCACGCCTTTCATTCTCTCTCTCTCTCTCTCTCTCTCTCTCTCTCTCTCTCTCTCTCTCTCTCTCTCTCTCTCTCTCTCTTATTCTTGCAATTCCTATTTAATTCCTTCCACTCTGGTCGTCTCTTCTAACGACCCTGTAGTTTTCCAGGTGGTTTGAGGGGTCTTGTTTACTGTTTGAGAGGTTGTGTACACCTGGCTCTGTGGTCACTGATTCCTGCCCAGTAAACACCTGGCTCTCGTGTGTCTGGCGCCGCATTCCTGCCTTCAGGTCACCTGGGTCATTAATGTGTTGGTGTGGCGGGTGTTGCTGTGGCGGGTGTTGCTGTGGCGGGTGTTGCTGTGGCGGGTGTTGCTGTGGCGGGTGTTGGTGTGGCAGGTGTTGCTGTGGCGGGTGTTGGTGTGGCAGGTGTTGCTGTGGCGGGTGTTACTGTGGCAGGTGTTGCTGTGGCGGGTGTTGCTGTGGCGGGTGTTACTGTGGCGGGTGTTGCTGTGGCGGGTGTTGCTGTGGCGGGTGTTGGTGTGGCAGGTGTTGCTGTGGCGGGTGTTGGTGTGGCAGGTGTTGCTGTGGCGGGTGTTACTGTGGCAGGTGTTGCTGTGGCAGGTGTTGCTGTGGCGGGTGTTACTGTGGCAGGTGTTGCTGTGGCGGGTGTTGCTGTGGCGGGTGTTGCTGTGGCGGGTGTTACTGTGGCGGGTGTTGCTGTGGCGGGTGTTACTGTGGCAGGTGTTGCTGTGGCAGGTGTTGCTGTGGCGGGTGTTACTGTGGCAGGTGTTGCTGTGGCGGGTGTTGCTGTGGCGGGTGTTACTGTGGCGGGTGTTGCTGTGGCGGGTGTTGTCTGAGGCAGGTGGCCACAGAGACTGGCTGTACCATCACCCTCCCACACTACCACAGAACTACACCGTCACAGCATCACAACCACGAGACCTCACAGTGCCACACCACTACACCAGTGCCATAGTGCCACACAGCACAAGAGCCAGCTGGTCTGGTGTTCCTGGTGCCAATTATCTCACGGTAAACACAAGTCATTATACCAGGTGGTATGTGGCGGTACCTGGGCCCCCCGGGGTATACCCTCTACCGCTACCACTCTGCTAGGTACCCATCGTGGTATACAGCCTGGGTATACCTCACTAGCAGGTACCCATCGTGGTATACATCCCAGGTAACAACCATCAAGGGTAAGGTACCCATCGTCACCATTTGTTACGTATTCAGCTGCTCTAAAACGATGACCACATATATACACAGTCAGGTAGAAACACTTCCTGGTTAGCTGAGGGAGATAATGGCGTGTCCTCGGGGGGGGTGAGACAAGGTCAAAGGTCAGACAGAAGGGTCGTGGGAGGAGGTCACGGGTCACCTACACTTGACCTGTGCTTCACATCACAAAATTATCCTTATCCGTCTCTTCAAAAATGTAACTTGTATTTTGACTGCTGGATATATAACAATAATATACATTCCTCAGAGGTTGAGGTGACGTCTGGTCACGTGGTCACCCCCTCATATACACACAGACTGTGAGAGACAGTCCCCTCATGTACACACAGACTGTGAGAGACAGTCCCCTCATGTACACGCAGACTGTGAGAGACAGTCCCCTCATGTACACACAGACTGTAAGAGACAGTCCCCTCATGTACACACAGACTGTGAGAGACAGTCCCTCATATACACACAGACTGTGAGAGACAGTCCCCTCATGTACACACAGACTGTGAGAGACAGTCCCCTCATGTACACACAGACTGTGAGAGACAGTCCCCTCATGTACACACAGACTGTGAGAGACAGTCCCCTCATGTACACACAGACTGTGAGAGACAGTCCCTCATGTACACACAGACTGTGAGAGACAGGCTCCTCATGTACACACAGACTGTGAGAGACAGTCCCTTATGTACACACAGACTGTGAGGAATGGATAACAATATTAACTGCTTGACTCATAGACTATATAACTGGTTGACTGGTAGGCGAGCTGTCTGGTATGTTGCCGTCTGGTTGACTGGTAGGTTACCTGATTGGTTGACTGGTAAGCAAGTTGACTTGCTTACCTGCAGGCCACCTGACTGGTTGACTGCGGGCCAGCTGTCTGGTTGACAGGCGTGTTGACTGTCGTGGGGTAGTTTGGGCTGGAATGTTGACTAACTGTTGCGTCTGCCTCCTGCAGTGTTGCTGCTCTTCTAGGCTGGCTTTTGTGTGTGGTCTTGCCTGGCTTACTGGCTTGTGTCTTGGTTAAATGAATGAGGTCGTTGGGTTGATTGAGTGTGGCTTTATTGTGGATGGTTGGCTTAATAACTAGATGGCTGACGGACAGGCTATATGGCTTACTGGTTGGTGTACTGGCTTTGTACATGGTTGGTTAGTGTACTGGGTGTACGAATGATTGGTTGGTGTACTGGGTGTAGGGATGGTTGGTTGGTGTACTGGGTGTATGGATAGGGAACTGGGTGTAGGGATGGTTGACTGGTGTACTGGGTGTATGGATAGGGAACTGGGTGTACGGATGGTTGGCTGGTGTACTGGGTGTACGGATGGTTGGCTGGTGTACTGGGTGTATGGATAGGGAACTGGGTGTACGGATGGGTGGCTGGCCGACGGGTCGTCTGATATGATTCTGTGACCACAATTTGGAATCAATGGCCCGAAGCATTAATGTGGGGGAGACACTCATTGTTTCTGTCCTGGTCCTCCCTACACCCTCCCCCTCTGTCTGTCTGTCTGTCTGTCTGTCCACCCTCCCCTCTGTCCACCCTCCCCCTCTGTCTGTCTGTCCACCCTCCCCTCTGTCTCTATCCACTCTCCCCTCTATCTGTCTGTCCACCATCCCCTCTGTCTACCTTCCACTCTGTCCAGCCTCCCTGCTCTGTCTCTCCATCTGTCCATCCATCCATCCATATATGCATCTTCCTATCCATCTAGACACCATTTATACATCCACCATTCATCTATCCATCAATCTATCCATATATATCTATTCATCTATCAATCCAGCTATCCTTCTATTATTGTATTATCATCTATACATCTGCCCATCTATCTAACCATCCATCTATTGTCTGTCCCCTCTCTCTCTCTCTCTCTCTCTCTCTCTCTCTCTCTCTCTCTCTCTCTCTCTCTCTCTCTCTCTCTCGAGGTTATCTTGAGGTTATCTTGAGATGATTTCGGGGCTTTAGTGTCCCCGCGGCCCGGTCCTCGACCAGGCCTCCACCCCCAGGAAGCAGCCCGTGACAGCTGACTAACACCCAGGTACCTATTTTACTGCTAGGTAACAGGGGCATTCAGGGTGAAAGAAACTTTGCCCATTTGTTTCTGCCTCGTGCGGGAATCGAACCCGCGCCACAGAATTACGAGTCCTGCGCGCTATCCACCAGGCTACGAGGCCCCTAAGGGCCTCGTAGCGAGGTCTCTCTCTCTCTCTCTCTCTCTCTCTCTCTCTCTCTCTCTCTCTCTCTCTCTCTCTCTCTCTCTCTCTCTCTCTCTCTCTCTCTCTCTCTCTCTCTCTCTCTCTGCCTCTTTCTCTTTCTGTCTCATTCTATGTATGTCTCTGTATGTATCTGTCTCTATCTCTGTCTCTTTATCAAAATACAATTGTCTAATATGTGGCTGGTCCCGAGTGAGAGAAGTTCAGGGGTGTGAAATAGTAAAAAAAAAGAATAGTTGTCACTTTACTGTAATAAAAGGGTGTGGCGTGAGAAACCTTTGAATCTGTGGCAGGATGGTCTATTTTATGGGAGTACGGCCAAATTATGGATAGCAGGAAATGTCTGTTTTGAAAATATTTAGCTGTGTAGCTGGCGGGCAGTGCCAAAAATCGTCGTTGGGTTCTGAATGTGATCCTGGCACACTGTTCTCTTTGAAATTCAGGCAAACCCTGACAAGCCTATGTTCATCCTGTACCCCCCAGACCATTCCCTCTGCCAATTTGGGTGAGGCTAACCGTAAGCTTCTGGCCTCCAACTTTGCATAGACAGCCAAACAGACATTCTCTTATAGTATATATATTATATATATATATATATATATATCTATATATATATATATATATATATATATATATATATATATATATATATATATATATATATATATATATGTCGTACCTAGTAGCCAGAACGCACTTCTCAGCCTACTAAGCAAGGCCCAATTTGCCTAATAAGCCAAGTTTTCATGGATTAATGTTCTGTCGACAACCTAACCTATCTAACCTAACCTAACCTAACTTTTTCGGCTACCTAACCTAACCTAACCTATAAAGATAGGTTAGGTTAGGTAGGGTTGGTTAGGTTCGGTCATATATCTACGTTAATTTTAACTCCAATATAAAAAAATTGACCTCATACATAATGAAATAGGTAGCTTTATCATTTCATATGAAGAAATTTAGAGAAAATATATTAATTCAGGAAAACTTGGCTTATTTGGCAAATCGGGCCTTGCATAGTAGGCCGAGAAGTGCATTCTGGCTACTAGGTACGACATATATATATATATATATATATATATATATATATATATATATATATATATATATATATATATATATATATATATATATATACATATTTATATATAATATATACATATTTATATATATAATATCGATCCTCAAGTCAATATACAACCGAAAACCTTTGACCCCTGAAGGATTCGAACTCGGTACGCGAGGGGACCGTGCCCCTGGCACTCCAGTACTACAACCACTCGGCCAGCGAGTGTCAAAAGTGTTGGTAAGTGTTGAGAGCAACACCCACCCAACACCCGACAACACCTGCCCCACATATTTCATCAGCTGGGTCAAGAGAGAGCTACACTACCCTCCTCTCTCCTCTTTCTGACATAGATTTGTTTCCAAAACTTTGAACCTTAATAACATAGTGTGTACAGAGCCATTATTTCCGTTATTCAGCGAAATATATATATATATATATATATATATATATATATATATATATATATATATATATATAGAGAGAGAGAGAGAGAGAGAGAGAGAGAGAGAGAGAGAGAGAGAGAGAGAGAGAGAGAGAGAGAGAGAGAGAGAGAGAGAGAGAGAGAGAGAGAGAGAGAGAGAGAGAGAGAGAAAAAGAGAATAAAAAAACAAGAGAATAAAGTAGTCATTAGGAAACATTATTTACCAAATATGACTGAGACTGAGACTGAGACGATGGTTCAGGCGGCGCGCGTCTCTCACACACCGACTCTCAGTATGTCCTTGTTAAGCTCCTGGCTGCGGCCTGAACTATGTACACTAACTGGCCACTACACTACCTAAGCACCTTTATCAAACACAGGCAAACAAATACAGTGGAAATCATTCATACTGGATATTGCTTCTTCAGCAGAAACCTGTAGAGAAGACCTGGTCCAATACTGGTGGGGGGGGGGGTGAGGGGGAGGGGTGAGGGGGGCGGGGTGAGGGGGAGGGGTGAGGGGGGGTGAGGGAGGAAGGGAAGAGGAACCTCAGAGCTCCTGAACATACAGCCACTAAACATCAGACTGCAGCACCAAGCCATCAGGGTGTGGAACACCATCCAAATGTTAGAGGACCCAATGTTAGACAGGTTACTACAAGATGAGACGCCCCGCTCCCACAGCTGGTGGCCCAAGATGAGACGCCCATCTCCCCCACACCCATCTCCCCCACGCCCATCTTCCCCACGCCCCTCTCCCCCACGCCTCTCTCCCCCACGCCCCCTCTCCCCCACGCCCCCTCTCCCCCACGCCCCTCTCCCCCACGCCCCCTCTCCCCCACACCCCTCTCCCCCACGCCCCTCTCCCCCACGCCCCCTCTCCCCCAAACATCTTCATCTCCCACTCATTTTTTCAACTCGCGTTGCAGCGGTGACCCTTCGTGACCTCTGACTGGTCACCAGCGGCGTCATCACTCTCCCCCTTCCCTCCCCCCCTCTCCCCCACCACCGCCACCACCCCACCACCACCACCACCACCACCACCCCACCACACCTCCACCACCCCCACCACCACCACCACCACCACCTCCTCCACCACCACCAGTTCCGTGTCGGGCTTACAGTAAGACAGGAAAACGAAGGGCTAGATAGACTAAATTTTCCCAGAGTGTCAACAAATCATTTAAGACTGAGCCTTGAGGAAGGACTGGTGGAGCAGGTGGAGCGACCAGTGCTGACCACTGGCTGAGAAACTCCCACCTTACAGCTCCCTAGATGGAGTTCTCCTGGACTCTGGCCTCTAAGACAAGAATGTTTAACTCGAAGGTTTGAGCTGAGTGCACTATATTGTGCACTCTGACATTCACACACTTAGATCTCTGGTGTGGTGCACTCAGTGGCCGCCACACTGTACACTGTGGTGTACAGTGTGGTGTACACTGTGGTGTACAGTGTGATGTACACTCTGGTGTACACTGTGGTGTACAGTGTGGTGTCCATTGTGGTGTACAGTGTGGTGTCCATTGTGGTGTACAGTGTGGTGTCCTATTGTGGTGTACAGTGTTAGTACACCAGCTGTGGAAATGCATTCTTTCACATGATCAAAATATGACAGGATAAAGATAGCAGGCAGACTGTATCTGCCAAGATATCTATCAGGCCGGGCGCCTGACAGCTGGGTGGACAGCGCTTCAGATTCATAGTCCTGAGATTCCGGGTTCGATCCCCGGTGGAGGCGGAGACAAATGGGCAAAATGTTTCTTTCACCCTGATGCCCCTGTTACCTAACAGTAAATAGGTACCTGGGAGGTAGACAGCGGCTACGGGCTGCTTCCTGGGGGGCGGAGGCCTGATCGAGGACCGGGCCGCGGGGACGCTAAGCCCCGGAAGCACCTCAAGGTAATCTCAAGGTAATGTAATGTTCAAGTGCATATTCTCTCTTTTACAACGTTGACACGTGGTGTGTTCCGACACGTTCACAACGTTGTCACGTGGTGTGTTCCGACACGTTCACAACGTTGCCACGTGGTGTGTTCCGACACGTTCACAACGTTGACACGTGGTGTGTTCCGACACGTTGACACGTGGTGTGTTCCGACACGCTGATACGTGGTGTGTTCCGACACGTTGACACGTGGTGTCAACTATTAGTTCCATATATAAATGTCTCCTCACAATTTTCATCATAATGTCTAATGCTGCAACTTTCAGGTCTTTGTGAGTTTGTTAGGTCAGCAACATTGTTGTAAGGCATGCGTTAAGTTGTGATAGGTAGTGAGGGATAGGTAGTGAGGGGATAGGTAGTGAGGGGATAGGTAGTGAGGGGATAGGTAGTGAAGGGATAGGCAGTGAGGGGATAGGCAGTGAGGGGATAGGTAGTGAGGGGGTGAGGGGATAGGTAGTGAGGGGATAGGTAGTGAAGACCAAGCAAGCACCAAGCTGCCGCCGTCCCTCGCATGACCCCGCGACCCCGCGGTCACCAGCAAGCATAAACAATGCTGACAGAGGCATGATTGTTGATATCCTGGTGACCACTGTCTTGGCCACCACCCCCTACCCCCCCCCCCCACCTCCTGACACCCGGCACTTGACATCCCCCTCCCTCTGACACCCTCTTTCCCCCACCTGACACACAGTATTTGACACCCCCCATCCCTCTCCTGACACCAGACATTTGACACCCGACACTAGCAGCTACGTGGGGTCCTGGTGTCATTTCTGGGGTCCAGCTGGGGTCTAATGGAGGCCTTGGGGTACAGGCGCTTTTTTAGAGTCATTAAGTGTGATGTTTGACAGCGTTACGTGACCTGTAGCGAGTGCCAGGCAGTGGGTGCCAGGCAGTGGGTGCCAGGCAGTGGGTGCCAGGCAGTGGGTGCCAGGCAGTGGGTGCCAGGCAGTGGGTGCCAGACAGTGGGTGCCAGGCAGTGGGTGCCAGGCAGTGGGTGCCAGGCAGTGGGTGCCAGGCAGTGGGTGCCAGACAGTGGGTGCCAGACTCTTACAATAGATGTTTTAGCAGTTTTGGGGGCAAGAATGATTGGTATGGCTTCATTGTGTATGTTTTCAAGTGTCACCAGGACAGTGTCACCAGGACAGTGCCACGTGAGAACAGTGCCACCAGGACAGTGCCACCAGGACAGTGCCACCAGGACAGTGCCACGTGAGAACAGTGCCACCAGGACAGTGTCACCAGGACAGTGCCATCAGGACAGTGCCACCAGGACAGTGTCACCAGGACAGTGCCACCAGGACAGTGCCACCAGGACAGTGTCACCAGGACAGTGTCACCAGGACAGTGCCACCAGGACAGTGTCACCAGGACAGTGCCACCAGGACAGTATCACCAGGACAGTGCCACCAGGACAGTGCCACGTGAGAACAGTGCCACCAGGACAGTGTCACCAGGACAGTGCCACCAGGACAGTGCCACCAGGACAGTGTCACCAGGACAGTGTCACCAGGACAGTGCCACCAGGACAGTGCCACCAGGACAGTGCCACCAGGACAGTGTCACCAGGACAGTGCCACCAGGACAGTGCCACCAGGACAGTGCCACCAGGACAGTGCCACCAGGACAGTGCCACCAGGACAGTGCCACCAGGACAGTGTCACCAGGACAGTACCACCAGGACAGTGCCACCAGGACAGTGTCACCAGGACAGTGTCACCAGGACAGTGCCACGTGAGAACAGTGCCACCAGGACAGTGTCACCAGGACAGTGCCACCAGGACAGTGCCACCAGGACAGTGTCACCAGGACAGTGTCACCAGGACAGTGCCACGTGAGAACAGTGCCACCAGGACAGTGTCACCAGGACAGTGCCACCAGGACAGTGCCACCAGGACAGTGCCTAGTGGTACAAGGACGCGACACTACAGAAAACGGGAGATAATTGACGGGGACTGTGATGGATGGCTGACTGCTGCCTCTAATTAAATAATTCTTTCAAATCGGTGTCCTCCAGCAACGCCCGGCGGACCATCGCCACAGTCGGGCGCGGCAGCTCTCATAGTCCATCCAACTTCTCCTTCATCATCTCACAAATGAAGCAAGATGGCCGCCAAAGATAATGCCGTACAAAAAAGACAAATGTAATTGCCGAATTTTGGGAGATCCGCCTTAGGCGTGTGAGTTTTTATCGAGTATTGTGGAATCCACGAACGCGAGGGGCGAAGACGCTGACGGCACCGGGGAAGTGGGGTGGTGAGGGGGCCTTCTGCCCCCCGTCCCCTGCCCCCGCCCCCTGCCCCCTGCCCCCCGTCCCCTGCCCCCCCCCCGCCCCCGCTACTGCCGCCCCTTCACCGCTCCACTTAACTTAATCACTAATTAGCGGGGGTGTGAGAAAACTGCCGAGGATCCCTTGCAGGGAGAGGTGTTGGGAGGGTCCAGGGAGGGGAGAGGGAGAGGGAGAGGTCCAGGGAAGAGGAGAGGTGTTGGGAGGGGAGAGTGAGGGACGACCACTCCCTATACAGAAGGTGGAGGGGAGGGGGGGTCGCTGGGGACCATCACTGGAGTGGCTCATCCAGAGTACTGACACATTCTCAAAAGATTTTGTTTCTGAAATATTTATTTTTCCGTTATTGTATGTATTTGATGCGATTCAGAGAGTTGTGAATATTATAGTTTATGAGAGGATTGTTGTAGTCCCCGGCACCCTAGGGGCTGTAGGCACCCTGGGGGCTGTAGGCACCCTGGGGGCTGTAGGCACTCTGGGGGCTGTAGGCACCCTGGGGGCTGTAGGCACCCTGGGGGCTGTAGTAGTACAGTACTACTACAGTAGTACCCAGTACCACTACACTCCTTGAAGAAAACTAACATGCAGAAACTACAAGCAGTGCAAAATAAGGCGCTAAGGAGAGCAGCAAAGCACCGTCCACTATATGATCAGACAATCCAGGAGCTCCAGGAGCTCCTGAACATACAGCCACTAAACATCAGACTGCAGCACCAAGCCATCAGGGTGTGGAACACCATCCAAATGTTAGAGGACCCAATGTTAGACAGGTTACTCCAAGATGAGACGCCCCACTTCCACAGCTGGTGGCCCAAGATGAGACGCCCCACTCCCACAGCTGGTGGCCCAAGATGAGACGCCCCACTCCCACAGCTGGTGGCCCAAGATGAGACGCCCCGCTCCCACAACTGGTGGCCCAAGATGAGACACCCCACTCCCACAGCTGGTGGCCCAAGATGAGACGCCCCACTCCCACAGCTGGTGGCCCAAGATGAGACGTCCCGCTCCCACAGCTGGTGGCCCAAGATGAGACACCCCACTCCCACAGCTGGTGGCCCAAGATGAGACGCCCCACTCCCACAGCTGGTGGCCCAAGAGCCTCGACTCACTAGATGAAAACCCAGCCCCACAGTACATAATTCCCAGGTGAAATATTGACCAGAAATCTCTGGTCAGTATTTCACTGACAAAATACTTTCTCTTGCTGCTTTTATGTTGGTTCGAGATCTTGAAGTGGGTAGAATATAGTTATGCGTTAATTGGCTGTTGACTGCTGGTGTTGACTTTTTGATGTGTAGTGCCTCGCTGATGTCGAGTCTCCTGCTATCACTGTATCTATCGATGATTTCTGTGTTGCTTGTTAAGATATCTCTGGCGATGGTCTGGTTGTGAGAAGAGATTATATGTTCCTTGATGGAGCCCTGTTGTTTGTGCATTGTTAATTGCCTAGAAAGAGACGTTGTTGTCTTGCCTATATACTGAGTTCTTTGGGGCTTACAGTCCCCAAGTGGGCATGTGAAGGCATAGACGACGTTGGTTTCCTTTAAAGCGTTCTGTTTGGTGTCTGGGGAGTTTTTCATGAGTAGAGTGGCCGTTTTTTTGTTTTTGTAGTATATTGTCAATTGTATTTTCTGATTTTTGTCTGTAGGGATAACGTTCCTATCAACAATATCTTTCAAGACACTTTCCTCTTTTTTAATGAGCCGTCAAAAAGAAGTTCCTGTAAAATAGTCTAATAGGGGATACAGGTGTTGCGCTGGTTGACTCTTCAGAGGCTGCATGGCGCTTCACCTTTCTTTTTGTGATATCATCAACACAACCATTAGAGAATCCATTGTTGACTAGGACCTGCCTTACCCTACAGAGTTCTTCAGCGACTTTGCTTCCATTCTGAGCTGTGGCTGAGAGCACGGTCGACGTAAGCGTTGACAACACTCCTCTTGTACCTGTCTGGGCAGTCACTATTGGCACTGAGGCACATTCCTATGTTTGTTTCCTTAGTGTAGACTGCAGTGTGGAAGCCTCCGCTCTTTTCCGTGACTGTTACATCTAGAAAGGGTAGCGTCCCATCCTTCTCCATCTCGTAAGTGAAACTCTAACACAGAATTCCGCTCGAATTCCTCCTTCAGCTGCTGCAGTACGCAGTATTCATCTATAGACATCCATATATGGTGAAACACACGTGAAGAACCTCTCACACACTCTCAGCTCCCTGACAAGAGGGAGCCAGCTTAGCTTAGCTGCCAACACCCACACATCGTGTCAGCAAGGCGGACAGCCCGCCTGCTTTCATACCTCTCACTGTATTTCCCACTTCTATACTTCCCTTCACCTATGCCTCTCTTTCCTCTTTACTCCCCCCCCCCCAAAAAAAAGGGGGGGCTGTAGGCCCAGTGACACTGGAGTGTGGTGGGTGGTGCAGGCCGCCTCCCACCATAGCTGTCTCCCTCCCACGTGTGTCTGTTTCTCACGTGTTCACCCGACCGATCACTTCCCCCCCTCCCCCTCCCCTCCCCCAGATCTCAGCCTCCTCAGCCGTCGTCACCCCCCCCCCCCCCGTGTGTACCCCACTGCGCCACTCCGTAAAAAAGGCAACTGTTTGGCCTAACGAGAAGCGTCCAAACCCAAACAACCCACCTAACCTATTGAGGCCGATGTACAGAAGACGTCAATATTACGGTGCTTTATTCCTACTAACACGTCGCTTTTTGGACGGTTTTATGTGGTCACTGTTGGCGTCATCCTCTGAAGGAGACGTTACTGCGGCGGGGGTCCTCGGGGGATCTCGGGGGTCCTCGCGGGGCCCTTGGGGTTCTCAGGGGTCCTCGGGGGTCCTCGGGGGGCTCTTAGGGTTCTCAGGGGTCCTCGGGGACCCTTATGGGGCCCTCAGGGGCCCTCGGGGGCCTTCGCGGGTCCTCGGGGACCCTCAGGGGGCCCTCGGGGGTCCTCAGGGGTCCATCAATTATTCAAGGAATGAGTTTCATGAAATATTTACCGACTGTAATACCTGAGGAAAGATATCTCTCTTTACTGACCTCAGCACCAGTGCTGGGGACGGAGCACCAGTGCTGGGGACGGAGCACCAGTGGTGGGGACGGAGCACCAGTGCTGGGGACGGAGCACCAGTGCTGGGGACGGAGCACCAGTGCTGGGGACGGAGCACCAGTGCTGGGGATGGAGCAGTCTGTCTTCAGCAAGGGAACAACTCACTCACAATGGCATTATCTTCTGAGTGAACACTTGTCCAGTGTTGATACTTCCACATTGTATCGTTATCTGGGATCTTGTTCAGCATTTTCAGCGCAGATAGGATAAGAGCTAGGATATGAGGATAGGTTAGGGGCTGGGATATGAGGACAGGCTAGGGGCTGGGATATGAGGACAGGCTAGGGGCTAGGATATGAGGACAGGCTAGGGGCTGGGATATGAGGACAGGCTAGGGGCTGGGATATGAGGATAGGTTAAGGGCTGAGATATGAGGACAGGCTAGGGGCTGGGATATGAGGACAGGCTAGGGGCTGGGATATGAGGACAGGTTAGGGGCTGGGATATGAGGACAGGCTAGGGGCTGGGATATGAGGACAAGCTAGGGGCTGGGATATGAGGACAGAGCGAAGATAAAAATGGCCGATAACCCAATATGACAATATAGCACCTGGAAAGGATACAAGAGCAGGATAACAAGTTGTTTATGATGACAAGACTGAAGGGACGGTTTCCAACCACTGGGACCATCGGGGATCGAACGTCGACCTGCATGAAGTGAGGCCGCCGCTCTATCGACCAGTCCCAGTAAATACGGCCAAGTAAAATGTACTAAAAAAAAAAATAGATATTTGAAGCTACCTTCAGGAGTATAGGTCAAGTGACCAACGTTAAGGCAGAGCCCAGGCGCTTATGCTCGGCCTGCAAGCACATATAGGCGAGCACATATAGGCGAGCACATATAGGTGAGTAAGTGAAACCTGAATGCAGCTTCCCCCCCCCTCCCCCTCCCCCTCCCCCCCTCCTCCTCCCCCTCCCCCTTCCCCCCCCCCCCACCGTAGAGCTCTGCACTGGGAACTAATAACTGGCGACTTGAGACGTATTAAGACCAGAGGGACAATACCACACACACACACACACACACACACACACACACACACACACACACACACACACACACACACACACACACACACACACAGGGGTCTGGTCTGGTAGCAGAGCGGACAGCGCGTGGGACTCGTAATCCCGTGGCCCGGGTTCGATTCCCGGACCAGGCAGAAACAAATGGGCAAAGTTTCTTTCCCCCTGATATGCCTGTTATACCTAGCAAGATTAGAAAGGAGCGAGATTACGAATAGAGAGTGAGGTGAGAGTTAGTGAATAGATGGGTTGAGAGAGAGACATGGGAGAGTGAGGGAGGGAGAGAGAGGAGAGAGAGGAGAGTCGGGGGTGAGAGAGCCAGAAGGAGACATGAGAGAAGGGGAGAATAATGAGTAAAGGGGCGGAAAGGGGTGACGAAAGTGCTGAGATAAGAAAGGGGGAAGAGAGAGAGGCAAAGGTAAGGCAAGAGAGGGGAAGAAGGGAGGGTGTAGGGAAGGGGTGAGGCAAGAGAGGGGAGAAGGATGAGGGGAGAGAGGGGAAATTTTATTGTTTTGAGATATGGTTCCGATGCGTTTCCGATATGTAATAAAATGGGTATTGTCCGAGCGACGGTGGCCCCCCCCCCTCTCTCTCTCTCTCTCTCTCTCTCTCTCTCTCTCTCTCTCTCTCTCTCTCTCTCTCTCTCTCTCTCTCTCTCTCTCTCTCTCTCTCTCTCTCTCTCTCTCTCTCTTTCTCTCTCTCTCTCTCTCTCTCTCTCTCTCTCTCTCTCTCTCTCTCTCTCTCTCTCTCTCTCTCTCTCTCTCTCTCTCTCTCTCTCTCTCTCCTCTCTCTCTCCCCCCCTCCCTCTCTCTCCCCCTCCCTCTCTCTCTCTCTCTCTCTCTCTCTCTCTCTCTCTCTCTCTCTCTCTCTCTCTCTCTCTCTCTCTCTCTCTCTCTCTCTCTCTCTCTCTCTTTCTCTCTCCCTCTCTCTCTCTCTCTCTCTCTCTCTCTCTCTCTCTCTCTCTCTCTCTCTCTCTCTCTCTCTCTCTCTCTCTCTCTCTCTCTCTCTTTCTCTCTCTCTCTCTCTCTCTCTCTCTCTCTCTCTCTCTCTCTCTCTCTCTCTCTCTCTCTCTCTCTCTCTCTCTCTCTCTCTCTCTCTCTCTCTCCCCCCCTCCCTCTCTCTCCCCCTCTCTCTCTCTCTCTCTCTCTCTCTCTCTCTCTCTCTCTCTCTCTCTCTCTCTCTCTCTCTCTCTCTCTCTCTCTCTCTCTCTCTCTCTCTCTCTCTCTCTCTCCCCCTCCCTCTCTCTCCCCCTCCCTCTCTCTCCCCCTCTCTCTCTTTCTCTCTCTCTCCTCTCTCTCTCTCTCTCTCTCTCTCTCTCTCTCTCTCTCTCTCTCTCTCTCTCTCTCTCTCTCTCTCTCTCTCTCTCTCTCCCCCTCCCTCTCTCTCCCCCTCCCTCTCTCTCCCCCTCCCTCTCTCTCTCTCTCTCTCTCTCTCTCTCTCTCTCTCTCTCTCTCTCTCTCTCTCTCACCACTAAATCCTGTACTTATTCTCCCGACCTTATCACCAGTGTGACAATCCTGAGGCGTGAAGGCAGTAAGCAGGAATGAAGAATGAAAGAAGAGGTGATAATAGAGAAGATAAATCAAGGAAAGAAGGAAAGAATAAAGGAATGCAGCCCTCGGGAGGGTGAACCCTTCACAGAAACCACACGTACCACAAAGAAAAAAATAATGAAATAAAGGATGATAATGAAAGAACGAAGCCAGTGACATTATAATGACGTCACACGTCCTATTGTGAGTCAATACACCATCAACACCCCGGCCCTCCCCCCCCTTCATGGTGGTGGTGTTGATGGTGTGTTAACACATATGGAGGGTACACACATGGAGGGTACACACATAGAGGGTACACACATGTAGGGTTCACACATGGAGGGCACACACATGAAGGGCACACATATGGAGGGCTGCAAGTTGAGAGTCCAAGTCGACCTGGATCCCACCCAGCCCTCTACCCTCTCTAACATACTACACTATTAAAACCAACATGTATATGTATGGGACATATACATATACGAGAATGGTCTTGATTCTCCGGGAAGACATGAAACACATTCCTGGAGTTCCTATAGCGTGTCTGGCGAGGTGTTCAGTAGTCTCTGGTCTGAGTGTTACCGTGTTTACACTCAAAGGTCTTAAATGGTGGGTTGTTAAGGACCGGTGGATCGACCAATAGGCTGCGTTGATTTGGTCATGAGCGACCTGTTTACACGGCGTAGTTATCACGCTCCTCCAGGAGCCCGGAACCAGGACCATGGAACCTGCAACCCAGTTATAGGATTCAAGAGGCCAGTATCAGGAACCAGAAGTCTATAAGAGTTCGGTTCTTCTTGAATTGTTAGACATTTCCCTCTCCCGCTGTGGCGGTAATGGTTCCTAGGGCAGGGAGGGGAGGTAAAGGGAGGGGGAATAGAGGGAGGATAATAGGAGGAGGAGAAGTTAAAAGAGGAAGAGAGAGGGTAATAGGAAGTGAGGAAAGAGTGGCTAAGGGAGAGGGGAAGAGAGAGAGGTTAAGGGAAGGAGAGAGGGGGAGAAGTTAAGGGAAGGGGGAGAGGTTTAGGGAGGGGCAAGGAGACGTTAAGGGAGGAGCAAGGGGAAGGTAAGGGAGGGGAAAATTGAATTATAGAAGGACTGATTCTATAGAATTAATTCTCTAATCTTAGTGAGGGGGGAGTGAATTATCAGGGGGAAAGCGCCATGCCATTACAACTATATAGCACTGGGAAGGGGTCAGGATAAGGATTTGGGATGGGACGGGGGAAAAGGAATGGTGCCCAAACCACTTGGACGGTCGGGGACTGAACGCCGACCTGCAGGAAGCGAGACCGTCGCTCTACCGTCCAGCCCAAGTGAGTGGCTGGGAGAGGGAAAGGTCTGGGACAGGTGGGAGAGAAAAAATCCTGGAACAGGTGATCTACCAGCCGTTGAAATAGGGAACCTGTCGTTTAAAAAAAGAACTGGTCATTTAAACAGAGAACCAATCATTTAAACAGAGAACCAATCATTTAAACAGAACCAATCATTTAAACAGAGAACCGGTCATTTAAACAGAGAACCAATCATTTAAACAGAGAACCAATCATTTAAACAGAGAACCGGTCATTTAAACAGAGAACCAATCATTTAAACAGAGAACCAATCATTTAAACAGATAACCAATCATTTAAACAGAGAACCAATCATTTAAACAGAGAACCGGTCATTTAAACAGAGAACCAATCTATTAAACAGAGAACCAATCATTTAAACTGAGAACCAATCATTTAAACAGAGAACCAATCATTTAAACAGAGAACCAATCATTTAAACTGAGAACCAATCATTTAAACAGAGAACCAATCATTTAAACAGAGAACCAATCATTTAAACTGAGAACCAATCATTTAAACTGAGAACCAATCATTTAAACAGAGAACCAATCATTTAAACTGAGAACCAATCATTTAAACAGAGACCCAATCATTTAAATAGAGACCCAGTCGTTTTTAACAGAGAACCGGTCGTTTTAACAGAGAACCGGTCGCTTATCCAGTAAGCCGGTCGTTTAAACAGTGAAACAGTGTAAAGGGAGACGGAACGATGGCTGAGAGAAAGGGAGATAACCAGGAATAAAAGAGGAAGGGGAAGACAATACAAAGAAAGAGTAGAGAGGAATGATAGACACGGAGGAGAGTCTCTGGTCGTATTACAGACAAAATAAGTCCCTCGAGAGACAAGTGAGAGACAGAGAAAGAGGTGAGAGAGAAGGTGAGAGACGGAGGGGGAAGAAATTGGGCGACACGGGAAGAAATCAAGGAATAAATTAAGGAAGACATTATGAAAGGACGGAAGAGGGGAAACAGAGGAACAAACAGGAAGTGTTCCCGGAGACTGATAAGATGTGTTCCCAGGGACTGACAGACAGGAAGACAGGCACCGTCTACAGGGGATGACAGACAGACAGACAGTTGGAATAGAGTCGTCGACCCAAGGTCCATCTCCATATGAATCCAAGAGCAAAGGAAGAGCGAATCACTTGGTATTAACATGGTTCAATAGTACAATGGTTCTGGGACGACTCCATTCCGAAGCGGGGGGGGGGAGGTGAGGGAGGGAGGGAGGGGGAGAGGGAAAGAGAGGCAGAGAGGGAGAGAGAGCTCGACAGAGATAGAGAGAAAGATATCTATATATATATACCCCTCACTGCCTGACAGGAAAAGATAAAGGCACTATACAACCAAATACAAAGATGCCATATAGATACCTGATTCGAAAAATGGAATGAGAGACAGCCACACACACACACACACACACACACACACACGCGCGCGCGCGTGTGTGCGTGCGCGTTATTCTACACATATTTCTAATGTCTCTCAGGTGTTCACATTAACTCAGGTAGTGGTCAAGGCGGTGTCCGTCACTCTCACCACAGATTCTGCAACTCCGCTGCTCAACTGTTGTTCCATCCCAAATCTCTGTGGGTATTTGTATACAAGACGGATTCTCGCTATTACTGATTCTCTCCCTCGTCCTCCTCCTCATCGTCCATAATGATTGGGATTGCCAGCAGCAACCATGTTGTACCATCGTACAGATTCACTGGTTTGTGCTTCTATCCTCCTTTCCTCAGTTACCTTGTCACGGTGATGTTGCCTGACAATACCTCTAATTTGTAGAAGTCTTGGGGTGTGAAGTATTCAATATGGTCTCCTTCAGCGCCTTCAGCAGCCAGAACATCTGCTCGTTCATTCCCACATATTCCAACATGGGACTAGGGGATCCACAGGAACTTGACGACTCTTCCCTGATTGGTTGACCACTACCTGAAAGATTGTAACCTAAGGGACATTTGAAATATGTGTAGAATAATAAACCCCACATTGTTTGAGTTAGGAAAACACTATTTGTCAAATATAGATATTGTTTCTTAAAGATTCCCCCACTTTGCACTTTGGTCTTGCAGGATGAGGTAAGTTTAGGGGTTGACAAATGTTAATCTTCTTATTTGAGCTGTTCACTTGAGACAGTTCAGCAAGTCCCAGCTGTGTCTGGGTACAAGTGATAGAATGAACAACCCAGCGGGTTTTCTTCCTATTGGGGAGTGTTGAACATCCTGCTATGACGGTGTGTCCACTCACAGGATGAGTGACGCTGCCCAATACTGTCACTATGGCGGTGTGTCCACTCACAGGATGAGTGGCGCTGCCCAATACTGTCACTATGGCGGTGTGTCCACTCATAGGATGAGTGGCGCTGCCCAATACTGTCACTATGGCGGTGTGTCCACTCACAGGATGAGTGGCGCTGCCCAATACTGTCACTATGGCGGTGTGTCCACTCACAGGATGAGTGGCGCTGCCCAATACTGTCACTATGGCGGTGTGTCCACTCACAGGATGAGTGGCGCTGCCCAATACTGTCACTATGACGGTGTGTCCACTCACAGGATGAGTGGCGCTGCCCAATACTGTCACTATGGCGGTGTGTCCACTCACAGGATGAGTGGCGCTGCCCAATACTGTCACCATGGCGGTGTGTCCACTCACAGGATGAGTGGCGCTGCCCAATAAACTCGCCCTTCTGGGCAAGATAAAATAAAGAGAGAATTAAGCGCAGCTGCGCATAGACTGAGAAATAACAAGAGTTAAGTATAGAGAAGCAGCCGAGTGTATTAGACTGAGGACACGGCAGCCTGGACCAGGGGTTACACAGTCTTCACTTAACAAAAAATGGGTCTTGGCCATAACGCCAGGGAGGAGCCGATGGGGAGAGGGAAACGAGGGAGGGAGAGAGGGAGAGGAAGGGAGGGAGAGAGTGGTAAGGAGTGAGGGAGGGAGGGAGAGAGGGAGAGGGAAGTAGAGAATAATTTACACAAGTCCCTTTAAAACCAGCTGCATCAGAATCCCATAAAACACCGATGTCTTTATCAGTCAGGATGGGCTGCCCTTCTCCCCCTTCTGGACCACCACACCCTCCCCGTCAACTGTCCTCCCTCCCTCCCCGTCAACTGTCCTCCGTCCCTCCCTCCCCGTCAACTGTCCTCCCTCCCTCCCTCCCCGTCAACTGTCCTCCCTCCCTCCCCGTCAACTGTCCTCCCCCCCTCCCTCCCCGTCAACTGTCCTCCCTCCCTCCCTCGCCGTCAACTGTCCTCCGTCCCTCGCCGTCAACTGTCCTCCGTCCCTCGCCGTCAACTGGCCCCATAAACAAGGCCTCATACCATAAATACCCACATGAGGGAACTCTTCACTGTGCCCACCATGAGAGTAAGAACATGACAGGAACATGAAGATGCCAACACAGAAGACACTCCTCAACATGCCCACTACACCTGATTAATCTTCGAATGTGTTTCCTCCCTTATTTTCACCTTTTTTCTTTCACGCCTTATCTTTGCCTTTATTCTTGTCCCATTTGTATAGATCTACTTGTCTTCACTTATCACTTGAGGATGAACCATGTAGG